>NC_045690.1:27044363-27393556 GCF_003331165.1 Xiphophorus hellerii
ACATGGGATGTACCACCAGCAAATAACCCAAGTGGCTGATATCAGTAAATCCTACCAATGGCTGGAAAAAGCTGGACTCAAGGACAGCACAGAGGCCCTCATCCTGGCCGCCCAGGAACAGGCCCTAAACACCAGAGCAATAGAGGCCCAGATATACCACACCAGACAAGACCCAAGGTGTAGGTTGTGCAAGGAGGCCCCTGAGACAGTCCAGCACATAACAGCAGGGTGCAAGATACTGGCAGGGAAAGCGTACATGGAACGACATAACCAAGTTACAGGCATAGTGTACAGAAACATCTGTGCAGAATATGGACTGGAAACCCCGAGATCAAAGTGGGAAACACCCCCAAAGGTGGCGGAGAATGCCAGAGCTAAGATCCTATGGGACTTCCAGATCCAGACAGACAAAATGGTAATGGCGAACCAACCAGACATTGTCGTAGTGGATAAACAACAGAGGAAAGCCGTTGTGATAGATGTAGCAATACCAAGCGACTACAACATCAGGAAAAAGGAGCACGAGAAACTAGAGAAATACCAGGGCCTCAGGGAGGAACTGGAGAGGGCCTGGAAGGTGAAGACCACAGTGGTGCCTGTGGTCATCGGGGCCCTCGGGGCAGTCACCCCCAAACTGGACCAATGGCTACAACAGATCCCAGGAACAACATCAGACATCTCAGTCCAGAAATGTGCAATCCTTGGCACAGCCAAGATACTGCGCAGAACCCTCAAGCTCCCAGGCCTCTGGTAGAGGACCCGAGCTCAGAGGATAAGAACCACCCGCGGTGGGTGAGAAGGGAATTTTTTTTTTTTTATATATATATATATATATATACAGTATATATACTGTATGTATACAGTATATATATAGTCTGGCGACTATAACTATTCTAGTCTATACTGTAAATCTAGAATAGTTTTATAGACTATTTATCCTAAATCAAATCAAGTGTTTGATTTAGGAAGACACAGACTGTATGCTGTGCTCTACAGGTACATACGACATTAGACATTTATTTCTAAAACTCTAAAGTAAATGTAAGTAGGTATTTTATCTTTATAGCACCACCTTTCACATAAAAGAATCACAAGCAGCTTCACAAAGACAACATAAAAATGGTAAAATAACTGAAAAGAGAAAAAATAAATCCCATAACTAATGACTGAACAAGCACAGTAATATTTGAAAATATCTGAAGGCAGGATGGTTTGAATGCCTTCATCTGTTTTTTTTTTCAAATTAGTCCAGAATCTCAAGACTTGAGATAGCCTAAGAAGCTCCATCAGCTGGGGACATTACTACATGCAAGGCTAGTGCTATGTCTTGCACAAGGACACAATAGTTGAGACAGAAGCCTCACTGGATGTAGACAAACTGACAGCCACTGAAAAAGGCACAGAAGCTGAAGTGTTTGTATTGGGCCAAGAAATATATGATGACAGATTTTTCAAAGTTTTTATGAACTGATGAAATGAGAGTGACTCTGTTGGATCAGATGGATGAGTCAGTGGCTGGATCCTATAACAGACATTTTCATCCAGCTGTGGTACAAGAAGAAGTCTGCATCTTTCAGAGACAATGATTTTCATACTGGACATTGCTCCATCACCTGAATCCAAGTACTTATTTTTGTGGCTAACCAGAAGAA
The DNA here is from genome assembly GCF_003331165.1 of Xiphophorus hellerii. Classification (NCBI taxonomy): domain Eukaryota; kingdom Metazoa; phylum Chordata; class Actinopteri; order Cyprinodontiformes; family Poeciliidae; genus Xiphophorus; species Xiphophorus hellerii. The sequence continues at coordinate 27,046,016 of NC_045690.1, forward strand.
ATGTAAAACCTAAGTTCAGTTGACAACTGTGGGCACAGGAGATCTGCAGTGAAGTAAAACAGTCCGCCTCTCTGAACAGGTGTGGGAGGCTGTGGCTGATTATCAACAGGTCAAGAAACTGATAGACTTGATCAACAGAAGGCTTATTACTGATACTGAAAAGAAGGTACTGAATATTTACTGAACTTAACATAAGTTAAGTTATGTTAACTTAATGTGATGCCCACGGGTGTGTGCTCACAATAGAAAAAAGGAGCATGCATTTCTTTGACGATGGGTGTAGTAATGGTGTTTCACCAGTAGGTGGCGCATGGAGACTCTGAGCTGCCTGTTGCTCTGCCGTTTTCTCATAAGCTGAGAGAAATTGGAGCAACACAGACTGCGTCTCCCATGTGCTCATTTTCATACATTTTTCAGGTGAGAATAACCTGCAAGTTCGTTTTAATAAAGTACTTTTTTTATATTATTTGGTACCGTTCGAGAAATGTTTAAGCAAATGTGTCAAAGTGTAAAGATATTGAAATAGTTTATTGTATTTCGGAGCCAGCAGTGGCTAGAGGGAGTAGCTAACATGCCGTGATGCTAGTGGTTAGCACACTAGCGGCAGATGATAGCGGGGTATGTAGATCAGGCTCCAGGGTTTATTTGTGTAGTAAACATATATACATTCACTTAATTAAAGTAGTTTGAATTCTAGTATAGTTATGCCAGTTTACAATAACTTTAGATACATGCCCATTAAAATGTCACCGTGTGTGATTAAATATGCATATTAAGTGCAGTGAATTGAAGGTACTTGTTACCTGAGGGAAATGGGACAAAATAACAAGGTTATTTGATTATTTCTGGTTTAAGGAATGCTAATGTTGATGTTTATGTCAATGATAGAATATGTTTAATATGTACAGTAAATTACTGATCTATAAATTGGGCTGTATTGACAGTTAAATGAGCTGGTTTGTTAAATAAATAAGCTGAGAGAAATTGGAGCAACACAGACTGCGTCTCCCATGTGCTCATTTTCATACATTTTTCAGCTTTATCTGCTGCTGACGGGTCCGGAACCCTGGTACCCGTTACATTAACTTATGTTACTGAACTTAACATAAGTTCAGTAAATGGGGAAAATATACAGTATATATACATACTAACAAAGTGCTGCTCTGCTTTAAAAGATGTCAGTGTTATGCTGTTGTTTTAACAAGATTAGCACATAAGCTAACAAATTCGGGCTTTTATCAAGTCACGATGCTAAGGAAGACAGCTGAGAGTAATAGTCTCCACTTTCAGTTTTATTTTTCAGTTTTCTTCTTTCATTTGTTGTCTTTTTGAAACTCCAGAAGAGTTGGTCTGATTCATTGTTTTAAGTTCACCACTAGCTCCTGTGTCAGTGTGGGCACTTTTCAGACAGTCACAGGGCCCCTTTCACGTTAGGGGGTAACGCAAGTTCCCTTTCCAGGGAATCAAATTGTGCTGTTCAATGGGCTTCACTGGTTTCTTTCACCAAGTTTCACTGTAACATTGACCATTATCACAGTTATTATTTACATCTCTACAGTCCTCTGTGGACGTCAATTTACCTTAAGCTTGGTAAATTGGCAATTGCCTAGCTTGCCTACCATATTGTGACGGCATCCCTCTACTAAAGGCCCTGTTCTCTGTGGTGATCAATGGGTATCAAACTAACACGCTGCTGCAATTCACAACCATGTGAGAAAGGGAAAAATCATCCTGTATTACACTGTCTTGTATGTAACCCCTGATCTGTATACATGTAAGTGTTTGGGGGATTGATGGCAGGAAAGGATTACAAAAAAAAATTTTTTGACCCAAAATGTTTAGCAAATGTTTCTTTCCTGATCAATTCCACAGTGTTTGCTTCAGATACTTTATAGTTTTTTCTTATAAGCAAGAAAAGCTGAACTTCTGAAGTTTATGCACAACACAATTTGCATTTCTAACCCAGGGGCATGCAAATACAGACACTCATTACTGTGAATATCAGGGTGACAATGACACCAGCTCCTCCATGATAGCTGTTTCCCCCGTGAGTTTCATGTAAATATTGACGAGCGTCTATGCCCGCAGCTGAGCTGCAGCGTACAAGCTGTCAGCTTTCATGTTTCGTTTCCTTAGACATATGTTGATGAACGACAAAATAAAAATGGTGCCGCAAAAGGTGACAAGACTTGCAAGCATTTTTTCTTCTATCAAGTTAGTGCAAAAAAACAGGCGGCTTCTGTTCATTACTTAGGTTCCTTTTCTTCTGCACTGAGGCTGAATATTAAACATGTTAGCATTGGAATTTCAGTGTCAAACATTTAGACCTCCCTCTTGATTACATGGCCAGTCTAACAGAGTCAACCACTTGAGTCATGTTTATGTTATCATGTTAGCAAAATACCTTTGTCCTTATAAATGTCTAATTCATGGTTAACCTATAAATTTATTTTACAATTTACGTAAAAATATTGTAGATGTACAACTATTCCAAGAAATCTTCTATTCACAGGAGAAAAACAATCATCACTGTATCATTAGCCTAAGTAACAATGCAGTGATATGACCGACAGCATAAAAAAGTGATAGTGTTGCAGATGATTAAATAAGACTTGTTTGGTAATGTATTCCAACGTGTTGCAGTGGAACATATGTTGTGACAAAAAAAAAAAAGAAAAAGAAAACTTCTCTTTTTTTCTACGTGTGAGTCTTTCGTTACAGACTTGTTAATATACTTTACAAAAATCATGGTGGGACTACCAGACCAGCATGTCAGTTAAATCAATCAGCCTCAAATACATTTTGAAAATATTACTCAAAACTGTTTCTTATAAAGATTAATTTCTTTCATTAACTGCCTTGTGGTTTACCAAGGATCCAACCATCATATATTAATAATCGTTGCTTTATGACAAAAAAGCTGCAAAATACCAGTGGTTGTCATGGTTCCAGCATTGTACACACCTTTAAAATCAATAAGAAGAAGGATTGCTAAAAGGTCAGTAGAAAATCTAATTGGTCTTTGATAAATAACTTTCTACTAAACTGGTTTACTAAATTTTGCTACACTTTTGGAGAACTAGGATTAAATTGGAATGAATGGAACTGAATCTGTTTCTGGTTTATTCTATTTAATTATAGTGGATATGAGTGGATTTGTGCTTTAAAATGACTTGAAATGACACTTGTTGAGATATGGCACCATAACAATACATTTAGTTGAATTAATCAACAATCATGGTAAAATTTCAATGTTTTTCACCAACATTACACCAGATGTACCCAGACTGCAAATTAAGTGTCTTAGCAAAATATAAAAACTAAGCACTGTATGCAATAAAAATTAAACTAAAAAAACAATTTAAGTAGCTCATTGTATTTATTATTAATAGTAGTTTCTCTGAATTCAACATAAAACGCCACTTTTAACCACTACAACTATACCTTAGCATTTAGTGCTTAGTGCTTTGTAAAATTCTGTTTTTCTTTACTGACCTGCTGCGATGTCTTTCACACATAGACAGCTTCTAGCATCTCTGAGGATAATTAGACCACTGTTATTAGGCAAAGTCCTCCATATTATTAATAATCTCTCCTTCTAGAGTTTTATTTTTAGTGTTCAGGTTCACGGCTGGCCACTCTAATACATTCTTCTGAACTTCTGAAACCAAGTCTTGAGGACTGAGGTATGTTTTGAATGACAGTTTGTGGGAAGGTTCAATAACAGCCAAGCTTCTTCTTCATCACAGCTGGCATGAAATCTTCTCCCAAGATTTTCGGATACCCGATTTAATCTATATTTCTGCTCATTAGAGGTGTGTGATGCTGCATATTTTGGTATCGATCAAGTAAATACACGGCCGGTTGCACCGATACTAATACCTTTCATTTGAGGTTTGATATCTCATCAAACTCCTAAACTTTAGGTGTTTTTGTGTTTTTCCTTTGAATTACCTTGTTCAAACCTAGGACAAAATTTGCACTAAAAGTATTCAGAAAATCCTTTAATAACACAATAACATGACTTGTTTATATTTTTCCAAAACAAACAAAGACCAAAACATTATCATTTGAGAGCAAATCAAAACAAAGTCTTTTTGTGATAGAGTTGAGAAACTAAAATACAAAAATAAAATAATATTTTAAGGGGGAACCGAAAACTGGTATTGTCTGAGTATTGATCAGTATCAGGTGTTAATTTGATACTGATACAATTTGGCATCAATATTATAAGTGTTTCAGATCAATGCAGATCTACCCTCCATGTACTCCAGTTTTCCAATGCAAAGTCTGAGACCATGGTTCTCAATAGTGGCTCCAGGCAGATGTGGTGATAAAAGAGATAAAGATAAAGCTGTGGATTAACCGGTCTGAGGTCATGAAGTACGGTTCACGGATACTTTGTACTGTAAGGTGCTTCTGTCTTGGATGTAGGTTGAGGAACTGGATCATCCTGGGTCAGTTAGGAGTGGAGTCACTTCTCCTCCACATTATTAGTTTTAATCCTGGTCAAACTACAACCTTTACTGAAAAGACTCCAGTCTCAGTTTGCTGCTTCATACATCATAATCCTTATTTATGTTTTTTTGAGGAAATTGAAACTTGTTTTTTTGTGCTTATGGTGAGTCGTGGAAAACGTCTTGGAGTTAGTCATACAGCCATCAGTGTTTAAAGAGTGACTCCATGTAGGTGCAAATGAAAAGCCTAAGTTGTTAACTTGAAAAGGAAGGACTTGTATCTTCTGATAAACATTTTCACATCCAAGGGAAATACATCAACAGTAACAGTAATTTAACAGTGCTGCTCCACATAACTTGTGCCAACACTGTAAGCCTTAAGGCTTCAAAAAGTGTAAAGTGTGCAGATCCTGTATGAATAATATATATTTCATTGCTCAAACATAAATTCTGAGATCCCGCTGTGTTTGTTGCAGAATATCATCCACCCTGCTGTGAATTATTCATCAATTTACAAACAATTTCTGATTTGATAAATACACAAAGCCTGGGGTTTAAAGTGGTGACACAATAAAAGATAATGTAAAAAGCAAAGAAGGAAATCCAGTCTGTAATGTTAGACTGCTGTTCAGTGCGTAGCATTCAGACATGAATGAGTAATTCTTTTTTTTTTTTCAGATTTTGTGGTTCTAGTGATTATTATTCAAAGTCGGAAATTCAACTTTGGGCAGCTGCATCTAGAACTACACTTATAGCATACTATGTAGCTTCTCTGCAAATCTGTGTTGAATTAGACCCTATTAAAATATGCCAGCAATTCTCACTTCTCATTCATATCTATTTCTGTTATGGTTTTTAAAAGGTGACTGTAATTCAAACTAAGAGGATATAGGGTAGGACAATTATACAATCCCTCGAAAATCATCTCAGCCTAGTTTATTTAAGACATTATAATGAAGAGCAGTACAACTACAATACGTGGTCAAGGTGTCCTGGTAAACCAACAGGTCCTTCATTGTGGTCAGATTTTTAGTCTAAGTCTCTGGCCCACTCCACTGCAGTCTGCAACACATCGACACAACACAACAAGAGCTTTTGATGGATATATCAGCGGCTTTCAACTTTTATAGTTTCTTAGACATACGTTTTTGGAGGTTTAATGAACGTTTGTGTTTCAGCCTGATAGTTTCTCTTACTGTAGTTGCCCAATCACTTTGTTTCTGTCACTACATTTGCTCTCCACAAAGTTTTAAATTCTCCTGTGATTTTGGTCACTGTGCTGATGTGTTTACCCAACACATCCCCTCAGAAAATTCATTTCAAATGAATGACTGCTGTTTACCAATAAAATGTGAGTGTGGGCGTTTGGTCAAACCTCTACCCTGTAAATGCTGAAAACAGAACACAGGTGTTGGTTGTTCCATGATGTACACCTCCCACGACAGACATGGTAAAAAGAAACTACAACCTCTTTCAAGTCCAACCTTTTATATATGAGGAAATTACAAAAATAATAAATTCTTTATCAGTTTTTCAAATTACATAAAAAAAACTGTGTGACTAGAACTTGCATGACCTACTTGTCGCTTTCGTGGGCTGGGAACCCAAACAAAACATGACAAAGACAAATGGGTCCTGTTCTGCTGGAGGAGGGAAAAGTTTGCTTGCCTCCTCCAGGCAATTTTTTTTTATTTTGCGTTATTGTATTCCTTTGCATTCAATAAGCAAATACATCTTGGTCTAGTTTGTATCTCAGACAATGGATGAAAAGCCTGTCCGTTCTCATCCACTCTTATTTGCTGCTGCATTGTGGATGTTTGTCATGCAGTCCTAAAGAAAAAAATATACAACTTCATCTATCTCACAAACTAGATATTAACATACATGTGAAGGACTCACAAAGACTTATATTGTAGCAGAAATACTAAGTATGCAAGATGCTGCATAAACTTACTAGTAAATACATTATTGCATGGAAATGCAAATCATTGTGAGGAAACGCAAAAGTATTGCGTTGTCATGCAATAATGTCCCTTTTATGAGGGAATGCAATACTTTTGCAATGTGAGGCAAAAGCAAAACATTTATGCATAAATAACTTTTACATTAATCCCCATAGACCAGCACCCACTGGAAAAAGAACATGAGGCAAAATCACAACGTGACAACGAAGACCAAGTGGTGCTACAGAACATAACACTCAGGCGAAGAAGGAGCGGTGGCTCCTGTCTCCTGTCATTAATGACCTGCAGCTCCAGGCTCAGCTCCGCCCTCAGGTGGACACCTGGCCCAGCAACAGTCACACATACGTCACAAAACACACAAACACACCCCACAGTTTGACATAATCAACTTGTGGTAGAGGAAGAAGCTGGAACTGTAGATGAAACCACCGGACTGTAACTCAGCTGATCTTCTATCCTGACCATTCTTAGGCACGCCACTCTGAGAAATAGTTAGCATGATGAGCTCAGAAGACACACAGTTCCACCAGGTGCTGTCACTAGTCTGAGGGGTCGAGTGGGAGAGGCATGGGGGAGAGCTGCTTGGCTACTGCAGACTGCAGCTCCAGGAAGGAGCTTTGTGGAAATAGGAGAGGCTTTGCAAGACCAAGCATTCAGGCACCCCAAATGGTTGCCATGGAAGATTAAAGGATTTTTCAAACATGCGTAAAAAAATCAAAGCAACAATCTGGGTGTGGTTTTGATGAAGGAAAAGCTTTTTAACATGATACAGATCAAGATCAAATGAATGAGAAGGGAAGTTTGGTGCCTTCATGGACCGCAGCCTGTGCTCTGCTGTGAGGTCATACTGGTTATAATTGGCCCAATGGACAAACATTGTTGTAATGACATACTGAAGGCGGAGTGTTCGAAAGAAAATTAATTTCTTAAAGAGACAAAGCCCCAATTTCAAGGAGTCAAATTACAGTCAATTTTCTTTAAGTCACATTTTATACATATAGCATTTTTTAAAACAACTTAAGGAAACACAGTTACTTGATTGTACATATGCGCCTGTTACGGTCCAACCAGTAAAGCACAAGGACAAAGGCATATAAAAAAATATTCTCTATTTATTTCTCCAAAAATTCTTAGCAAAAGGCTTTCAACAGCAAATCTAAAAAATATAGCAAAATGGGCCCAAAAAATATCAACTAAGGCATACCTAACTCAGGATAACAAACCAAAAACTGACCTCAACAGTGAACACACAGGAGAATTTATACACAAAGGCTAGCCTACATAAACGAGGAGGGGTGGGAGATGAGACAAAGACAGACAATGCATAAACATCAGCAACTAATTCAAACCAACACATTTTAACTACAACACAACTGTAAAAACAAAACAACCAAACACCAAAAATGTTTTAGCAGTTTGCCATTAGTAGAGAGAGAGGCAGATTCTTCAACATCAAGTCCCTTGCTTCCAGCAGCCTGACGGATTGTTCCACTTCCTGGTTTGACTGATAACCAGTCCTCTACCCCAGCCAGTCCTTTAAACTCAGCAAAACAAAATAGTTAGTGATCCAGATATACATAAGGTGTTTATTAAATGTGTGCACCCATAACCATAACAGTAAACAACCTAATGCAATAACCACCAAAAAAGTGAAATTCTAAATATATTGTGTGAAAACATTTAAATAAATACTAAAATTGGGGAAAAGCTGGAATTACCTCCACAGAGCCCTGTACAATGAGCAGATGGAAGAATTGCTATTTCATAAGCGTTCAGCCTCAGACATCTATCTCTGAGTGTCTAATGTGTTTAAAACTTTTACATCATTCTCACTCTTATTTCACCTTAAGTGTCTTACTTTCCTAATGGTTGTTAGGCCTCTACAGTGAGATTTGCATCACACTTTTCTAAAGAACCATTTGACATATAGGCACTACAAGGTTCAAGAAGGTCAAATTACTTACTAATAAAATAAGTACATGCGATATCTTAAATAATTAATAGAAACCCACTGGCAAGTAAAATGGCCGAGACTATTCACCAATAAAACTTTCTGCTGGGAAAAACAGCGTCCAAGCATTCACATGGCTATATCACCAAACAACACAAAGAGGAGCCAGAAGAAAGCCTCCCAACTCTCCCGACGCCAACCTGTTGAAGCTTTTGTGTGAAGAAAACCACAAAATTAATCCACAGAGACACCACTCAACAAACCTCAGGGCCCAGAGGATCTGTGGCTAATTTCCTCAGACCGTCCACCACAGACCCCCCAGATGTTCTTCCTCCACACTCAGACAGTTCAAACCTTTTTTGGCAGAATCCTGAGACAAACACAGTAATAGGCAGTTGGTGTAGCGTTGCTGAAATGGGCGTTGTGTTTCTTCCTTTATAATTATGGGCTTAGAAGCCAAAGATCTGAAAGAAGCACTGAATTTGTGGTGATCTTTTTCTTTTCCAAAAAACCCCCACAAAACTATATATATATATATATATATATATATATATATATATATATATATATATATATATATATATATATATATAATAGTTAATTTATTTAAATATAAATGTTATTTTATTTATTTATCAGTCATTTAATAAGGAAAACATACATTAGAATATATTGAATTTTATTCACATGTCATCTCTACCCAAGCTGACAGAATATCAAACACATAATGTGCCCATCAAAAACATAAATCTGAAAATCCAGACAATATAATGGAAAACACAAGTCAGAGTCAAGTCGAGTTATGAGCATATTCATCAGTGCAACCATCAGGCTCCACACACATCAGATATAACCTTATGTAATACTTATTTAATAGAATTTTGAATTTGTTTCACAGTGCCAGTAGTTTCATGTGCAGCTGATTCCAGAGCTGTTCCTGTGTGTGTAACACAGGATGTATTCAAATAATTTTTCCCAACTCACTACAAGCCCTTTGTTCAGTAAATAAGAACTGGTTCCAGGCACCAGTCTGCTGACTTCCTGTACTTTTAACACAGAGCAAGATGTGGGAATATGAAGTTCATATGACAAGAATATCCTGATCGATTATGAGTAAAGTATGTCATTTGTTTTGTTATCAGACCAACCAATAAGCAAAAACAAGACGATAATGAAATCTTTTGATTTTGTGAGATGACAACTGCTCTATTTACCAAAAACTCTTTTATAAAGTGTCTGTTTCAACACTAACAAGGTGAAAACCATCGTGCATCACATGTATATGACTTTGAATCTCTCCACAGTCATATTCAGTAGCTTAAAATATGCTTTTGAATGAAACTTATGTCTCAGAATAATGTATCTTTTGAAAATAACCTTTATTCAGGTAACAAACAGATTTTTTGCTGAACCAATTTTCTCTTAAAGATGTTTGTGTTGATATAAAGTCATGTTGAGCTATATGTCATGTTTGTGGAATTGTATGGAATTGATTTATTCTGTTAAACCGTCAGCTGAATTTTACTGTATGTAACCAAGTATGAGCTACTTGGTCACATAAGAAATGTCTCCATAAATCAAAACAACTTTTATTCTTCCCAGTAATAGTCATATGGTACAACTTCAAAGGCAAGTTGTACCCATTTTCATTTGTTTTAATAGAAAAGATCTTGACTTTCTCCACTCAGTTCAGAATGCTGCTGCTGGAAGGCTCATGTTAATCTCTCCTCATTGGTTGTAGCTACATTTTACAATTCATTTTATATTATTTTTATATTATTTATATTTCATATTTACTTTTAAATCTCGTACCTTCCAGGGTTTTTCAGTTCTTTAGAGGCCGTTTCCAATCAGAGCATCGATACTGAACATCCCTGTAGCTTGTCGTTAGCTTTGATATTAACTTCATTGTTATATCTATATTTTTAAGCTGCTGTGGATAAAAGTGTCTGCCAAATGCATATTCAACAACATATTACCTGCAGTGGGGACTGGATAACTACTGCTTGGCTCGGGGGATAGATGTGAGAGATTCAGGAGTCTGAGAGTTGACCGAGAAAAAAAATAGAAATTTTAAGAACTGTTTTTCTAACTGACATTCCATGTGTACACAAAGTGACACACTGTAATTGTTTCTTTACTGCTGTGTTCTGTGTTTTTTTCTTCCAGAGCGTATTCTCCGCTGCCCTGTGAGACAGGGTGTTCACAGCATCTCCCAGAGGGGTCCACACATACAGCTACTGAAGCCTTGTTAGAGCTTATAATGAGCCATAAAATTGCTCAGCTGTATCTAACATGCATGTGAGTATCACCTGTCTGCAGAAACACACACATACGCACGCCCGCACACACACATACACACACACACTGCTTTCTCCCGCAGGAACAAATAAAGCCATATTGTCCCTGGTCTGATTGCTGTGATAATTAATGTAGCATACGACCAGAAAAACACACTGAGACCAATTATACCAGAGAGAGTGAATCAGAGAGGAGGAGATGGAAAGAAAAGAGTGGTGAAAAGAAGCAAAGAGACAGAGTGAAACGAAGGGAGAGAAAGATTATTGAGAAAGAAACATATATCTTATGTTAGGAAACTTTTGAGATAAAGACCTTCCCCTCTGCACTCATAAGGAAAAACAACACCAAGAGGAAACGCAGCCACAACAAGAAATATGCATTTTTATCCCAAATGTAATGTGTTGAGCTGCAAAGCCTGTTTCATTATTTGTTTGTTGCGTTTTCCAACTTCATTTTCAGAAGGCCTGTATATGACTTTTGGGTAATGTCAGAAATCCAGAACAAGTAATGATAAGCAAATCCCTTTGATTATTTAAACCTCACAACTTACAAGCATAGGAAATGACACCTTTAGTCTTTGATTTTGAATGTAAGTTTTTATAAGCAAAAATGTGTTTTTAAATTGAAAGTGATTAACTTAATTACTATTCATCCCTAAACAAATAAGCTGCACTTTTGTTTGAATATGAAGGTTCCATCCTCACGGAAACATTGTTTTCTATTGTCTCCAGAAATGTTTCCATCCACACGGAAACATTAAAACAGCAACTTGTTTTTTCACTTCCACCAGACTTGTAAGTGCCTCAAAACATGGACAGTATGGGACATGTGAATAAAGACTCCTCACAAAATTAGTGGTAAACACGAGAAAATAAGAATGGTGAACCATAAAGCATGAGAGGAACTTCAGCACAACCACAAACATCTAATTATTCACCATTGTTATGTTTGTAAATTTGGTTTTAGGCTAGGCTAACAGGTTAGCATTTTCACAGAGAACTTTCCCAATGAATACACTGGGGCCAAACAAACTTGTTCAGGTTCCCCTAAAACACTGTTTTCATGAAGAGGCAGGGAACAAATGACTAAAACATTTAAATACACATATATACAGTATATAAATAATTTGGCCTTATCAACATAGTGTGTGCTTTCAATGAGCTGTTCAAAGACCCAATGAGAATGATTTTAATAAAAAAAAAATACTAACATTTGGTTACTGTACAATTTATAGTTAACTTTACAAAAACAGTTTAACAGGAAGAGTTAAAAAATATTTGTAAGAATCTTAGAATTTTTGTTTTGTTCACACAACGTTTCATCAGTATTACACTGCCTGCGATTGGATTGTGATTAAGGTGATAAAAAACAACTGCAATGCAAGTTGCTTCACGCATAAAATAACTATTAACATAATTTAGCTTTAAACGTGTAAAATTAAAGCTTTGTTTTCTTGTAGTTTCTTTCAGATTAATGAACACAATGTCACCTCCAGCTCTTCAAAGTTGCTACACGGGTTAGGAAATAAAGGCTTAATGGAACAAAGCAATGATAAGTGCCACTGCTGCCATGGAGCTTTGTTCAGGAGAGAAAAAGAAATGTTCTGGCAACATGTGAACAAATACCACAGTTAGATTATATTCCCCCTCTGTCTCTCTGTTGGTTCCATTCTGACTTTCAGAGTGACATCTAAGTGTAATTAAAAGCAGCAGAGCCACTTTCACCTTACAGCCTGGAAACATGTGGCAACTTGTTAATTTACCTCTATCCATCCTGCTCCTCCCCCTCTACCCCCCTTCTGTCTCCTTGGAGAAAAAGGAACAGATGGGCTGCATTTCAATGACTAGTGAAGCCTTTCTGCATCTATCTATCTATCTATCTATCTATCTATCTATCTATCTATCTATCTATCTATCTATCTATCTATCTATCTATCTATCTATCTATCTATCTATCTATCTATCTATCTATCTATCTATCTATCTATCTATCTATCTATCTATCTATCTATCTATCTATCTAAAACGCAACGTTCCTATTATCACAACAATCTGGTAATTAAACTATTTTTGGTTTTCTACAGAAACAGTGCAGCCCGTCTGGGATTCAGCTGAACACTTTGAGTCCAAATTTAAATCAATTTTCTAGATGATGCACCTTTGCAATCGCTGCCTCTGTTATCTGGAACATCTTGTCTTAGGAACCAGAGAGGTTCAATGATTGCTTTTACTTTTTGTGTTTGACCCGATCGGATCTTGACTGCACACTTTTACAGAAGTAGGTTTTATATATTGCTGCTGCGTTCTCACTTGGTTGTTGTAATGTTTTGACCCTCCTGTTATGCTGTAGGTCAAATTGACCAATTTTAAAGTTTAAAAATATGTTAAAACTAATTTTTCAGCTTGAAACTTCTTCTGCTTGGCTTAAGAAGAATAATGAATATATAAAATTAATTGGGTTATCCTACATAGATGCTTTCATTTTACCATGGTTGTAAATGCTGTGTTCTGAAAGCCTGCCAAGCCGAGGCAACGCATGACACTTGAATAATTCTATATTTCCTATAATCTACTTTTGTTGCTGTTTGTTCCACTTTAAGGTACATCATTTCCAGCCTGATTCAACCCCTTAATCTGCAACTTAACACCCGCATGTCGTTTTTCCATTGTATTTTCCAGGTGTGAGGGTTAAAGGGTTTTAAAGTATTATGGGAAGTGACTTCTTTTACCTACTGTAAAATAAATAATGTGTCTGTGTTATGTACCATTGGTTACTTTTGAGCTGAATGAAACATTATCACTGTGTTCTCTTGGTGTTTACCAGTGTAATGTTATTTCCCTGCTCAGCTCACTCAGTTGTCTTTGGAGTGATTCTCTCACAGCTGCAGCCTGATTGTGATCCCTTGTCCGTCTTCTCTGTAGTAATCAACATCCTAGTACACACTTGTGCCACCTTATAAGGTACAACATGCTAGTGCTAGGTTTTGGTTTATATTAACATGATACCACCCCATGTTAATATAACATGGGAAGTTATATTAACATCCCATGATGTTAATATACCATTATATTAACATCATGGGATTAACATCATCATATTAACATCATATTAACATATGATTTGTCTGCTGAACATCCATGATGTAGCAGCCATTCCACCATGCACCAAAGCTTCCATATTGGACAGATCTGGTGACTTGCAGATGAAATCAAGACTCAGATCAGATAACGTTCTACCAATCTGTTACAGACCAACTTTGGAGAGGCTTTCTAAACGTCACTCTAAACTTAAGCTTCTGGGAGTGGCATCTGGTGTGGTCTTCTGCTGCTGTAGTCCATTTGCTTCAGAGATAACAATCCTTAAACAGGGACAGAACAACCAGCTAGGAATTCCTGATAAAGGAGTTACTGTTCCTCTTCTCTCTTAAAGTCTTGCTGCAGTGTATCAGAGCTACATACCACAAAAAGCCACTTGGTTCTAAGGAGCCAATGTGTTCACGCCTTCCCCATGACACATAAGAGCATTATGTGGAATATTTGACTCAGTTTAACTGATTCCAGGTCCTACAGCAACATTCTTCATTCAGGAGCCTCTTTGGATTTGCTGCTAGACTGACTGTTACTGGAGATCCTTCTTGTTCACAGCATCACCGTCCACAACGACTCTTTCAAGATTCTTTAACCAGAGAATCTTGAAAGTTATTTTTCCTTTTTTTGATAAATAATGTATTTCTGAACTGAATTACAAGAATTTAAGGTTTTAACATTTTCTCTCAAAATGCAAAGAGTTGATTTTATTGATACGTTTTACTCTCTGAAATGAGTGACAAAAATATTGAACCATTTCATACAATCTAACTTTTGAGATGCACCTGTACAGTATTGTGTTGTGCACTGTGCTTCTCCAAAAGGATCAATATGAAAACAGATTTAGTTGCTGAGTGGTAAATATTTCTCTCTTTACTCTCTTCCTTCCCGGTTGCTGGAGAAACACTTGGATGTAAGTGAGCCTGTGCTCTGCTCTAGTGCGTCATTCAGTCTTGTTGTCACGTCTACCAGCTTTCCATCACAACTAGGTGTTAAGAGTGGCTGCTGATATTTCCTTTATGAGTCACTGTGGAACCTGCCAAAGACTTCATTAGACTTACAGTTTAGTTGTTGGTTTAATGTAGCTTCCAAGTCCTGTATATTTCTCTTGTGGGTCTTATTTTCAAGGGTTAATCTGGACATCCAAAGCAAATCCAATATCAATGCTATTCCCAAGATAACAAATGCAGAAAAAAATTACTCAATTTCATCTACTCAGCTTTGAAGAAATTATAAATCAATTAAGCCATTCTTCCTGGTGTATTCATATCATACCCATATCATTTCTGCATATATGTTCACCCTGTCAGCTCAGTTTTCTTGATTTATTCTATTTCTGAATAGTTTCTCAAGTTTTTTCTCATTTTTGCTTTATTGTGGTTAGTTTTATCACATTCTGTTCAGTTCTTTATATATTCAGTTCTCTTATTGTTTTTAAATATTCTCTTCATGTTACATATATGTTCAATTCTAAAGTCAGTTTTATTTTTTATTCTTCATGCTCATTAGATTTATTCATGCTGTTTATGTTTGCTGTTCTTTTCACTGTTATTGTCTAGCAGTGTTGCTATATTTCCCTGTGTTTAGTGTCCTAGTGTTACTCGTGTGGACACTTTCCCAGACTGCTGTCAGGTCTGCTTCTCCTTTTGGTTCAGGTTCTATTTAGTCTGAGTTCATCTTCTGTGTCTCTGACCTCCTGCCACTTTCCTTGTCACAGCTTTCATTATTAGTCTACTAGGTTCTCATGTTACTTTTCCTCTGCAATTAAACTCTCTGAACCCACCTGTGTTACCTCATCTCAGGTATGTAACTCATCTGCCTCTCCAGCTATTTCAGTTCCCAGCTTTTCTTTATTCATTGCTGAATTTGTTCTGTTCTGTTCTGTTCAGTTCAGAATCGTCCTCCTGTCCAACTCTGTGTCCATGGTCACTCCAAAGACTGTTTTTTTTTTTTAGCTGAGTATGTTTTTGTTTTATTTTTAATGAGGAGTTAGGGGTATTATGTCAAATAACATTTTTCAAACGTAATGTCATGTTATAATGTTATTCCCTCATCAAGAATATACCTGGAGTGTTGATCTGATTCTTTCATGCATGTTTAGGCATTTTTAGAAGTGAATGTAACATTTTGCAATAAATTCTCCTCTGTGTTCATATTCCATATGCTTGCAGAAGTAAACATGCTTTCTGGCTCTGCCTTGCTGATCTTCCTGCTTGGTGAGCAGCACTCGAACAGACCAACTGTTACAAAAGTGATGTGTAAGACTGACCGAAATGACAGAACAGGCCCGCTCCCAACAGTACACAGGCAGGCCCGTCTGTTGTGAGATCTAGTTTGTGAGGACAGTAAAGGCGGGTATATCAAGAGTGAGATATAGACCAACATTTATTATAACCTCTTACTGTAACAGAAAAACACCCCAATGCATATTGAAGTCCTCTGTTCCAGTGTCTGCCTCCAAAAACACAAACATAAACTCTACTTTACTCTACTCATTACTGTACTCACCTATTAATCTAATTAGTACCGTGTTATACGGTACTAATTAGATTACTAGGTAAGAGAAGGCTCTGGCATTTTAATACATCTTGCAAATTTTCTGATGTAGTCATGAAATAAATGCTCCACTTTTAACATGATCAGGGTACTGAACATGATTACTAGACTGTCAGACCTTGGAGTACTCACCATTACTATTGGACTTTCGGATGCTTTCACTGACAGGTCAGAGGTCAAACCAACCAAATTGTTCACCTCCTCGCCTGTGGTGGCGCTCCACTAAGAACCACAGAAGGAAATGACATGAAAACATCCAACGACACAAAGCACAACTTTCTTCTTCACAAAATATTAACAGTGGAGTGGAGTCAGATTTTAGTTTTTGTAGGATTTCTGTTTTGTGTTTGTCAAAAGACCATGAGCCATTTCTCCTGCTAGCACTAGATTTGACTCATTTGTTGTAGTTGTATTTACCAAGTGTAGTCTGCTTCCTGCTTTTGGAGCGGTCTGTCTGCTTGGAGCTCACATATGCATTCGAACTGCACCAGAGTTCACTTTAACCAAAGTGAGACTTGGGTGTGGAGGCGGACCAGAGTTTATTTCTTGGTCTGCATCAGAGTTCGATTGCACATTCACATCTCAGCAAATGAACCGAACATTAAAGGCAAACAAACTGGAGTTTGATTGAAGCGGACTAAACAAGCCTGCTGCGAATACACTGACGGTTGACATTTAATAAAAACATTTGGAAACAATGTTGTGACCCAGTTTTCACCCTCACACAACATGTCAGTGGAGGAATACTGTGTTCTGTCTGTGCTGATGCAGTACTCTGGTCTGGTAAAGCATAATCTGCTCATTGTAGCACAATTATGAAATCAAGAAAGATGCATTTGATCTTACATGTGCCAAATCAAATGTGCACCTTTGTGCAAGTAAAGTTTTACAATACAAAAATGTTTCAGGATTAGCAAGTTTGCAAAGTTTCACTGCCTCCTACAGGCCTGGCATGTGCACTGCATCCTTTTCTGTGCAATTTGCTTTTTCATCTGGATGCAGTGTTTTCATTCTGATGTTGGGTAAACAGTTTTTATTTTGAATATGCAATGGAAAATATATTTGCAAATGTCATGTAAACAGGGTCTATGTCTGTACAGCATAGCTAGTTAATGAAGCTGAAGTTGGTGTCTGGGTCCTAAAGCTCCCACATTAGGGCTAAATTTACGAGCTAGTTCATTGTTTTTTAAAGCTCTGGAGCATATTTGATGAATTTTAGTCCTAAATCTAAAATACTTAAACCTGAAATGGATTTTTAAGATTAATCCAACTTCTCAAGAACAGGGAAAAATGTTGTTTTAAATGTTTTTGGTATCAACACTGCCTTAAACTGAGAAAAACAAGGCAGTAGAATATACATCTGAGTCATAAATGTATTTTTGCTTGTTAACGTTTCTGTTAAGTTGATAGGATGTATGCATATTTGTTTCAGAACGGTCTTCAGCCAGGGAGTGGGTGTGTGTTTGGTTGTGTGTAGGGACCTCCAGTGATCTGTATTTTAATAGATCATTCAAAATGGTGATATGTCTTATCATTAATCAGTGATTCCATTTATAGAGCTGAGCACAGAGAGATCTGGTCTGAGTTGGTTGAGTGTGTTTTAGTGTCTTTTGTTCTAAGCGGTTTGATTTACAGTGTTTTTCCAGTGTTTCCATAATGCCTTTCACTGTCTGTGTTGGAGTTGTTGAATCTGTCTCTCAGTGTTAGAAGTGATTATAAATACACTGACATGTTGCCTGCTTAATTAAGGTGTATAATTCTTGTTGTTCAGTGCTGTCACATAAAGAGAGATGATAATAGACCGAGTGTGTGCGTGTGTGTGTGCGCGCGTGCGGGGCGTGTGTGTGTGTGTGTGTGGGGGTGTGTGTGTGTGTGTAATGATAATTAGATGAAGGTTGGTGCTGTGGAATAATTGAACGTCTGAACTACAAACACAGTGACAACAGCAGCGGCTGCAGGCTTCGTTCTGTTTGTTGTAAGCAGAAAAGGAACAAACAGCAGCAATGTTTTGTCCATCTGACAGTAAACATACAAAATAAACAAGAGACGAGGCTGAAACAGAGAGAAACAACACAGCACGCCGCTTCCCCCGTCTCCTTCTGCTTTTACCTACACAAAGCCGACTGCAGAAATAACACGGCTTCTAGACGGGCTGGAAGAGATTAAATATGTAACTTTGTACAATAAACCATATACATGATCAGTGACTGGCATGTCTGTCTCATATATGTACAATTATATGCACAGAAAGGTGAAAACAGAGGGTCTCTTCAAGATCTCTTCCGTTATTGTGCAAGAAAGCACAACTAAATTTTAAAAAAGTGCAATTCTCAATGGCAGTGCAGATGAATAATAAGTATATATATCTTAATAAATATAAAAAATATATTAGAAACATGCAGAAAGGACTAGGATGTTAGGGTTTATATGGCTTTGTGGTGTTCAAAGTTTTTCTATAAGGAAAAACAGTTTCTTCTAGAAACAGTTTTTTTAGTCTTCTAGTTTTTGATTTTATTGCCCTGAAACGTTTCACTGAGGCTAAGAGTTGGAAGAGCTGGTGGCTGGGTGTGAGGGGTCTCTGGTGATGCTGTGGGCTCTCCAGATGCAGCAGGGCATGTAGATCTCCTGCAAAGATGGAAGAGGGCAGCCAGTGTTTGGGACTCTCTGGAGCTGCTTCCTTTCTGCTGCGGTGCAGCTGGAGAACCACAGCGAGACGCCCCCACTCAACACCGGGTCCAACGAGACGCCCCCGCTCAACACCGGGTCCAACGAGACGCCCCGGCTCAACACCGGGTCCAACGAGACGCCACGGCTCAACATCGGGTCCAGTGAGACTCCACGGCTCAACACCGGGTCCAACGAGGCGCCACGGCTCAACACGGGGTCCAATGAGACTTCACGACTCAACACCGGGTCCAATGAGACGCCCCGGATCAACGCAGAGTCTAATGAGCAGCGATCAGACAGAATCCTCAGGAAGAACATCTTGCTGATTGTGTGTTAAACTGGACATGATATGAACAAAGTTCTTGCTTGCTTTACTGCTCACCAAAACGATGCTTCATTTCTCCTGGAATGTGGTGTCTAATTTCTACCTGCATATTTTTAATAAGTGAAAACACAAAAGGAATTAGTCAAAAGAATGTGTTTTCAAATATGTCATGGGAAACTGGACAGATGTTTTGGTCTCCTGAAACAACTTGTTACAGTTATCTATGAAAGTGTGTTTTCATATGGTGTTTAGTATCATATGGGCCTCTAAGTTAGATATCAGCCATTCAAAGGGTTTAAATGGAGAAGCACTACCAGGCATCTTAGTATTGGCCTCTGCAGCACAATAAACATGGAGCAAAGGAGACAGAGGTGAGAAAATCATTCTCAGCCAGCTTTGTTTTACTGTGACCACTGCTGTCAGTGTCTGTAAAACATGAGGTTCGGGTGAATTTAGCCATAATCCCAGGACATGAGGAGGAACTCCAACTCCAACATGCCCAAAATACATTTTGTGTAATCCAGGTTAAATGGAAAACACAAACATTTTCCCACAGGATTCTTTCTTCAGCTTATTCTCCGTCCTCTGCTGCCATCTATAGGATGCAATTGCTACAACAATCGTGTAAACCCTTTCATTTTCTCTCCAGCTTATTATAGAGGAATGAAAGTAAAAGATAAATATTTCATGGACGACTACTAGACCAAGTCTTGTACAACTCTGTTTGTAGCTGATACATTATTTTGTAAAAACAAAAACAATGCTGGTTTTTCTCTTTCACACCGATCTATGCTATATTTTCCACAGCAGACAAATTTCAAAAAATAAATTACAAAACTGTTTTGCAAAAAGTGCAACATTGTTGTTTGTGAAAATCTGGACTCTTGCATTGCTCTTTGAGAGTGTTTTATTTTTCTGACTGTGCGTTTTAAATCATTGTGCAAGAAATACTGAGAAACTGTTAAGAGAAGCTCCAACGTTTGCTCCAGATTTAATGGGACTTGTGATCATCACCTGCAGGTAGCTCCTGGTGGTCCAACATGCTGCAGAGAGAACACACATTAATTTATCAATGAAGTCAAATTGCTGTGACTGAACACATACAGAACAGACATGGACTTATGTACTGTATGTGATTTTATGTTTTTTATTACAATCTGGTGAGTATGCAGCTCTGGAAAAAATAACAGAACACTTAAAATGATCAGGTTATTTTATTTTACTTTTTATAATATATAATATATGTTCCTGGTGAAATGTAAAATGAACATTGCTCTTGTATTCTATGAACTACTGACAACATGTCTTCAAAATTCTAAGCAATTGTTTGCAGAAAATGAGAAATGGTCAAAATAACAAAAAAGATGCAGTGCTTTCAGACCTCAAATAATGCAAAGAATAAAAACAACAAAATATACATAAAATATATATCTAATGTATATATAATTTTAATTACATTTAAGTAGTGTGATCTTGTCAAACAACAGCAAGTTGTCTCTCAAGATGCCTGAAACTAAACTGATTCATGCAGATTTGTTTTTAGTTTCATACTTGAAGGATAGAAATAGGAATATTTTTTTTCAGTTAATGAAAAAAGATGACACACCATTGTACTGAAATCAACAGAACAGGCGATAATTTAATCAGATTTCTGAGGTATTCCAGAAGACCAAATTAAAAGTTGTTTCATTCAGTGTTTTCATGGTCTTTTCATGGCAGAGTAGTGTAGCAGTTAGCTGTTGCTGATTTCAATGAACAAATACTCCAGGCTGCAGGTTTCCCCTCAACCGTCACCTCTCTAGCGTCCAAACAGAAAGCCGTCTCTCCATGAAGGCTCGGTCCAGATTAGTGAATCAGCTGCCCTGCTGCAGCGCATTAAGCTGTATGTAAATGTGGCTGCACATGTCAGTCCGATCTGGTTAAATGCTACTGTGTTTTTGGTGCAGGGTTTAACATGTGTGTCAGTTCAGATGACTATAATTACCAAAGTGAAGCTTGTTGGAAAAAAGGTAATGTCAGACCTGAAGCAGAAATTATGACTACTGGTGGTAAAAACACTGTTGTTAAAGTTTAAATTCAGAAATACAACAAATTGCTGTCAGTCGTCTAAGAAAAGAAATGACTTGTCGTTTGAATTTTCTGCTGTTAGCCTCTTGAAGCAAATCTGGAGTTAGACTGAAGTCCAGAGTGCTACATTTGCTTTTACTATTTACAATAACTTGGCTTTGAGACATAGAGGCATCGACTTTTTAAGCTTACATGCTTTGTTTCATGCTCAGTATATATAAGCGTTTCGTTGGATTGCACAATTTGCATTTTGGTATTGGAGTCAACAATGACCTATCAAATGTAGGTATACACCCTTTTAAATTCTCTTCAGCAGTTATGATGTGTTCAGAAGATTCTCTCATATGAGCAAAGTTCACAGGGAGACATTAGCTCACCACCGGACAGCTTCACTCAAACACTAACTTTTGTTGTTTTGACCTCTTATTTTTGCCGTTTGTATAAACAACAATTAAACTGGAATGAAGCGGAGCAATCGGCATCAATCAGCAATCGGTGGGTCGTCACCCAGCAGATCTATCAGTTTTATTTTTTGTTCATTTTTTCACTGCAGTGTGCTGTTTTCTGTGGCTCTGAAAATAAAATTCAACATATGTCGTATCGTTTTCAGTTTTTTTGTGGTTTTTTAAATTTTTATTAAACCTGGTTCATTTTAAGATTTTTATTAAATAAAACAGCTTTTGTGCAATGGGATTATATGATCTCATATAAATTGGATGAAAATGCAGCAGAGCAAATGTCAAGAATATCCAATTAGGACAATGGAAACTCTGTGGTTAATCAAGTCCTCTGGCAGCTTCATCAAGAAGTGTTATTTTAACAATGATTTGTTAATGCAAGATGTTTGTAAAGTAAAAAATAAATAAAATAATAAAGAGCATGACATATTATATCCAATTTTTTCCACCTAATGTGATGTCAGTATTCAGTACAACTGAGCTGAAAACTAAACAATTCTGTTGAGGAAAAATGAAAAAACATCAAAATCTTCAACTTGATTGCATAAATTTGCACACCTTTGAACTAATTCTTTGTTGGAGAGCCTCATGACTCAGTCTCAGTATTTAGTATTTGATGGAAGATCACACTGGTTTACCTTTGAACAGCTCCAAATAGATCAGCCTGTGAGTCTGTCTATGGTCGAGTGTTTGACCCGGTCTGGATGTTTTCTGTGAACCATGCAGACGCTAAGAGCTCAGCGCGGCATCCTCTGTCTCTACATCATTTCCTGTCAATTTACTGTTGAGTAAAGCCCACTATTGCCAAAAAAACTGCTAAAAATGATCTCATTTTGACAACGTCATCAGATGAAAAGTGACCCCACAGCATGATGGTGCCACCACCATGTGTCATTGTGGGTCATGTTTGGTGATGTGTTGTTTTGGTCAATACTTACATTTTGGAATTTTTTGCTTAAAGTTCCAGTTTGATAAAATCAGACAGGAAACAACAACACCTTCTCCCACAAGCTCTGTGGAGGTTATGGCCAGGACCAGATGTTTCATCTAACTGTAAAATCTTCTGGCTTACAACATCCATTTTTAGCCCAGATGTTTGGAGGATACAAAAGATTGTTGTCAAATGTTGAACACAACCAGCACATGTTGGAAGTTCTTGCAGTTTTCTCAGTCAGCCTCTGGTCAACCTCACTGAACATATTTTCAACATTTTTTTAACCTTTTGACCAACATTTTGTGCAATGGGATTATATGATCTCATATAAATTGGACGAAAATGTAGCAGAGCAAATGTCAAGAATATCCAATTAGGACAATGGCAACTCTGTGGTTAATCAGGTCCTCTGGCAGCTTCATCAAGAAGTGTTATTTTAAAAATGATTTGTTTAGGATTCTGTTCACTCTGGTAATAGAGGATGCATGTTTCATATACAAAACAAGTCTTAAGCTTTGCAGTTTGTTTGGTTTTATTCTTTAAATACAACATCTTGTGATTCGGGTAGAGTTTTTCTATCCAGTGCATGAAGTGTAACTTCAGGTGGGAGATGAGTTTTGTTTGCTAAAAAGTCACAACATGAACAGCCCTGTCCATCTGTTTGGAACAAACACTTTTCTGCACTGTGGCACTTTTAGAAGTTGCTTTATTTTCTAAGTTTGGTGTTTTTTAAATTGCAAAATATACAAAAACAAACTGACATTTGTGGATCTTTTTTTTTTTTTTTTTTTTTTTTTACAGATGCTTGGTTTCCACCTGCCACCAAGTGTTTCATCCATCTGATTATGTTCCTTATTCTTTATGGTCCAAGGTGTCGTGTCAGGTGGGAATTGAACTGGCAGTTCTTGGAAAGAGCAGAGGGCAGGTTTCACACTATAATTCCTTCTTAAAAAGGAGCTCTGTCTCCATTTCTTTTACAGCTCTGATTAAAGGTGTCGTCACCATGTCATACCTATGATTATGTCTGAAGTCAATGGGGGGAGTGTGTGTGTGCGGGTGTGTGTGTGCGGGTGTGCACGTATGTGTGTGTGGAGGGGGAGGGGGTGCACATGCATGTGTGTGAGACAGGTCAGTGAATACCAGAGGGAACCTGTTCAGTAATGTGACTAATATACTGAGCATCACAGGCTGGTGAAGCTTGACAACATTAATAATAGCTTCTTCTGTCAGGAGATGAATGACCTGCCTGCCTGTACCAGCCTGCTGGTTCAACCACAAACCCTGTACACCCATCAAAACTGAGAAAGACGAGAAAAAGTCTCAGGATACTGATGAGTACTGGAAGATCGTGTTTGTGTAGCACAGGATATGCATATTAGGAGCTGAGGTCAAATACGTCTCAGGTAGTCGGCTATGTTACGGTCAGATTCCCCTCACTTTCCTCCTGCTTGTTTATGAACTTTAGATTTCTGCAAATAAAAAACATTAACAGCTATTTCAGAGCAAACTTTCACCATTACTTACTCATAGTATGGAAATATGAAGATCACATCCTTTCTGTGATGACATGGACATACATGCAGCCCAGCCTACTGTCAGTTCATTATTCACAGAAAATTCACCTTTTCACTGATTTTTTCATACAGCACATCTAAAATATTCAAAGAATATTTTGAAAAGTAGCGCCAGTCATTTTGCCTTCTGCTGATTGACTGGATCCTGAAGAGTGGAGATAAGGAAGACCATGGATGTTAGCTTCTGCAGTTATGCCAAGACCTTTTCCACTTTGCTTATGAATGCATTTTAACTTAGAAAATAACTAGTTAAAAGTGTTTCTAAAGGAGGTTCTCAAGTATTTGTGGATTTCAACTATTCAGTGAATACCAGAACACCAGCAGTCTGCTGGGCGGCTTTTAGTATCGATATGGTGAAACTAACAGAAAACAAAATGTGAGATTAATGTGACATAATTTAACAAACTTGGATGAAACGTTCCCGGTCAAAATCTACAAAATAAATGCCACCATTTAACTGATATTGATGCTTCAATAAAGTTTTTATCATTCAAAAGCAATGTCATTCCAACAGTTTTATCCCTCCCTGATATCTTGCACATGTTGAAAGGACTCTTTGTCATTACATGATAAAATGGTTTCTAAAATTATGTTTCTAGCAAAGCTTTTATTTTTATAAAACAGGAAGAACGTTTAAGAAACGCCTTTAAATTGGTTGAGATTAACAGTTGTTACAGCTGATTCTATAAGATGTAAATGTGTTTGTGTTGTTCGAAATAAAATAGTGACCAAATGTCAATATTGGACTTCATGACTGTTGACGTAAAGAAA
This sequence comes from Xiphophorus hellerii, assembly GCF_003331165.1. Classification (NCBI taxonomy): domain Eukaryota; kingdom Metazoa; phylum Chordata; class Actinopteri; order Cyprinodontiformes; family Poeciliidae; genus Xiphophorus; species Xiphophorus hellerii. The sequence continues at coordinate 27,071,127 of NC_045690.1, forward strand.
GCTTTAAAACTTCCTTTACGTGTGAGGAAAAGAAACTCCTTTAATGTAAATGTCTCACCGGTGGCTCAGTAAGAAGCTCCTGAAACATCTGCATGACAGTGAGTTTTCATCTAATTGAGATAGAAAGCAGAATATAATACAACTAACCATGAATGATAAGTGAAATATGTTACTTTCCTATGTAGAATTTGAAATGAGGACAAATCCTGAGGGATATTTAAATTGAATGGTTGGTTCAGACAGTTTCAAAAAGACTTAACTGTCTCAAAATGTCTTAATCAGTAAAAATACACAGAAGAAATGTTCCACAAATATAAACCATGGATGGTGAAATGGATGGGGTAGCTGCATCAATAGATAGAGAGGCAGATGAATAGATGGATGGGTGCAGCTTGACTGCTGTGCCCTGCTCTGAACCTTCTTTTGTACCAAATTAGGGAGAGTATGAAAAGACAGAAAAAGAGAAAATGGCTGCTCTCTCCTTCTGCTTCTTGTTGTGCGATTTAATTTCCCCCAGCACCGGTGCTTCAGCTGAAATCTAATTTGAGTGAAAAATGGCAATCCAGCTGTTCCGTTGACAGAGCCCAACCAAAACATGGTTTTCTTTCAGCGCAAAAACATGCGGCGGCCATCTTCATCTGCACATCAATGACTGCTGAGCGGAGGCTGAGCTCATCGCAGGGTGGTAATTATAATGTTCCTGCATGCGTGTGTGTGTGTGTGTATGTGTGCATGTTTTGTACTTTTACTGTGCGTTGCACTGGAGGTAATTTGCAGCACTGCTCCTCCTCTGCTCTCTCTATAAAACTGAACGAATACAGAGAAAGAATGCATTGAGGCAGTTATTGAGATGAGAAGGAATGGAAATTATTTGGTTCATGCTCCCTCTCTCTCTCTCTTTCTTTCTTTTTTCCTCTCTCTCCGCTCATTTGCTTTGTGTCACCAGGCAGGATGAGTTGAACCGGGAATTAAATAGCCCACCTCTACCTCTGCCTCCTCCCCCTCTACCTCCTTTCCTAATCTATTATGCAAACAGAAGTGGTTAATTGTCCATATATTTGCATGCACTGGGTAAATGAATTATACACTGGCTGTGTTGCTTAGCAACTATCCAGGGTGAGAGAGCGAGAGGCGGAGACAGAGGGTTGGGGGACTGTTGAAAGAAGGGCTGGCAGTGACATTAGGGTATCTTACACCACAAAATGTAAAGAAGTCGCAGAAGAGCAAATTCAAAAGTTCTGCGAAAATGTCTGTTAAATCACAACTTTCCACTGAGCCGCTGGGCTGTGGGTGTAAGAGGAAAAAGACACTGCAAGGAAATAACAATTATACCCAATGTCTCAGTTTGTCACTTAGTTATATTAATACTAAAAATGTTTTGTATTTTTAACCTGCTTCATGGTCAGTTTTTTTATGTTCTATTTTTTGAGAAATCCTGTTGCTTAGCTGATCTTGTAGTTCTCTGAATTCTTCCCACCTTCCATGTATCATACATGATGCATGATACATGTACTACATGTATCATGCATCATAATATCTGCACCAGATATATTACTAACAAGTCATTGAAACGTCTATTCATGTGAGAATCTTCTGTACTCACACCTGCAGTTTCAGAAATGATTCAGTTGTTGGGAGGATTTCCTCAAGGCACGCTCCATGGCCCCTGTATCTTCTCCACACTGCTAGCTGTGTAGCCTTCAGATGATTTCTGCTGCTGCCACTACTGCCACTCTTCCCCCTCTCAACCCATCATACTTTGTCTCCATAGTTGCTGCTATTGCTGGTTTGCTAGTAGGTGAAGACAATCTTCCTCAGTATTTGCCCTTCTCAATCAAAGATGAACATTATTTTCTCCTGTCTGCCATGATTGGTGGAGAATGACTTCATGAAAAATTAACAAAAGGAATCTTAAAAAGTAGACTCCTGGAGGTCACGGACGTAAACATGGCAACAACAGAGAACCATGGAAGACAGAAGAACTAGTGGAGAACAATGAGGAAAGCCAAGATTAAATACTGAGGGAGATAAGAGTGTGGCATAGGAACCAGATGGAGTAATCAGAGGTAAGCATGGCAGCTGGGGAAGAGAAGAGGCAGATGGAAATCAGGAAATGTAAAACAGGATTCATTAAAAAAAAAAAAAAACTGAAACTAGCATAAACTGTAAATGGAAAGAAACACCATTCAGAGGAACCTGACACACAGAAATGAAAAAGAAATTAAAACTAAAGCTACAAAAAACACAGCAGATATAATCAGTAAATAAATGGTAAAAAGTGTCATCAGTTCCATCAAAGATGAAAAAAGACTAAAGATGAAATTTTCTATTACACAAACAATAGCAGATCGGTTGAATGCATAATTAGCCAAAAATTACGGTGGCCCTTAAGTGCAAACAATTTCAACAAATCACTAAACACAATTACAAATTAAAAAACACAACAAAATATCCAAAAAACATGACAAAGTAAGCACACCTACAAATGGAGAAAACACACCAACGTTAACAAAATGAAAGAGGCATGTCTGAGTGGGAAACTAACTCTGATTGGGCGATTCCTCTTTTGGATTTAGAGCAGAAAATACTCTGGTTTAGTGCATTTTTTGAAAATATGAATGTTACCGGTGATGCAAACATAGCTTCCTTTACTTAGTTACCTTTGTGATACAAGATTTAAAAACAGAATTTAATGGATATGAGTTATTGCTATGGTATTTTAATGCAGGCTGTTAAAAAAAACAGAAAGATAAGAAAACAAAACTCTGATGGGCCTGACTGCCGACTGAACAAGAGCCTGGCTCTAACTAAACCTGATCTGGAGAAGGCCAGCTAAACAGGAGAAATCGCCATGGTAACTTATGCGATAAAAGCCTCAATTTGGCTTTTATCAAACCAAATTGAGGCTTAAATCATCCAGGCTATCCTGTTTTTAAGAAATAAGGCCCAGAGAAAAGGTGGATGAAAGAGGCTTAGATTATTCTCTTTCTGTTTTAGTTTAATGTCTCATCACATTAAACTGAAACTGAAACTGTCATAAATAAACTTTCCTCAGGGTGAGTTATGCCAGCTTATGTCTAGTTTCACATTTTGGTCTTAAGTCTTGACTGTTTTCCTTTTTCCCTTTATCTCTGTCACATTCTTCTGGTTTTGGTGTCATGTTTTTTTTTTATCACCCATCCTCAGTGTCTTTATTCAGGTTTGTCGTTCATGTCTTTGTCTAGAAAGTTGCCATGTTTATTTATGTTTGTTATCTTAATGTTACACTTCCTGTGTTTTTTTATCCATTTTCTCAGGTTTTTGCCAGGCATGTTTCTCCTTTTGGTTCCAGTTCCTCAGTACAGATACTTGAACCAGCCTGTTTTTGCGTTTCCCCATCTGAGTTAAACCCGTCACCTGCTTCTTCACCAGCTATTTAAATTCCTGGCCGTTCTTTGTTCACTGCTGGATTCACTGTTCAGTTCGGTTCCTTGTTTGAGACGAGTCTGTTTAAGTTTTTGCCTTTTTTAAAGAAAATAAGTCAACATTATGTCACACTTCAGCAGCTGTCTGAACAGAACCACCATGACAATGTAGATTGACAACTGGCAAACATTTTAGGGAAAACCTCGTCTGATCTGGACAGACGGCATCCATCCCATTTTGGAACAAGCAGCTGTCATAATAACAGGAACATTGATCAAAATATTTGATGATTTTTATGATGGCATTTGACAAAATGTAACATTTATTGCTTGTTTCATAATTATTGACTAAATTATATTTTTATGTCATAAAAATACTTTTATCTTCTATGTTCCTGAAATGTGCTGTGCAAATTGACTCCTAAAGCTTACATATGTCATGGACATAATATCAGTTCTGATGACCAAGGATTAAACATCAGAATACAAACCATGCAGACGGCATCTAATGTACATAAAACATACATGTTTTAAACATTTAATAATCTGAATGATTCAATTATACATACAGTAGATAGATCATCTTAAACTGAACATAAAGTCTTTTGCTCTTTACATTTCAGTTAAACCTATTTTAGTTGTGCTTTTATGTCTTGTTGCTGGTAAGCCCACATTTTATCTGACAATGTAAGACCCTGAGTCAGTGTGAAAGTCAGAGCAGCAGGACGCCTTTCTGTTACACTGCAACAGTATGTTCATGTTTAAACAGAGAGATCTTTACTGCTATTGCTGTGCTACACTGCTGATGCTGAGGGGTGTTTTGTTGATAGTTCAGCTGCTGAAGTTCACCTCCTTTATCTCACTTTACACTGTTCTCATAAATGAGCATCACTGGTGATGTTAAGGTGGATCAAAGGCCTCATGTATAAAGTGTTGATATGAACAATTTTGCAGTGCAAAATTATCCAGGCAAAGTTGAGAAACATCAATAATGAACTAAAAAGGTTCTAGAGGTCAAGTGGTAACACGGTACAACTCTGTGAAGGTTTAGAATAGAATAGAATAGAATAGAATAGAATAGAATTCAACTTTATTGTAATTGCACTGTCACAAGTACAAGCAACAAGATGTAGTTTGCATCGATCCAGAAGTGCTCTACGAGATATAAATATTTATTTACAGATGTACAAGACTATGTATGTATGGACTATAAGGGGTTATAGCAAAGAGATATAGATATTGTGTATAAATATAAATAATGAGAGTCATGATGGATTAAGATGTGGACCGACATCAAAGGTTTATCACTTCTTAAATGTTTAATGCCCCAGTCTGATGAGAATATTCATGCAATTCTGTTGTTAATTATTTGAGTAATTTAACACAGAAAAACAAACAATAACAATAATGCAAAGATAACAATCAGATAAGAGCATCATCCATCCCAAAATGTACTGCTGTTTTTATTTATTTCTAAATTTTAGAAAAGTGTATATGTCAAATGTTCATTTTTGCTTACAGAGGTCAGAAAAGGCCAGAGCAGCTCCAAAAAAAAAAGACGTCTTCCTGTCCTTACAGAGGCAGCAGATATGAGGCTGTTCATTCACAGGATGTCGCCTCTTCATATCTCTGTTGCTTTATGTCTTCCCATGTATTTGCAGATGAGCAGCTCACACTGCGTCTCTGCAGGTCTGCAAGGTTTATGAGCCTCATCACCATTAATGCCATCAGTCTTCTTCAGCCTCTAATTGGCTCTGCACCCTAATTAGCTCTCACTGTTAGCACCTGCGGCTCCCCCAATCGATGAACAGTGCTGAGTTTAAGTCCTGACAATTAATAATTATTAAGAAGGAATGATACCGGGAATGTGGGACTTAAGTTTGAGGTGTAACATTTTTGTCACTGTCGGAAGCAATTCAGGTGTCAAACAGTGTTGAAATATGAGTCATTTAGCAGTGTGAAATATGAATTAAGAAGAAAGGGTTACTGTTCACACTGTTTAATAATTTAACGGGTGACAAAACCACACTTACTGATAGACTTGCAAGAGAAACTCCAGCTGGGTGATCAACGGTGCACATGTTGGAGTTGTAAGTGCAACATATTCTGGGACTGCTCTTAAACACACCCTTTGCATTTGTAAAGAACTAATATTGCAATTCTTACAAAACAAAATCTTACCAGTGGATGTGTTTAAATTCACAGCTCTGCTGGATTGCTTTTTGGAGTTATTAAAACCTGAAAGGGAAACATGAGAAAAACTTTTCTGTGCTTCTGAGCATAATTTATATTAATTTTTGCAGTTGTACCCAATGCAAAACCAAATAATTATTTGGCCTTTAAAAAAACCAAATAATTATTTGGTTTTTTAAATGCTTTCCAGTTAACTACTGTATATCATGAAACATTTCACTTTACTTACTGTATGAAATAGATTGGCTAATACACTAAGATTTCAACTGAGCTGAGTATTTGTGCTCATAAGTTTACACATCCTCACACATATACAAACATGTGTATAGCTTACCCTGCAATATTTGGGTCACCTCTGGAGAACTCAGGAAGCTGTAATCAAAAGTCAACTTCAAATGATTAAAACCCAGACGGTCAGCTGTGTGCATGTCTGGCATCACTGAAACTCATCCTGTCAGCGTCCACATGGAAAATATTAATCAGGAGTTACAGCATTGTTTTCATGTAGATTTGAGCTGCACAGTGCAATGAGACAGAAATGCTGACGGTAAGGTAAAAATAAGAGACAGAAAAAATTAAGAGGAACACATGGGGAAAAAAACTTGCAGGAAATAGAGAAAAAACATGATTAAAAAATTTTTAAGAGGACCCCCCTGCTCCCCCTGCCCCCCTCAAAAACAAAAAAAGTAAAAGCAGGCAAATTTATACTTAATGCTTAAATATCCTTTTTTTGGAGCTAAACTGAAATAAAATAAATTGAATTGAATTAAATAATAATACTTGAAGTAAAGTTCTTTTTTCAAAAATTAATTGGTACATTTTAAATGTATTCATGTATTTCTTGGGCCATTTACATATTTCTGCTTTTATTTTTAATTTGGTTTATTGCATTTTGAATTGTCCTAGTTCATCACATATAAAGCTAAAAGTGCTAATTTTCCTTTGTTTTTTTAAAAATAACTTGTTACTTTCACCTAGGCTTCAAATTGGAGCATTTTTCTGTGCCTTTTTTGTTGTGTTTGTGAATTTTCCAGTTTGCTTGTTCACACCAGGAAACTCTAAAATTGTTTTTATCAGTTTTTATTTTTCTTATTTTTGCAGCTTTTGTGTTCATACCATGTGAGCAGCCACAGCCCTGTTATTTTACTGTCCATCAGTTGCTCTGCCGTATGCCTCCCACCAACCAACCCAACGGTCCATGCTAGCTAGGAGATGCAGAATTCATGCTAACCTTGGGTTTCACAAAGACTCTGACCTGATCTGGAACACAAAAAGCATCAAACAAATGAATATTACAAATTACACTGGAATGAGAATATGTGGTGAATAAATATTTACAAATCTCAGTTGCATGTTCAAATACCAGAAGACCTCAGCTGTAGCCTGAATGTTTCACACGCATAAGAAGAAAAAAAAATAGTTTGCTACAAAATGGATTAATTGTTGCTGAAGGACTTTTTGAGCCCATCATGAGATAATGATGTACAGCTGCTTTATTACAGACAGTACAAACCTCCAGACAGCTGACTGACTGATCACATCATCACTCAAACTTGAGATCCATCCAGTTTGTCTACAGACAGCGCCACAGGTTACCAGTCAAATACATCTGAAGAACAGCTTTGTTTAAGTTTTTATACTATTCATCATGTAGCACTATATTTAAAATCCTAGTCTTTAAACAAAAACTGTATTGGAATCAACAAAGCTGAGACCTCAAAGGATCACATCCAAATAAGAGCGATAGGGAGGAGAAATCCCCCACCTGGATGACTCAGGGTCATGTGATGCCGTGTTAATCTGTCTGTCTGCACAATTCTTCCTCTCAGCTGAACGCACTGTGACTTCTGAACTTTGACCCCAGCTCTGACGGTGGGTCATGTCTGAAAAGCTTGTACACTTTATTTTGAATAAGCCTACATTCTCATTGTGTGAAGATTCAGTAAATAAGTTATAGCAGTTTTTTTTCTTTTTTGTTTTAGTTTTAAGCTGTATCATAGAAGTGCCATTTACATCACTGCCTCCTTTTCTTCTACGCGACGTCCTCAGAAATCATGTGAACATAACAGTGTGTACACATGTGTAAGTAATGTGTTGCTGCACCAACATACAGATGAGTTTACAGACAGAGGCAGAGCCTGAGGGACAGCAGACTGTTTTGGAGAAACGGTGCTGTTGGTATGAATGAACACACAAACACACACTTCCTTTTCCACCTCATCTTCATGTTCTCTCCTTTTGCTTTAACTCACTTCTCCTCCAAGTCCTCCTCCTCCTCACCCCCCTACCAGCCCCCTGCTCGTAAAGCTCCACCCCCCTCCATTCCATCCCGCAGCGTTGCGTGCTAGCTGCTCTCCTCTCTGTCCGACTTGCTGCTCTGATGTTAACATGCTGTGACATGTTACACTGAAACTACTTTATGGAATCAATATTAAATTCACGGCCTATGACACTGAGGGCTAAACACACTCCCTTACTACTCCGGGGTGTGTGTGTGTGTTTGCTCTGGTCTTTGTGACCTCATTAGGACCTTTTCTTGTAAAACCAGTCGCCTTATGGGGACAGTACTTTTTATGGGACCAGTGTACCACGATAATAAGGCAGAAAATACATTTTGGCAGATAAGTGGTGTTTTTGTGTGGGACGGGAAAGCGGGTTGAGATTGATTATGTACCATAATCAGAAGCAAAATCCTTCGAATATAAAAGTTTTTTGCTCCTAGTTCAATTGCTGACACACTGACTGATGTGTCAAATATAACTATAAAAACAGATGTTTATTATTAAACAACATTTTTGCAAGATCTATGTGTTTCAGTAATATTCAGTATTTCCATTACATATCTAATTTTTTTAAAAGAAGAACTCCTCTAGCACATCTGCATATTACATGTTATCTATGAAAATTTCTGTATAATTGTTAATTCATAAAGAATTTTTAGAAACATTTTCAAGATTTAATGTTTTGAGCCTTGAAATGAAGATCATTTCTGTCTGAATTTAATGTAGTTCATCACTTCATCATATTGTCTGTGGCTATTACAACACAAAAATGTGTGCAAATTTGTGGATAGGGGTGTTCATTCAAGTGTGTGAGGGAACAAGAAGCCTCGTGAATGTGTGTGTATGTAGGCGTGCGCGTGGCGTGCTTGCGTGGGTGTGCCGGCGTGTGCCTGGGTGTGTTTTTGGGTGTCCTGGGGATGAATTAGAGCAAAGGCAGTCATGTTTCATAGCAAGGTCTTGACATCAATGAAAACACTGCAAAACGGCACGCAAACTTGGAAAAAAATAATAGAAAGAATAGAGGGAGGGAGAGAAAGAGGAAAAGCAGAGGGTGAGTTAAAAAGAGTGAAAAGGGAAGAAACACAAACAAAAAGAGAAAAATGCTATGAAATAAAACAGTGAACAGGAAAAGACAAGAAAGTAATCAATATGAAAGAGAAACATAAATTTAGCATTTTTTGTATTTGCTCACAAAATGTAACCACTTACTATTGGAAGAAAAGGGGTGAACTTTAATTAAACATAATAAAGGTTTGTGGTGTTTACACATGAATAGACACACAAACACATACTGTAGGTGATTCATCCCTTCTCCCTTTTGTATATAATTCATGCTGTTTTATGTTGGACTTCTGTGGTAAATAAAGGAGTTGTCTGCCACTGGATGTTCTGTACTAAACACGCATCCATTTGTATCCAGTATAATTTGTACTGGCATCCATGTACTCGCTTCTATAAGTAGTGACTTATAGAAGCAAATAATGTTTTATTATAAGTCATGTGAGTAGTGTTAGCTATGAATAGGAGGTCATTTAGAGCTCAGGGGTCACAACTTGTTATATTTCATAAATCAACAGGCCCAGACGCAGGGTGCAAATCAAAATATATGGAATTACAGAGAGATACAAAGTTTTCTTAAAATCTTATACGGTTGAATTATTTTTAAGATTTCATCATTTTGTAGATTATCCCCTTAATTTATCAAACTATTGCAATAACAGGGCAAATATGTGCAATTGTTTAGTTATGTGGATATGAAATTGAGGTAGCAAGGGAGGAAATGGGAATACATATTAATGAAACGGGGTCAGGAATATGAGGAATTGACCTGGAAGAACACACACACGCACACCCCCGCACACACACATTCCTGCCAAACAATTTGGAGAAACAAAGGGAAAGTAAAAAGAAAATAAACAAAGTGAATTTAAAGACAAATATAATGCAAGAGGCATCTACATATTAAATTATTTTTATATTACTTTTTGATCTATCCTGAAGTTTTATTTGTGTTGGGGTTTTTAGCAGCTGTAGTTGTCATGTCAGGCCACTATATGGTGCTGTGATTTTAGCCCATTATCAAAATGCGGATGTGGTTTTGACCCTTTGCTTTCACGTCATTTAGAAAACAGTAACCCGTCTCAGTCTCCAATGAACCAAGTGCTCATGTAACACACATGTACCTTATCAGAAGTTTTGTTAAACTGAACAGGTTGAGTAGCACACATAGTGCTATGCTATCCGCCATTGTTTTTGTTGTTATTCTCCCATGCATGCGTAGAACACATTCTGCAGCCATGTGTTCAAAGACTGTGCGCTTTCACACCAGTAGAGTCCTTCGCAGGTGTGAAAGTGAAAACATGACATGGTTTTCATAAGTGCCGGTATCAGAGTCTCCTTAACGTTTAAAGGTGCAGCTGGATTGCAAAAAAAATGTTTAACTGAAAATCAGCTCTTTGTAATGTCCCTAACTCTCATCATTAAATAGTGTTTCAACCTGGAGAATTTATAAAGAATTATATAATGTTTTATTGACATGAATGAATTAAGATTTTGGTGCCTGGACCCCAACAGAAGACGTGGATGCTATGAATTGCATTAGACTTGGACGGGCAGCTTAGGATGAGGATTAGAAACATCTTCCCCCTCGGGGCCGGACAATGGTGGTGAGTACAAGAAGACTCCGGGGGAACATGGGTGAAGTAGGGACAGAGGTGGGTTGAAGCTCAGCCGGTGAACAGATAGAGCCACGAATGGAGGTCTTATAAAGGGAAGTTTGCATGCATCATACACGTACAGTATGTACATGTATGACGCTGTGATTGGATGATGCAGGTGAGGTTGAAGAGTCTTCCAGTTTGAATTGATGCTTGGGCTTCATTTCAGACTTGGGTGTGACGTAAATCCATCGGTAAAGGAAGCTGCTAGGAGGGGGGGGTTCTCAGTGACATCATAAGTATAAAGCAGAGCACTGAGACAAGGGCTCTGAAATTTAAATTTCTTTTAAATTTGAATTGTAGTAGTGCACTCGACAACAGGGAGCTAAAGATGGGGTGGCAGAAAAAAACTCCAGGGCACAAAACAGAAAACGGAAGAGGGGGAAGTATAAAGATGTTGGAGAGATGAAGAAAAGCTTTTCAAAGTGTTTGAAAGACAGTAGGTAAGTAATGTCAGTGTATCAACAAGAGAGTTGTAAATATTCAAGTTAGCTTAAGCTAGCCTAAAATGACAGGTGGTTGTTGTCTCTGGCCCGTATTGTACCAATACAGGACGCAATTTATTCCGTATTGCTATAAATGTCTGATAGACACACATCTCAACAATAAGTGTAATAATAATGACTAAAACAAAACACGGGAAATATTAGGGCCAGCTAAATTGTCATTGCGGGACCTAAATAGGACCCCTCCCAACCTCCACGAACTGACGCTGTTGTCACATTTGCTTAGAGACGGACACTATGCAGCCGCAGTGAGCTGCTATCAACCAGTGTCTTTTTAAAATGTCCACCCGATACTACACCGTCCTTAGAAGTAAAACCTCTGGCAAAAATACAAACGTGAGTGGGAAGACGCACATTCCAGGCTAAACAATTACAGTGAAGTTTAATAGGGCCATTAAAAAAAGTGTGTTGGCGATATTCAGGGCGCACAGTGGGTTGTTTGATATCAGACAGAATGGGTCAGGAGAGGAACCGCAGACCCGTCAGAACCTAAAGAACCAGACATCAGTCTCTTCATCCCTCAGTCAATTCCTGAGAACAAAAAATAATATAAATGGCAATTTAAAGAACAAATCATACAAATAGATTAATAGTAAATAAATAAATATTGTGAAGAGAACATTAAAAATATTTGTTAGGATTGTGTAGGAAAATGATGTCTTGTTTTGTGGTCAATATTATTTCACCATTTTATTAATGTGGGTTGCCAGTTTGGATAAGGCTTCTATCAAGCTATAAGAATGATAGAAAACATGCTAACAAAATGCCTCAGACCTGCAGCCCATAGGCGGTTCTAGACACAGGCTAACAGAAGTGACTCTTTGGCTCACTTACGGTATATATTAAATTATGAAACATTGCCCTGTGTTTTGTTTCATTCTTTTATAATTGCCCTATAGGCAGAAATTTATTCACATATATGTACATTTATTATTATTGATACTTTAATTAAAGATGAGTTGTACATGTTTATGTCATTGGAGTGGGGGAGGGAGGCGCTGATGACATGTTCGCATACACCTCAGAAAGTATGTAGTTGCGCCCCTGCCAGTGATCCCCAGTCATGTAAGGAGGTTCAGTATTGCATTACAGAAATCTAATTGGATTAAACTTGTTGGCTTAGTAACTTTGGGTATATAGTGATCTTGATAAACATCTACAAAACCAATACATATACCTGGAAGAAACTCTTTACCCTTCACATATTGACTGTTCCACGGAAAGGACTGTTTGTGTAACTGGCGATCTTACAAACTCCTTGCAGAAGAAAAACCTGAACCCAAATCTTCTAAGAAGAAAGTTTGTGTCTTACTCCTGCCAGTGTACTGTATAGCTGCTCCCAGGATCAAGCTGTCCTGCAGCCAGACAGAGTGCTGTCCCGTTCCATTCAGCTCCTGAATAGACTTCATTCGTGCTTTGTTCTGAGGAACCACATGCTTCAATCACTAACAAGCAGGGGTCTTTGTGCCTGGGCAGACACATTAGCTTAGAACATAACAAGCTGGAGATTGTTGATTCTGTTGTTCTTTGTTGTTGCTCAAAATGTTTAAGTTTGGTAAACTGGTCCACAAAGTCCAGATACAGCATGCTGCAGTAGAATTATTTTAGTTATTGATTTTTCTTCCCTGTTTCAGACATTATAGTTAAAAGTGCTCCTCACTACTCCTAACAGTTTGTCACTTATGGAATTCACTTTAGGCCTTGTGTCTTGTCTTGCCAAGATCCAATTCTAAAAAAAAATCTCAGAATTTGAGAAATCCCCAAAATTTTCCTAAAATGACATCATTTGGAGCTAATTTGTGATGTGGGATTGTTTGAGATTATGGGCCCAGTCTATAGTCATTGAAAACTTAAAGGTGGTCTTTCTTTCGAACGAGACAATATGTCTTCCACTATACACTTCTGGGTTCCAGTTAGGCTGGCAGCATCTGGACCTGCAGTCTGGTGGGCAGAAGAAGCAAAGGAAACACTGACATCTCCTGATTTGATTTAAGACGACCATCTGATTTGTGACAGGACAACCGTAATTGGAGGAATGTTTGGGTGTTCATTTGACCGGAGTCATGAGAGGAGGATGCTGAACTTGTTCTTGAACTAAGCTTATTGAAATATTGTGATCAGTTCATTGGTTTCAGTCACTCTTTGATCTAGCTGATCCGTTTTCTGTTTGAAGTCTGTTGTCCTCATGTCTGAACGCACATTTGACTTCGTTATGTGGGCGCTTGCTCTCCAGATTCATCTTGTGACTTTAGGTTGCTCTTGTATCCTCCTAAGTAATTTCCTGTCATCCTCCTCTTATTATTGGGGAAACATGAAAATTTAAATAGTCTGCTACACAATCATGGGACTGAAATAATTTTCATGTGGCAGTGAGCATCCTAACTTATTGCCTCTGCAATAACCCTGCTGAGCTTCTTAACCTTCTCACAGTTTGTTTTACTATGCAATTACTCTGAAAAAAATTGGTTTATACTCCAATCAGAAATGAACAAGACAATGACCTGATTTGATAAGAGGAGGTCTTGCTTTGGAAATGCATGCATCCCTGACATCTACATTAAATAAATCTGATGTTTCATATTCTTTGATGGAGCACAGTGTTCATGGAAACCTTTGAGCAATGATTGCCAAACTGACAGAAGTGAAAGTGTCTCAGGCAGAACATTTTTGAAACATATAGGACAATGTGCTCAAGTGCTGCAAATTTGTCCCTGCTTAATAGCGGACAATGTATTTGCATTTGCATAGTTTACACCAGAGGTCCTCACATCCAGTCCTTGAGGGCCAGAGTCCTACAACTTCTAGATGTGTGTCTGCTTCAGTACAGATGAGTCCAATAATTGCTAACAGCTGCTTTAGTTAAGGTTACAGTTTCTGAAGAACACTGATAGTAATGATTGTGTAATAAACACGACTTTACTTCAAAATGAGACACTTTACTTCAAAATGTCTCTTTGAGTAAAGATTTAGGGTACTGTCCCACAGTTTGAACTATAGTCTTATATGTTTTTTATTTTTGCCCTTTTATTCATTGCTAATAAAAGGGGTTTGAGGTCACACTTGGACTTTTATTATAAGCATTATTATAAGTAAATAATTTGAAAGATAAGGCCCATCAATGAGGTCTTTTTGCAAATACAAAACATTTTGTACCATGAGGTTTGGAATGTCACTTTGCTCTGAAAAAATATAAAAATATATAGTAAACTGCCTCACATTAAATTGCACCACTAACCCATCACACACACCGCCACCCAAAAACAATGTGGGTACTATTAAAAAAAAAAATAGTTGTGTTTAATGCATTTATATTTATGTCAGTCTTTGACCTTCAAGTCTTGAGTATAATGTCTGTCACTCAGTTCAACCTATTGAATTGTAGGAGAAGTAGCAGAGAGTCAGCTGTGCAGCACAGTGTATTTCAACAATTACAGAAATGTTTCAGTGTGACATCATACTACTGCAAGAGACTATTTTGTCTTTTGGCTGTTGTCTGTGTAAGTACTTTTTACTTCTTTAACATAGTTATATTAGCTAGGTTAAGTAGTAGTAATAAAGTAGTAGCTTTTTGTAGTAAAGAACATATTCAAAATTATTATTCTGCTCGAATTTAATAATTTAAGGAATAATATTACTTCGTTGTACCTATTTTTAATAGATTTTTTTTAATTACCAGAATTTGGTAACAACAAATAGCTTCATTCTTTTAATTGTCTGAAAAAGTCACTTGTTACAAACTAAATCAGATGCTATGATAAAAAGTGTACTCTTTTGTAAAAAAACAAAAAAAGTAATTTTCCAAAATACTTTTTAAATCTGTAATTCTTTGATCATGACTACTGCTTGTTTCTCAGTGTTTACACTCTTCTGTGAGCACAAGTGTATTCTATTTAGTTCAAGTGAGTTTATTCATAGAGCACCAATTCACAACAACTGTCATGTCAAGGAACTTTACAAAAATCATTTCAGTCACATATACATTAAAATTGGATGTGTGTCATTAATGTTTTGTTTAAAACTTTAAACTGGTAACTAGCAACAAGCAACATGTATTGAAACACTGAATCACCTCTGTGAATCACACACACGCTTTGGTCATGTTTCTGGTCACCATTCTGGAGGAGAAATCAAACTAGAGTTATTTGTCCACCACTTGTTCAAAGAAAGTAAAATCAATTACAGTGTGGAGTTGATAAAACAACAACATTTAGCAGAGTCAAAGTTTTGTGCCATTATTATAATATTTTTTTCTTAAACATTAGGAAAATAAAAATAACTCTAACAGTGAAAATTCAGTGTTTTTTTATTCAGGGTACAAGTAGATATATTTTTTATGACTTTTCAGAATATTGTATCGAAACATTCTGCTGAAATATTTATATATATGTATATTTACAAAGTTTGAAAAATAAACAAAAAATGTTTGAAAAAAATAAAAAATCTGGGAATTTTTGACCAACACACCCAAACACACGCCAGCAAACACACACTCACTATAGACAGCAACCATTAAACTTTGACATTGTGGCGGCAAAAGAGACTAAATGTTTTTTCTCTCCCACTGAGACATTATTTCATTTAAACCAATGACAAACACACATACATACACACCCACACACCAGAACACACACCCGCCACGCAATCCCCTACCCCCAAACACACACACACATCCACAAAATCATTAATGACACAGAGGTCTGGGCTAAGCTGAAGAGCGACAGACAGCTCGTTAAGATTGTCACCACGCTGAGGCCTGAACCTTGTTAGTGCAACACACATCCAAATACAGAACACACAACAGCCACTCACACTGTTAAAAAAACACTCACACACTTGCAAACACACGTGAACACAATGTTATTTTAAGACATGCTGGGTTTTGGTCTTGGTCATTGTTACCCAGGCTGAATAGAAGACCCTGAGAGGTCTGAGAGAGTGTGTGTACGCGTGGGTGTGTAGGGGTGCGCATGTGCAGGGGTGTGTGTTGGTGGAGATACATTTGAAAACATTATCTGCTTTGGTTGCAGAGAAACAAACTTATTTCATTTTAATGTATATGAAGAAAAACTTAATTTAATTAATTAATTATTCCATTTCTGCTTAGATTAATTTTATTGTTTTGTACTAAAAGTACAGATAAACACACAAAAGAAGTGATACATTTTAAATGTAAAACCAGAACAGAAAGGGAAAATATTTAACTAAAATGTACATTTTAATTCCAGCCACAGCAAAACTAAATTAAATGTTTCTAAATTTTTTTCATACAAAAATTTCTTGCTGAATGTTATCCTACTCTGTTCTTTATAATTGGATTTATTCTTTAATAATTATTATTTTTAGTGTTGTATTTACATTCCAGCCTCTGTTAGAGATTGGAATCTTTTCTAAAAGAATATTTTATACTTTTTCTTCTCTCAGACTTTAGATTTATTATGTATTTGGATTTATATGTTCCATATCCATATTTATTGTGCACATTTTGATGTCATGATTGAAACAAATTTCTGTTGAGTGTTGCATTATTATTTTTCTCTTATGTATTTTTTTTGGCAGTATTTTTATTAAACTGCCACATTGTATGATTGCTCTTTTTTGTACTCTTGTGAAAGTTCATCACAATATTGTTATATTTCCATTTGGTAAAATCTGACTTGCCTAAATTTGTATTTTAGTAAAATCAAAATTCAGCAAAAACATATTTTACAAAACATATTATTTTAGTACTAAGAGAATTTTAAATGTATTTTTTAATTAAAAATATACACTTTTTTTAATTAAATGAATCCATCATGTAAAGGTTTAGAACATTTGAGAAAATGTTAAGCATAGTGATGACATCAAAGAAATAATTTCAACAAAAAACATTAAACAAAAACTATTAAACAAAAAATAAACTGATTAAAGATTTATCTTTGATTTTATGCTATAAATTATTAAAATAATAAGAAGCAAAGTTAAACTGAATTCATCTTCTAGACTCATGTGACATTTTTCCCTGTCAGTCTATTCAGAGAGATATTCACACACACACGCACACCCCTACACACACAGAGAGAAAAAAGAGCCTCTCTCACTCTCTCTCTAATTGGATTGAGACATCAGGAGGTGTCAATCAAGCGTCTTTATAAACGACAATCTCCTCAAAAAGCCATTATGTACACCAATGGCCCCTAGGGGCCACCGCATACACTGGTACTCACAGAAGACCGCGCACACACATTGACACAGTGAGAAAAGAGAGGAAGGTAATAATTAGTTGTTCGTGGTTTGATGGATCTCTTGACACCTCAAGGCCTCAAGAAAATATTCTCACAGCTCTCGACCCTGTGCATCTGTGTGTGTGGGTGTGGGCGGGTGTGTGTGCGTGTGTGTGTGTGTATATTTGAAAAAAAAAAAAAAACTCTGACCTGTCCCATAGCACAACCCAGAAGCCTTGAGGCAAAGGAAAGAACAAAAGCTGGTTTCCTGCTCTGCTGGGAAATCCAAGTGAAAACCCAGACTGACCGTTGATCAGCGCTTATTCTGTTAGTAAAATTGATTTTTTATTATTATTATTTTGGATATTTTTAGTGCAGTAATAGTTACACACTAAGATGGGTTTTCTTCTTCATCATATGTTTTTTTTGTTTTTTGTCTCACAGAAAGGCCTGTTGGAAATGGACGGATGGGTTTGATGGATTACATTTTCCTAATTGATTTTGAGACATGTTGCTCCTGAATTGGACCAGACTGCATAAGAATGACCAAATTTTGTCATGTTTAATTTGTCTCCAAAAACTGTAACTTGGAACTTGCAGCAGATAAAACCGAGCAGAAGGGCTTTAAATATTGTACAACAGGGTAAGACTTATGGAGACTCCACGACTGCAGAAAAAATGAATGTTTCATCTGCACATCACCGCAGGGCGTATGTCCTGCTCAGGCATGCAGACACACAGCAGTGTGACACAGAGAGCTGCAGCTCTGCTTCTTTTAATCAGGAGGATTGCTTAGCATGGTGAAATCCAACATGCCACCTCAGATCATAATGTCACAGCTGCTGGGACAACATGTGACATAAACTAGCAGCTGTAGACATGTTTCATAAAACACTGTCAGACAGAGTTTAGTCACTAGAATCACAGCGGAGGGAAGGAAGACACAGACACTGCCATATTGGACAGGGTGTCCAGGTGTCTCTGCTGCTCCGTCTAAAACTGGAGACACCTTCACTCTTTAGAACTAAGGGAAGCTACATGATAAGAAAACTGACTCAATGGAAGGTTATTTGTATTGGTGAGAAAACTACTAGTTTGGAACCATGGAAATAGTCACTAGTCACTAAGAAATGGAAAAACACTGACATGGTCTGCAGATCCAGATGGACATAAAAAGACATGCTTCTTTCTGAGGGTATTTCTCATAAACTCATGGGCTATGTTTGTGTTGGTTCAAAAAGCAGTTTCCTGTCTTTAAAAAAACAATACAACTTGCATGTGACTTACCTTTACACTTTACAACCTTTTTTTTACATATCTAGAAGAACATTGTTCTTTTAGGAGATAAATTGTCTCCCCTCTTTTTCTGAACACATCTCAAAATTTTGACACACAAAATTAAAAATCCATTTCACAAGGTTATTTTTTGAAAACATGTTTTTTTTTAATGCATCTATTTACTTTGATTTCCTATCTAATTTTGATCTAGAAATCTCCATGGAATATCCTGATCTCCTGTTTTACCACACCAAGCCGCTGCTGTTTTTCTGATGTGTGTCTTCCAGAAAAGTATGACGATGCCTTCAAGTTTTTATTGACAGCAACTTTAAAGACTTAAGCTTTTTCTACTAATAATTTCCAGCAGGCTGTAGGTTGGTTTAGTACAATGCTCCCCCCACTGGTCTTATTTATGTAAGCTTCACCAGGGAGTTTGACTATTGCAGGATTGAAGTTAAAGATGCCATCATGCTCCTGCCTCAACAACCCCATTGAGATCTGGACAAAGCAAGCAGAACTGTGAAGATATTGTTTATGTCTTCTGTGCATTTAACACAGTTCACCCCAGTTTTCTATGTCAGAATATTCCGAGACACAAGTGGAGAACTCATGAACTGCCTGGCCAGACTTACTCATGAATCTGCAGCTGTTAGACAATAATGTCGGATTGTTTCATCTGTCAAATTGTGAGAAACTTGTGGAAGGATTCCTAAAACTTTTGACACAAGTCATAAAGAAACACAACACAAAAAGGAAAAAGCTGGATGAATTTAAAAAAAAATGACCCAACAAGAACATAAAGATCCATACAGCACGAGGAGTCACTGAATTCAAATTTTCTGCACTCTTAGAGACTCCAGATTACACAACCAAATGCATTTAAGAGCTAAAAGTGGATTTTTCATATGTCCCCTTTCAAAAAATGTTACATTTCACATTTATCTCCAATAGAATTAAAAGAAAATCAATTTAAAGGTCTTCTGTTGCATCTTTTAAGTCACAAACAATGGCTTGATATTGTCATGCTCAGGTTTCTCACCTGAGCATCAGAAACCTTGTCCACCAGGAAAGTAAAAGCAATTCCAACAGGGCCAAATAAATGATTGTTCGAATAGTGAACGCCTGTCTCTTTCTGAGTGTGAACTCGGTTAATGCTTGAGTGTGAGGTTGGATGCTATATTTACAACATGCCTGAATAAAAACAATATTTTAAGAGTTTATTGATGAAACAATGGTCCCTCAACCTGACAGTGACTCTTTTAACTTTATAAGACATTGACAGAATTACATCAGTGGTTTGCATGAACACACACTTCATACCAAAGTTCACCTCTCGTGTATCTTATCTTGTTTCATGTAGCATCTTATAGTTATTAATTTTCTTCTTACTGTCATAAACTCCAGTGATACTCCAACGGAATGCAAAGAGATACTCAGCCGTATGTGTTTGTGTAAAATGTACTCATGTTATCGTGGATGCATGTGGTGCAGTGATTTTTGTCTGTAGGGTGTGTGGGGGTGTGTGTGTGTGTGTGTGTTTAGGCCACCTGCTGTGTGTATGCCTGTTCAGCTGCTCTCCCACTGAGTCTGCAGCTAAATAATACTTCATTAAAATGGCAATAAATACTCCTAAAAATCACTCAAAATCCCAATGAGAAAGAAACTTAATTAAAATACCAATAAGCAATTAAGTTAATTTCATCAGCCAACAGATAAGCAGGAAAAATACCAGGCAGGAGCCAACTTCTTTCAAAAACACCCAATCAAACACAGTCAAAGGAGTGTGTGTGAGTGTGATTTATGTTTGTGCAACATCCCAATAAATGCCAGTTAGTCTCTTTCTCCCTCCATGTGTGTGTGCATGTGTGTAGGGGTGTGTGTGCGCGCGTGCGTGTGTGTCAGGGTGCTCGTGTGCGTGTAATCTAAATGGTAATAACCGGGCCATGCTCTGGAAGTTTTTCTCTGTAAGATGAGATCCGCCTCACTCTTCCTTCATTCTTTCCATGTTCTTCCCACAGCTGGACTTTTGTATCTCTTCATCGCTTGTTCTGTCGTATTTATTATGAGCATTTTAGCATTTCTGGCATGCAGATCCCATCCGAACAATCGACTGATGCAGAGGAAGTGAAACACACGCTCACAGAATGGAACTATGAAGACTGAATAGACATACAAGGGTAATAAATGAAACCTTGCATATTTTTTCCCCATTCAATTCAAAGAAGAACCTCTGATTCAAACAGACCTTTGTGGATTGGTTGGAAGATATGACACAATATGGGATATTTCAAATAATGTGTGAGAAAGGCTACCAAAGTGTTCTTGATGAAAGCAGACTTTATGATGAGGAACAAGAACATCAGACACAGCTGCTGAATACAGATAATGGCTTCTCACTTAAAGTCAATCACAGTTTTACGTCGGCCAAAACACATGAAAGGAAGAGCAAAAGCTAAATTTGATTCAGTAAATCATTCCTTGCATTCATGCAGAACATACATTGCCAGGTGATACTAAAACTTTTCTTCACTCATGTAGCTCCTCTGAACTGCCAGGTCATTATTGTCTGCCTTTAATGTTGTGCTTTTTTATTTTAATCTTATTTTCCAGAGGTTTCACAAACACAGGCTAAAATTCCAGGTTTTTCTGATGAAAATAATGGAACTATAATAAATCATTGGAATTTTTTTCCACATATGGGATATAAATCCTGCACAATTCACTTCAGTTTAATACAATTTAATTCAGTCCAGAAATACTTTATTATTTCAGATAAACATCAAAAATTGGTGTAACCTGTCTAAGTTTCTTCAGAGTTGTTGTAGATGCAGATGGCTGTGGAAAGGAAGGATTCCCTGTAGAGGTCTGTATTACATTGGTTCTGAAGGCTCCTCTGACTGAAGGCACTCTGTTGCATAACAGTCTCATGAGCAAAATGTTCATGAGAGAGGAAATATTGCAAAAGATAAAATGTTTGCACGCTGATGGCGTTCCCTCCCTCAATCTAAAACCATGTGAAAGCACATTGTGTTTCAGCTTTAAGTTGTGCTGAGTTCACATCTGCCATTAACTATACCCTTTTTGAGTGCTAAGTAAAGTTAATTATTAAGTAAAGT
Source organism: Xiphophorus hellerii (assembly GCF_003331165.1). Taxonomy (NCBI): domain Eukaryota; kingdom Metazoa; phylum Chordata; class Actinopteri; order Cyprinodontiformes; family Poeciliidae; genus Xiphophorus; species Xiphophorus hellerii. The sequence continues at coordinate 27,092,823 of NC_045690.1, forward strand.
TCAACTTAATAATATTAATAATATTAATTTTATGTCATTTCCACAGCACGGCTCAGTGCAAGCTGTCACCAATAACTGGAGAAAGTGTGGAATGAATTCAATTCAGTTCAGTTTTATGTCTATAGCACCAATTCACAACACTGCAGGAAGTTTAAAAAAAATCAGTTGAATCCAATCATATAGACAGATTCCAAGTCAACTGCTTACATTCCTAATTGATAGTCATCAAACAATGCAGTCAAGTTCAGCTTGTTATTCAAATTACCTTAAGATGTTTTTTTAATATAAATATATTTATCTAACAAAACCCAGTAGGTTACATCGAGACATTGACATGCAGCAGTGTTCTCTCTTTGTAACAGGAGAAATAAAAAGTTATCAGCGGAAGTAGCACCTTCAGTGACTTAATGTAGGAAAGAAATGGAGCCAAAGCAGTTTTCCAACCTTTAGGATTAAATGGATGAAGTAGAGAAAAGACAGTTAGTCATCAAAACCTCAGCTGACAGCTGTCTCTAAGAACAAGGCCGTTCGAAGTTTATTTGTCCATCACATTTCAGCAACACGGCACTTCAAAGGGCTTCGTATCATGAAAACATAAAAAACATAATAAACACATCATATAGTCAATAGTTGTGAAAAACAAAATCAGACATTACATTTTGTCAGGTGCCGTTGTTAAAATCATCAATACACATGAGTTATGTTGGTCAATGTTCCATTTATTATGGCTTAAAAGCAACAGGTGGGTTTTTAGCCTTGACATAAAGGAACTCAGTGTTTCCGCTGTTTTGCAGTTTTCTGGAAGTTTTTTCCAGATTTGTGGTGCATAGAAGCTGAATGCTGCTTCTCCATGTTTGGTTCTGGTTCTGGATGCAGATCAGAACCAGGACCAGAAGACTTAAGAGGTCTGGAAGGTTGATACAACAACAGATCTTCAATGTATTGTGGTGCTAAGCTGTTCAGTGATTTATAAACTAACAACAGTTTTTTAAAGTCTACTGGCTGAGCACCATGTAGGTCAGAGAATGTGACTAAAGATAAACGCATGGATGAGTTTTTCTGGATGCATTAGTCCTCTAATCCTAGAAATGTTCTTAAAATCAGTTTTCTTTTGGTTACAAACATAACAAAATTAGCATTTTCTGGAACATGTGTTCAGAATGATGAAATCTCTGGAACAAATGATATGACGTGTATGAGTGGGCATGAGAAAGGAACATTTTGAATTTGCATCACCTGCAGGGGGTTAATTTACCTGAAGGACTGCAGGCAGGAACAGAGGACTGAAATGAAAGGAGAAAGGATGGAAGTGATTCATACTCAAACTGTTGGGAAATACTCCCGCTGAAACAAACACAGGTCTTTCAGATATTCCCTGGTGTAAGAGGAACAAGGTAAGTGTGAGGAAATAACAAGGGACTGACTCATTTAATTTGCCTTCATGGAGAACAGGCGTCTGCGTGTGTGTGTGTGGGGGTGTGTATGGGTGTGTGTGTGAAAGTGGAGAGAGCGAGGCGGGCAGAAAGAGAGAGAAAGAAACTGTGCAGGTGTGTTTCAATCTCATCAGAGGCTTCCTGACAGTCTCAGCTCACCAACATGGGCCGTTAATCATGTCCCTGCACTTTTGCATGGAGGAGGTGATGGGGTTACGGGTGGAGGGTAGGAGGGGAGGGTCACCTCATCTGAGGTGGCACAAGATAATGAAGCTTGTCCGTCTGCTGTGTTTGCAGTGCAGGTCAGAGGGTGGAGCCCACAATTTGTGCAGCAAGGTAACTTTAAGGTTACCGATTAGAACCCAAGTAGAAAACAGCTCAGAGCGACCCGTGTTGATGCACAGAGCCTGGTGACATGATGGACATTCTGAGGCCAAATGTGCATTTCAAAGCGTAACAAATGAAATGGATTCAGCAGACTTGTTAAAGGGACGACATCATGTACTTTGCAGGCACATAGTGCCATCTTATAGCACAATCATGAAACTATGTTACCTTGAGTTATTATGGAAATGTTGTATATATGAAACACAACTTAAGAGAAATTTGACTTTGCAATTTAGTGCCTTAAAATTGAGCCTCTGTCTATTTAAGAAGTTTCCAAAAGTCAGCACATCATCACAGCAATGCTCCACATTATGCCGTTTACAACAGTTTCTTAAGAGCTTTGGACTGAGAAATAATTCCTTCCTATAATGAGCTCAGCAGGAATCCCATTTATTTTTTTTTACTTCTGGTAATAGGTAATTATACAAGTTGTGAATAATAGTCAATTTGAAAATGCCGCTCTAACCCTGTTCAGATTGATTGTCAGCAACAGTTGCTTCTCTGCTGTTTCCCTGCTTGACGTGTTTACACCAGAGAATGTTCCTGATAGGAACATTCCTACCAGAATGGATCCATCCATTCATCCATCCATCTGTTCATTCGTCTATCTCGATGGATGAATGGCAATTTAGCCAAACAGTGGCAGGAAGCCGGAGTACCTGGAGAGGACCCCCCCAACCTCCACTCACACACACGCACACACACACACAGGGAGAACATGCTGAGTGCTTGCAGAACTGGTATTGGATGGAATTAGTTCCAAGATGCAACTCAGTGCTTCAAAGCAGCAAACTGCCAAAACTTCTGATTATCTTCAGATGCTAAACAGTTCCTGAAAACTTTTAATTAGCAATCTGCATGTCTTTGAAAGTAATATTTTGTTTTATTAATATTTTTACTTTTTAACATAGGGTTTTGTCCCTTATCCAACATTATGTTTAAAAGTAATAATACACTAATAAACTAATTTTGTTCTCATCTGTAAAACCTTAGTGTTGTTCAAGAGGAAGCTCTGCCTCAGAGCAGACTCTGAGCCTTCATGTGTCAGAGTGTGTTGGGTCTCAGCAGGGCTTTAGAGCACACCGCTGTGTGACAGAGACTGACAGCTCCATCTGGATCTAAGTGAGGGTGTAGAATAATGCCATCCATACGGACACAGTCATCACACACGCTCCATAAGAAGCAAAGACTATGTGACGGCAGGAATGTAGATAAGGAGGTTATGTGTGAGGGCCAATTTATTATTCCTGGCAGGGTGGGAAGGCTTCACCGACATGTTTCATATGTCTGCAAGACAGCAGTGGTCGCAATAGAGAAATCATTTCAAACTGTATTTATATCTGCACCTCCTCCAGGCAGTTAGGTGACAGGAAGGAGCTCCGGCGGCTGGCTGGATAACGATCAGCCCCAACAGTCCCTTTGCATCTTTTCACATTGTTTATTTTTTCTGCAGCTTGTGAAAAAAAAAAAATGAAAAAAACAGCCGGACTTGTTTTTAGCTTTTGCTGTGAGCAGCAGACTGTAGATGGTAAGTGTTGCTGCAGAAAACAAGCATGGTGGTTGTCAGGCAATCAGGTGAAATACTGTCAGACCTTCCAGATCATATCCGTTATTAATCTCTGTGAAACACAAAGAGTTGGAGCTGCAAAACAACAGCAACTTTCCACACTCAGGTCTTGGAACCAGAAGAAAGGAGCCATGACAAATACTCCTACGGAGAGAATAGTAACAACTTCTGGTTGTTGTAGCAAGAGGCTCCTTCTGTTGTCTGAATCCTGATTGCAGAAATACTTTCTGTTAAAAAGGAAATAGTGAAAATGTGTTGTATGCTCATGGTGGAAAGAAAGCACACCCCTCTGTCTGGGCTTTTAAAGGATAAATCATCAGAGACTTACAAAGTTAAAAAATTATTAAAGTTTAATCTCAGATACATAGAAACACACAGAGCAAATTTCATAATGCCACTGCTTATTAACCATAAATAAAGTTAAAACTGAAACAGTTTGGGAAAGATTAGGCATGTCCTACCACTGATATATGATACTATAAAATCAATTAATTTAAAGGGATGTGCTTTTTTTTTTTACCATTACTGTGTCTGTCTGACTGAAACACGTTTCCTCAAAGATGCCCAGTTTCTGACATGGGAAATATGGCTCTCCACCCAGAGGGCCATTCTGTCAGGGATTGGCAAACACAAGCAAGCAAAGAACAAGAAAAAAAAACTGTCATAAACCAAACAAGTTTTCTGTAGATAAAATTCCATGAGCAATGAATAATGAACAATCGCCCCCTGGTTGTTCACCAACCAGGGGGTGCAGTTGAGGCACCAAACACCAGGTGCTGTAGGTGTAGAGGTGGTGTGGGTGGTGGAGGCTCCAAGGAGGTATTCGCTCAGGGCGGCATTCATGCAAGAACTGCTACTAGTTGTAGGCCACACCCATTTGGTCCTACAACACAAGATGCTCTATTTAAAACACCCACATTCTGCTGAGTTGACTTGTATGATGTGATAATAAATGATTCATAAGGTGGTTTTAAAGGTTGTTTATTATGGAACTATAGCCTAAAAAGGGCCTAATATGTAACCATAACAAAAAATCCATGATGAAGTATTGATTATGAGGTAATGGTTCCCCAACTGCGTTCTTTTTGTACCCTATAGCTGAGCTTCTCAACCCTGGTCGTCAGGCCACACTACCCTGCATGTTTTAGGTTTTTTTCTTGCTTCAGCTCAGCTGATTTCATCTAATGGCTGATTAACAGATGTTTGCTGAACTGCAATCTTCTGAATCGGCTGTGTTAAAGCAGGGAAGCATCTGAGACACCCAGGGCAGTGTGTCTGGAGGACCAGGTTATGGAGACACTACCTTCCAAAGAGCATCCACTTCCTGTTGTGTTTTCCTGTTGTGTTTTCACGTTGTGCTGCGGTCTTTAACAAGCGTTTACAGTATGGACTGCGTTTGCCTAAACCTGTTGCTAAAGAAAGACTGAAGACATTTTGTCGATAATGGGTATAAACCTGTTTTCCGGTTCCATTTGATGCCGCATTATTTCATACTGTTTCTGCAGGGAGACACTGTGAACACTTCAGTCAGTTTCTCCCCGTGCTGACCTTGTTTTGTGTTTGAGTTCTGAAAAAAAGCCTCCTCCTCTCCTCACACACAACTCTAACAATGACACATCCAACCCTGTTGCTTTGAAAAACAGCTTCTCGTAATTATCCCGCCACACTAAAAGTCTGTTTCTCCTTTCTTGCAGGAAATTGCAGTGTATTACTGAAAATCCATTGAAAGCCTCAAACAAAAGAGGGAAAACGCAACAGCGGCCGCATCTGAAATTCCTCCATACACACGGTTCCATCCATCCACATAGATTGTCTGCTGTTTTCTTGTCTATGATCTAAGCCAACAGTGAGTGTTTGTCTCTCTGCTGCGTGTGTTTGGCGGTGGCAGTAAAGCCGACACCCAGTGGGAGAGCCTGTCTGCCTGCAGAGGGACAGATGAGTGTAATTATGCTATTTTTACCTCCTCCAGGAGCTGGCTGCCAGCTCGGGGAAATTAGCATCACACCTGCGTGTAATTGGCTAAATTAGCTTGTCGAGCAGCAGAGCTGAGACAGAGGTGGACGCTGAGGTGTGTGCGTGAGTGTGTATGTGGGAGGCAGGTAAAACTGGAAAACAGTTGTTGTTGTGTGTGGTGCAGGAGGCTGTCAGGGGAGCGACATGTCACACCTGCGATGGAAAATGTCACCAAGCAAATCCACACACAAGAAGACACTTTGTCACACAGTCACACAACTGAAAGCTGCGTTCAGCCGCAAACTCAGCTGAAGGCGAGCAAACAAACAGACAAACAAAAACAGATGACGATATCAACACAGAGAGGCTGAGCAGAGGACGGGAGGCTTCACGCAGACACTCAGGGGATGGTGGTCAATTTGTCCCCAGAGGACAGCTCTTCTTCTGCCTTCTGTAACTGCATTACAGGCTGGAAATTATAAGTGGGTTCAAAAGTCCAAGACGTAATAAACATCTGTAATTAATACTCAACAAAAACTTCAACATGACTAATATCTGAGTAATAACTGAAGTATTTGTGCCTTTTGTGAGAAAGAAGCAAACAGTCACCTCATTATGGGTTAAAGGAAATTTCAACTGTAAAACTATAGGCGCAGTGCGGCAGATTCTCAATCCATCAGTCGTGTTTTTAGAGTCATTTTCCGGCCTCTCAGTTTGTCAGGGTCATTTGGGACTCCTGGGATTTCATGTTGTTTACTCCTGCAGTTTAAAATTTTTTTTAGCTATGACAACATGAAATAAGTTTTTTTTATCTTGGATGTGAATTGCTTCTACAGCGGGATATTGGGGCCATTGCAGACAGGAAACAAGGAGTAAATGTCCTCCTAAAAAACTCTGAAATTTTAAGAATAATCTCAGAAAGTTTCTTGCAAATTTTAGACTTTTCACACTTTTTGGTGGAAATTTGCTCCTTTTTTTTATCTAAAATTGCCCTAATACATTGTCATAAACTTCTTCTTTCACTTGGAATTAGAAAAAAATTGCTTACAGGAGCATTATCCCCACCTGGTGGACTGAAGAGCAGACCAGATCATTAATCATCAGTTCTTTCCATCCATCCATCCATCCCATTATCAAAGTAGGAAATGAAAGGACACTCTGAGGTCTGCCGTCATTTACTGTCAGCTGGTGACTGACAAATTTCCCCCACATAGTATGAAACAACAAGTCTTGCAGACACTTCTTTCCTTTAGAGGTCAGAGGTCATGTGGCTGATAGCTCTGTTATACATATTTTTGTTGTTATTTTTAAGTTTTGTTTTCAGAATCTTGTCTCTGTATTCAACATTGTACCTTATTATGAAAAGTTGCATGAGAAAAACAGAAGAAAAGCAGCAGCCTTGACCTTAGAGAAGAGTGATTGAAATAAATTTTTCACATGTCCTATCTGTTGGCTCCACCTAGTGGTAGTACTGATGAACATTTGAACGAAGAACACAAATGAAGTTGAACGTCCTGATTACCTCTTTTTTTGCATGTTTGTCATCAAACCAGTTTAAATATTAGTCAAAGAAAACACAAGTAGACGCAAAATACTAATTTTAATTTAAAGTATTCATAATTAAGGGAGAAAAATAATCCAAACCTGCATTTTTAAACCTTTGGGACTAGCGGTGCAGCTGCTCAGGAGTGGCTCGTTAATCAAAATTACCCTAAGAATGCAGCAACAGCTCATCCAAGTAGTCACTACTTGGATGACTAACCCACAACAGCAACCAAAGAACTACAGACCTTAGAGATAGGTCAGAGGTCACGCCTCCACCATTAGAAATAAACTGGGTAAAACTTGCCAGCATGGCAGAGTTCCCAGATGAAAACCACAGCTGGGCAAAAAGAACATTAAGGCTCGTCTCATCTAGATCCCAAAGACTTCTGGGAAAACATTCTGTGGACTAGCGAAACAAAAGTTGAACTCTGTGCAAGGTGTGTGCACCGTTACATCTGGTGTAAAGTAACAATGGGCTTCAGAAAAAGAACCTCAGACCAGCAGTAAATGATGATGCTATGTTTTACTGTAGCGTGATGGTCTGGGGCTGTTTTGTTGCTTCATGACCTGGAAGACTTGCTGGGATAAATGGAGCCATGGATTCTCCTGAAGGAGAACGTCCAGCTGCCTGAAACCTCCTGAAACCAATGTGGGCTCTGTAGCAGAACAACGATCCCAAACACCAGCAAGTCCACCTCTGAATGGCTGAAGAAAAACAAACTGAAGATTTGGAGTGACCTAATTAAAGTCCTGTCCTGAATCCTATAGATAGTTATACTGCAGCATAACTTTAAAATGGCTGGGAAAATGCTGGATGCCCCTCCAATGGGGCTGAATTTCAACAATTCTCCAAAGATAACTGGCCAAAATTTTCAGGAAATATTGAAGGAATGTAAAGGTAACGTGGGAGCTCTAAGGCAGCTCTTCCTGGCTGCAATGAATCTCCTGCACAAAGAGCCTTAATTGTGCTCAGTACTGATTTATTTTAATCCCATTTCATTTTAATATTTTCCTTAAAAGGTAAATAAATACCTTTAATAAGGACCCTGGTTAAGCATCCAGAAGAAGTGGTCTGAGTTGTGTAAATGATTAGATTTGCAAGGGGCTGGTATGTCCAGAATGTGGACCAAAAGGTGTAGACGGTGATATCACAGGCCCAATAATGAGCTATATGCATCCAGATGATATATACCTAATTTCAGCCTTCTAGTGCACTCCACTGTGTTGTATGCCAGTATTTGAAATTTGCTGGAAGGAATGAGAAACTCTACTACCATGATGTGCACAAATCACTAAATGATGAACAGATAGAGCTAAGAGTTTAGAAAAAATTTATTCTGACCAGAAAAATGTACCAGAGCATTTGAGGAAAAACTGTAGCCCATCAATTCAGAAAGAAGTCAAACATGGCATTTATTCAAATTTTTCTAGGCTGGTTTTACTGGTGTAGGATCTATAGGATTTTCTGTAATTAATGGAGTCATGAATTCTGCTCAGTAGCAGAAAATTGTGAGGGAGAATATTGAACCGTTAGTTTCTGAATTTAAAGAGTCAGCTCAGATCACATTCGGATATTTTCAGTTTGAGTTGTTTTAAAATTCTATAATCGGCTAAAACAGACTTTGCCCATCTGACTAATTGTTAGAATCCATCATTCCCATCATATTTATACTCATTTTTTAACAAACTCACAATACTACACTGTAATAAATTACATACACTTTCCTATATTTACTATGCTTTCCGACAGGACAGGTATAGGAATTACAACCAGTCATAACTAAACCTTATATTAAAAAAAATCTAAACAAGGTCTTTGCTTAAGTAGATTTGAGTTATTCAGCGGGGAAACATACCAGAAAGTCAGGCACGGAATAAAACTTTTGTGGAGGCCTAGTCAAAGTCTGGATTTAAATTCAATAGAGATGCTGTGGCTCGACCTTGGTGCAAATCATGACAAAACATCCTATTAGTTTTATGGTGTAATTGTTTTTTCACCTGGTACCAGATTCATTTGGGTTATTATTAATAATTTTTAAAAATCAATGAAATATTTTAGATAGATACATTTGCTCTACTCTCCAGTCCACCAGGAGACGCTAAAGACACTTTTAAATTAGTCCGCGTCCAAATAAATGTAAACGAAGAAGAAGCTACTTCACATCCAGGTGGATAGGTTTTGTTTTTATGTCTACAGAATGAACAAGTTGAGTAAACCCCAGGAGTTTGACTCGTATGAAATTGAGGAACCGAGCGACGAAGAGCGAGCTGAGAGCAGGTATGCTACACATTAGCTTTGAACCATTAGCATGAGGCTAGGAGCTAAAGGCTAGCTGGATCCTAACATGTAAACAAAACGCAGGCGGTGGTTATATATTGAAGCCTGGTCCTAACTGTCAGGGTTTTATGTTGAGAGAATGGGTTTATTTCTGGCTGTAAGCAGCAAAGCAAGGCAGCGCATGAAGGGTCTTCATTAAATACACTGACAGCTGAGATTCTAGTGTTTATGTCCGACACTGGTTGGAAGAAAAAGTTTTTGAATACTCGTATTGTCACCTTTAACCTTACTGCAATAAGGTTAAAGGCGACAAAGGTGTCACAAAAGTATCTCGACGTTTGCGATAGTATCTATGGATATGTCTATTCTACGGTCTATGGGACAGAAAGGAGGGACATAAGGCAGCAATATGTTTGCATAAGAACGTTTCACTTGGTTTCAGCTCAGAGGACGAGCTGGACGTGCTGCTGAACGGAACCCCGGAGCAGAAGAAGAAGCTGATACGGGAGTACCTGACAGGGGAGAGCGAGTCATCCAGTGAGGATGAGTTTGAAAAAGAGATGGAGGCCGAACTTAGCTCCACCATCCGGACCATGGAGGGAACCTGGGGACCAGCAGCTGGTAACTTGGTTTACACTCCCAACTGCCATTCTACAGGGTTTGCGTCTCAATGAATCGAAATGATTCACACTATTTAGAGTTTGTCTGTTTGGAAATTATTCTGTAGAAATTCAGAGGGTTGAATGTTAAAAGTAAATTGCAAAATAAATAGCAAAGCATATGAGAACAGATTTAGAGACATCTTAAATGCAAAATATATACAGTATGTGTCCTATACAGTTTTGGCTTCATTACTGTTCTAATTTTGTTATTCCTTCAGCAAATGGCCTTATAGCGAGTCTGTAAGTGCCAGTTAACACGTAGGTGATTACTAAGTTAGTTGATGATTGTTTCAGTAATTGATTAATCGGATTGTTTCAGCCCTAAATTGAACATTGTGAGCTGTTGGACAGAATCTATTTTCAAATAAACTGACATAAATATTCTGTAACAAATCCCACAGGTGGAGGAAGTGCTGGAGCTTCCTGCGTTTCCAAACCTCAGATGTACGATAAGGTATACTTTGATTCTGACTCAGAGGATGACGACACACCAGGTAAGATATCCGTCTGCACGGTTCATCATGAAAAAGACCTTTCATTCTTTCTCTCTATGCCTAAATCAGGTCAGTTAGAATTACCAAAACTGTCTCTGTTTACTAAATGCTAGAATTCTGAGAGATTATTTTCTTCTAATGCAGAAGTTTACATACTCCTAGATGAGGATGTTGGGGTTTTTTGAGTTTTGTGTTAATTCAGAATGTTAAATGGGGAAATTGCAAATGACAGAAAATATATTAAAAAAATGGCATCATTCCAATCATTCCTTCTGTGAGTTGTACAGCCAGTTTTTTGTTTGGTTTCAAGAATATAGTCATAATATTAGCAGAGTAAAAACATAATTTTACAAAAAAAAACAAACCAAAAAACAAAAATTTAAGATTTGGAGAAGAAAAATATTTGAATGAGAAAAGACGCTTGGATAGATCAGGATGTGATGTGAGCAGCTCAGTCAGTGGTTCTTTCATCTTTTTATTTACATAATCATTTCACAGTTCTGCTGCTGATAATACTTGGGTGCTGACGTGTATTAAGTTAAATCTATACCAGAGTTCAACCAACTGACCTACAGCAGGAAAACTCTCTGGTTTAATGTTAGAAAGTGTGGGGAAAAAACAGTCGCCTGTTTTAAGTGGCCATGTTGAGTCTTGAACAGTGATCTGAATCTGTACTGTAGGCAGCTCCACAGACCGGCGGCGCAGGCAGCGGATGGTTCTCAGTAACGATGAGCTGCTGTACGACCCAGACGAGGACGACAGGGACCAGGCCTGGGTGGACGCAAGGAGGTACCAGCATGTCCTTTTTTCTGCTATGAAAGTGCAGCACAACGATGGTTTTCCTATCTGTGTAAATTGGCTTTCTTTCATCCTGTGAAGGTATAACGGCAGAAAGCATCAGAGCACAGCATCCCGGTCCCTGGCTGGCCAGAACTATCGCCTTCCCAGCAGTGACGCCGTGTTGAACTGTCCTGCCTGCATGACCACGCTCTGCCTGGACTGTCAGAGGTCAGGAGAAACACAATCACCTCTGCATCCACACTGAGCATGGGCAATACATATATCAAGCTGTTGAGATCACAGAGCACCGTCTACCACATGTTGACTGTAACCTCTTGGTAAACTTAGTGATTATAGCCAACCTGTAACCTGTACAATCATCTTCTTTGTTTTGTTTACATTCAAGATGATTTGATTGTTCCCTCACCAGGACACAAAGTGGTCCACCAGCTCTGTGTACTCAGCCTCTTGTCCATCTCTGATACACCGAGCAACTGCAGAATTACCTAAGTATTTCTGTAGATGACAGAAGTCAGTCTTGTGCTGGAAATCTGAAGTGTAGAGTGAAAAGGAATGGTGAGATAGAGTCCCCTGTGGTGCTCCTGTGTTACTGACCACCAAACAGTCCTTCAGTCTCACAAACTGCGTTTTGTTTGTGAGGTAGTCATAGAGCCAGGGGATTGTTGAGGCTTCCACCTGTGTTTTCTGGAGTTTCTCTCAGAGCAGATCAGGGTGAATTGTGTTAAATTCACTGGAGAAACCAAAGAACATGATCCTCACAGTGCTGCCTGCTTTGTCCAGATGACAGTGGATTTGTTGAAAAAGGTGTATCATGGCATCTTCAACTCCATCTCCATGGTGATGAATAAACTGCAGGGGCCCCTGATATGAGCTTGTCTACTTATTCAGATGGTCCAACAGGAGTCTCTCCAGGACCTTCATGATGTGGGTTGTCATGGTAACTGGTCTATAGTCATTGATGACTGATAGCTAAGTTTTCTTTGGTACCGGAACCAGACAGGATGTCTTCCACAACAACAGAACCTTTTCTTGGGTCAAGCTATTGTTGAAGAGATGCTAAAGAATCCCACAGAGCTGCTCTGCAGCTTCAGGCCTTCAGGACTCTGGGGCTGACACCATCTGGACCTGCAGCCTTGTTCTGGTTCTTCACCTGACTTCTAAATCCAGAAAAGTGGGAACAGCAGCAGCTCCTAATTTGGTTGAAGACAAACTTGTAGAAGCAGAAGAATCCATGGAAACTAGAACATCTGTCAAACAGGAACTGTTTGACAGCTGTAGGTTAAAGGAAGGTGGGATGTGTGTTTGGCTGTGGACAGAAGAGGATGATGATGATGATGATGAGCTTGTTCCTGAACTGAACCTGTTCAGGAACAAGCGTCCATCTATCTCAGTGGTACCCAAAGTGGGTCCTCGAGGGCCGGCATCCTGCATGTTTTAGTTCTCTCCCTAGTTTAACACACCTGGATCAAATGATGGCTCCTTAGAAGGCCTAAGAAGAACATTAACATGCTGAAAAGGTTGTTACTACCACCAGGGATTGAACTAAAACGTGCAGGATGCCGGCCCTCGAGGACCGACTTTGGGCACCCCTGATCTATCTGATCCTCCTTTTGTTTGAACCCTATAATCCTCTTCATCCCTGACCACACATCTCTGATATTGTTCCTCTTCAGTTTATTCTCCTGCTTTTTCTTCTACTTCTCTTTGCTGTCTCCAGTCTTGACTCTGAGCAGCTTCTGTATAGTCCTCCACAATAACTTAAAAGAGTGGCAAAAGCAAATGAGATGGATTAGCAGAATGGGGAACAACTGCTGGTGTCATTCCACCATGAAATATCATCTTTGCTGCCTAAAAAGTGAGCTGTTAGCATGTCTTTAAATTCTTGAAACTGTCATAGAGATTCAGTCTTCAGTCAGAGGTATCTTGAGATTAGTTTCATGACTGACTGCTACTGGAGATCCTTCCTGGCCACAGCATCACTGTCTATGACAACACTTTACTTGGATACTTGAATGATATCAGTTATGGCAACATTTAATTTCCCTTTGGTATAAATAAATTATTTTTGAATTAAATTTTTAATTTAGCGAAATCATGAGCATGGTGAAAGGGTATGAATATTTTTGCATAGTACTGTGTGTATAAATACGTTTTTAAACTGGCTTCATCCAACAGGAAACCTTTCCATGGTTTCTAATGTGAATTTATTACATGCTGTCCTGTTTCTTATTGTGGGATAACTATCCAGTCCAGCCATATTGTAAAGTAGCTGAGATTTGTAACATCTCAAAGCAGTGTTTGATGAATTGGAAACCGTGTTGAATAAATACCGTTCTGTGTTTTGTCTTCACCAGGCATGAAAAGTACCGCACGCAGTATCGAGCCATGTTTGTGATGAACTGCACAGTGAAGACAGACGAGGTGCTGCGCTACAAAACGCAGCAGGAGAAAAAGCCCAGGAAGAGGAGGAGAGGCCAGACAGCAGAGGCTGCCAGCCCGAGGCCGGCAGGCATGGACTCTGATGAGATCTACCACCCTGTGAAATGTTCTGAGTGCTCCACAGAGGTGGCTGTGTTTGACAAAGACGAGGTCTACCATTTCTTTAACATACTGGCCAGTCACTGCTGAGGTGGACTGAACGGGTTCAAATCCTGAATTTCTCTTTTGTCTGTTTTCCAGTTTGTCTGTGGAACCTTGTCCAACAGAAACTGTTTTTACCTGTTTTGACTAAAATGATTGTTCTATTGTCAATAGCTGGATTTCCTCTCAACTTTTGATAAATCCAGTTTCCTCCATTAGCCTCAGTTTTCATAGAGGTTCACCTCAGCCTGTTGTCAGAGAGGCTTGCACAGCCTAATAAACTACTACTTCACGTCCCAGTCCACTTCTGCTTGGGAATGCATTTTAGGTTTATGCTCTTAGGTCATATTGTGAAATCCACATAATTCTCTTTGTTTTCAGCAACTTTTTAAACAACTAAAAGACTTATAAACAGTTGTAATTTTAATATCTACTTTTTTAACAACTATCATCTGCTGCACAGTTCTGAAAGCGTTAAGATGTTTAGATGAAGATGATTACTTATTTATGGTGAAACGTTTATGGTCACAGGTCAGTAGAATACAAAAGACAGAGACTTGATGTTGAGAAGTAATCCTGTGTTATTCATCAGCTGGATTCATATTCCTCAGGAAAAAAATGAGACATCAGTTTTGCGGGATGGACTTTTATAATTGTGACATTTGCTGTGGTGGGTATAGGCCACATAGGTGGTCCCATACAGCAACAGCTGCTACAACTAAAATAAACAAGTAATTAATGGCAGCGTTGCTCAGCTCTGATTGGTACCGTTTATTATGCTCTATATTGAAAAAATATGTAAAAAAAAAAATTGAAAATATAATCAAAAACCCCACCCCCTGTTTTTCATTCTCCTGAATTTTAAATCAGTGTCAATCAAATGCAGTAAAAGGAAAAAATAAGCGTACCGTCTTACCAAAACACAGAATAATTGTTTTAAAAATAAGGAATTTTTTTTTTTCTTAACATCATTCCCATTATTTTTCATAATTTTTATTTTCCTGTTGCCAAGAAGTTTACATTTTGAAGTAGTTCAGAACAGTTAGAGTATTATGTAATTCTGAGCTATGTCTGTAGTTCTGCTGCTGGAGGATAAATTGACCACATTTCCTAACTGCTGGAATATTCTGCTACTCTCTAGCTTTCATTCTTTGCTGTTATTTCAGTCAACTTTAATGTTTTCCCTTAGTTTTTGTCTCTTCATAAAAAACACATGGGTTGTTTTACTAATAAGTATTAGTAATATATCATAATTATCATTAGCATACTAGTAATATAATACTAGTTCTATTACTAGTACCATTACTACTAGTAGTAGTGGTGTTATTTGCAAATCCTGAACCTTTTTTTTGTACATAGTTAGAATTTTATTCACATACTACTCAGATAATGCAAAATGTTCTTATATTTAACCTTGACCTGTAGTCATGTTTGTTGTAAGAATGTAAGAATTTTTTTTTCTTTTTTAAATTTACAATAAAATGTACAACAAATTACATAAACAGTAACTAAAAGAACGATGAGGCTTAAGGAAGATAAAAGAGCAAAAATTACAAACAGGAAACGGTTAAAAATACGAAAAGGTTAAATACAGCAAATTAGGGTAGATTACATGAGAAATTCTTTACAAATTGAAGTAGTCTTTAAGGTTTTACTATTGGTACAGTACTTCAGAGAATACAAATATGAAGAAACATAGGCACAAAAAGCATTCAATCTGGGTTTCAACTTAAGAAATTTGCAGCTGTGGATATTACATTTTGCTAAAATTAATATTAAGTTTCTAACAAAGACTTTATTTTTGTGGAGTGTTTAAACAGAAAAAGCCACATAATATAGTTTTAAAGTTAAACGGTACATCTATTTACAATTTTTTTTTTAGGAATAAAAACATATCTTTCCAAAATATTTGAATATAAGAGCAGTCCCAGAAAAGATGAGTGATGGTTTCCTCAGAATTGTGACAAAATGAACATAGAGGGTCTACATTCGGGTGATATTTAAATATTTGACTATTTACAGGATAACATCTATGGAGAATTTTTAGACACTTCTCGGATCTTATTAGTTATTAAGTATTTCTTCAGCAAAAACCAAACATCTTTCCAGAAAATATCATTAAACATATTGTCCCCAAAAAATGTAGAAGCTGGTTTGCTTCTATGAGCTCTTATTATTAGTTCTCTAATACATTTATTAGTTTTTCTACTTAAAAATGGGTCAGACCAGAGTTACCAATGAATAATTGTTCTGTTAAGTAATCACTATGGTGTTGAACAGAAGATGACAATAACATTTTCACCCCGCGAATCCTGAACCATATTCATGGTTCAGGAAGATCCACTGGATCCACTGAATTACGTCAGATTCGCGCAATAGAAAACCGAGCTGTGATTGGTTGAAAATAAACACCATACGAAATACAGGAAGTCACTCTGGAAAACGCCGGAAGAAAGCTGGTGAAAGCTAAGTTGAAGTATTCTGAAGTTGGACTATGGCGCTTGGAGACTGTTGGAAGCAGCTGTCCTGGTTTTATTACCAGTACCTGCTAGTGACAGCGCTGTACATGCTGGAGCCCTGGGAGAGGACGGTGTTCAGTATCCTTTTCCGTGTCACAATGACTCAAACTTGCTGCTAGTGGCTAGCGGAAGCTAACCTTAGCGTTAGGCTAAGTGATAATTTGACACAACTTGAGCTAAATTGGCTTTGAGGTTCACATCAAGTCAGTAATAAATGTAAACTACACGAGTTTATGATTAATAGGGGTTTCTTCTATGTATTTAAGTAGGAAAGTAAGTTTACTTCTTCCTATTATTGTCACCTGGGAATTAAAAGGGTTTTAATTCCCAGCCCTTACTCTGTCCTGAGAATCTCCACCAGCGTAAGTTCTCTGAATACAGAGCTTGTTTATAGTTGAAACTGGTGGAAACTCTTCCTGTTGCGTGACAAACGTAGTTTTTCATTAACCTGCCCCGTTTAAATAAAAACGAGAAGAGGAATGAAGGTTTCGGGTTTAACCGATGGATCTGTCATTGCGTCACTGCTTCGTTTTGACGGGACGTGACTAATTAATTTAGCGTTTCTCAACCGGGGCGTTGAGAGGATGGGGGGGGCGCTGGCGGCAATATTTACAAAGGGGGGGAGGGGGGCTGACATTATTTTGGGGGGCGTTTGCTTGAAGGTAAAGTTTACACCAAAGATGCACAACAATACCAGTTTAAACTTTGAACAATTTGCAAAAAACTGTGGTTATGTTATTTCTGCCATATTGTTAGTAACTATATGTGGCCCGCGCAAAAGTGATACGTTTGTCATACTTTTGCGCGGCATTTTCAGTTGTTTTTGTGAGACTAGCAAGAGGCGTATTCGAAAATGGCACAGAACAAGAAGAAATGCCATCAGTTCGATTGAATACCTTGATTATGGGTTCATACCTTTACCAATACACGCACAACTTCCACAGTGTTTACTATGTGTACAAGTTTTTTCCAAATGAGGCAATGAAGCCATAACAACTCAAGGAGCGTCTTACGAAGATCCACTGGGAGAAGGCTGACAAGGCCTTCTTTCAGACTCTTAAAGAGCAGCATGGTTGGAGAAGCATCACCAGTCTCTTTACCAGGAAAATGAACCAGTCTGATAGTGGGCCAGTGGCGTCCTATAACATCTCTCTGCGAATAGCCAAATGTGGGCAGCCGTACACAGTTGGAGAAAAATTGGTGCTCCCTGCCATCAGAGAGGTAATCTCTACTGTGCTGGAGCGGGACCCCACGCAGGTGCTGAAATCCATACCACTCAGCAATTACACCGTAGCACGCAGAATTAATGAAATGGGTGCAGATACGGAGGAGCAGCTGTGTGCTATTTTAAGGGATTCTCCGCTCACCCTTCAGGATGAGACGACCACTCCCGACAACAACGCTTTAAGGCCCCCAGCAGTGAGGACATGGCTGAAGAGTTTTTGTTTTCAAAATATTTGAAAACGGACACAAAGGGTCAAACCATTTTCAATGCCCTTTATGACTATTTACAGGAAAAGTCCATCCCAATAACAAATATCCTGGCATGCGCCACTGACGATGCCCCCTCGATGGTTGGCAGGTATCACGGCTTCACTGCTCTTCTTAAGGTCCTGGTCCTGGTCCTGAAGGTGCTGACAGTCCTTTGCGTCCTGCACCACCACAACCTTGTGGCCAAATGTAATAGTCCACCTCTCAATGAGTCCCTCAATATCGCAGTCAAGGCAGTTAACAAAATAAAAGCCCACGCCCTAAATGACAGACTGTTCCGACTGCTATGCCAGGAGAATGATGAGATTTTTGAGCGTCGTCTTCTCCACACAAATGTGCGCTGGCTCTCAAGGGGAAACTGCCTTGTTCTTTTTTGTAGTCTGTTTGAAGGTAAACAGACTACCTTCAAACAGACTACAGAAACATCGTGGAGTTTCTGGAGTCGATTGGTTCAGCTCTGGGGGAACAGGTGACTTCCAGCCACTGCGACATCATGTACCTCGCAGACTTCTTTGAAAAAATGAACAAAGTCACATTAAAGCTCCAAGGAAATGGCGTTACTCTTGTCCAGTGCAAAGCAGTGGACAAGTCTCATCTCCAGGCTGTATCTGTACAAACAGAGCATAGGCAGGAGGCAGTTAGCTAATTTCCCATAGTTGATAAAGTTGGTTATTATAATTGATTATGCTTATTTAATTTCGATGAATTATTGCATTGCTAATAACAATAATAGCCTAATCATTACAGGTGTCTGAGGAGCTTACCGATGACCGCCTCTTCATTTACGCGGAACACCTGAAAACGGTTCGGGCCGATCTGAAAATGCGCTTCTGGGATCTCCTGGATCTTGAAGTTCCCGTGTGGGTGGTCCAGCCCTTTCAGGCGGACGTGGTCGACTGCGATATTGCCATCCAGGAGCATCTTGTTGATGTTCAGTGCGACATTGAGGCCCAAGCTATTTTTCGCACCTTTGGCTGGGGCAGCATGTGGACCAAATATGCCACACGTTATCCCACTCTTTGGGAGAAGGCCAGGCTGCTTCTTCTTGCTTTCCTGACCACATATCTCGTGGAGCAGGGATTCAGCCAGGTCCTCCACATGCAGTCCAAGTACCGAAATCGTTTGAACTTGGCAGCTTCTGGTGCACTACGGCTGAAACTTAGTTCTCTGCAACCCGCAATAAAGAAACTGGCTGAAAAACACCAGGTACAGGGTTCCCATTAGTTTTTCAAATGAATTTCCTTTGAAAATCAGCCTAAAAATCCTACTTCGTTCTCTGTTCCCAAGTGGCAGATTCTTTTAAGTTGGGATCATTATTCTGTTCATTGTTTGGCATTTCTGATTGGCTGTTATTTAATTAATATATGAATGGTAGATTGCTGGCTGTTTCTGATTGGTTCCTGTTTATTATAGTTAATTAAAGTTTGAATTGAAATTCCTAGCCATTCTGATTGGCTGAAGTTAGGCGTATCTAATTTAAGTTAAATTTCGGCTGCTTTTTGTAGAAAAATTACTGGATACATAGACAGATGAACTCAACAACAAACGTATTTACTCTTTTTAGTCTGTTCCTTCAACCATCAGGTTTGAGAAAAGTGTTATTCTGTCCTTTCGTCTTTCCAGAGTTTTATGAAGCTGAAATCATTCATTGAACTGTGGGGGACGTTTGTGCTGCTGCTACATATTTTGCATTGAGATGCTATTTCAGGCTTGAATAGACTCACTGAGAGGCTAACTCCTTCAACACAGCTTAAACACAACAATAGTCTTTCTCAGCGTCGCATCAGATCGGTTTTTGAAGCAGAAATGAACCAGTGGATCAAAACAACCTGCTTCATTATCTATCAAATTGCTTCCCCGTCGCCTGAATACCGCAGCTAGGAATAATGGAATAGGACTCCGGTTCTATTTTGTGGGTTTTCTTTTCTCTGAACTTAAGAGGGACGACCGGGGGCATTCGTATTGCGCCGCTAGAGGTGAAATTCTTGGACCGGCGCAAGACGGTAGATGTAGATGTCACATGTGTGTCTGATTTATGGGTGTATCAGAAGCACACAAATATGGAGGTCCCAGCTCTGGTATGTTTTAAAAGAAAGAGAAAGTGAATAACTGCACTAAAATCTTTGTAATTAATCACAATTAACGTGTTAATGTCCCGGCCCAAATAGTTTTTGATCTTCTTCTTCCTCTAAAATAGTGTGGATGCCATGCATTGACCTTTAACCCGCACCATAATTTTTGTCTCTACAAGGAATCTCTATGCAGTGTAATTGTTATTTTATGATGTGATGCTGCTAATAACTCTGTAATCCCTTGCAGCAGAAAGAGTCTTTTCCCACTAGGAAGTTCTACCTTAATCTCTGCCTGTCAGACTCTCTGCTGATCTCAGTGGCTGCCATGGCCATCTACACCGGCTACGTCTTCATGCCACAGCACATCATGGCCATCCTCCACTACTTTGAGGTTGTCCAGTGAGCCGTCTCCTCTGGCGTTCCACTAGTCCAGCCCGTCGTCCATCCCCCTCCCATATCCTCCAACAACTCTCCGCTTTTCTGTGCTTGGATACATGTCCCTGTTTGAGGTCGGACTGTCACAGAACTTCTCTCCTCATGGAATCCAGATCAAAAGTGGAAGCTGGGAACGCTGTGCTGGAGGCCATGTAAGAATACATCCAACCACTGGGAGAGCGGACATTGTAAGCAGTGTTTTACTTGGAGAAGTGCTTCGTTTCAGCTTTTTCACCTTGACTCAAGTGCACTTTACTGTTGGAGTGATGTGTAATTTGTTGGACTGTACTTTGCTTTTGCTATCCTCTAGTTGAATTAACTCCTGTAGTTGTTTGACTGGCTGAGCAGGATGAGATCTTTAGATCTGGAGTTTTCCATCTTGTGTGACGAAGCTCAGCATTCCTCCAACCTGATCTGGACAATTAAACCATATGCAGCATAAAGCTTCTACAGGGAGAGCCTGGTTAGCTCTGTTGCAGCTAGTTAACAGCAAGCAGTTTTTTCACTATGAAACATGATGCTGTAGTTCTCTTTATGGCACACAATCCTTAATATAGATTTTTTTTTTTTATCTTCTGACTTTTCTTTTAAACTCAATTTGTTTAGTTATATTTTATCTTTAGATCTGGGTGGTTTTTTTTATTTTATAATTTTATTTTATTTTTTTGGAACTAATAGAGTAGATTGTTGCCATACTCTGCATCCCAAAATTATAGTTCTTCACTTATTGAGTATAAAGAAACAATCTGCAAAAGTTTTAACATTTTTCTGTCCATCATAACTTTTCTGATTCTTAACTTCAAATCTATAAAAATACAACAAATATCTGTAAAATTAATTCCACTAACCACTACTTTGAGGAATTCTAGCTCTAGAGTGAAGCTCTTCACAGATGAGTTATAAACTGTAAAAAGCTGACAAATTCCTTTACAGACGGTAGATCTAGGAAATGTGTTGCAATGAATTGATTGTGAAAATCTGATTGTCAAGAACAAAAACATCTCTGAATTTCCTGTAACTCAAGATATGTGTTTTAATAGATACTTTCTATTTATGTTTGACATGTAAAAAAATGTTAACCCTCCTGTGGTCTATTGAACCCCCTCAGTACACTGCATTTTGACCCAGGGTCACTGCGGTCCGGTGGGGTTGCAGCGACCCTGTGTGCGCTTCCCCGTTGTCTGTCACGGCAAGACCGCAGGAGGGTTAAACAATTCAAGGTTTAGGTTGTTTGTCAGTTTTCCTTTGTTGTTCATTCCAGAGATTTAACTGTGGTTTTCGTATTTGTTTAATCTCTGAAATGCTCCAACCAATCCTCAGGCATCATTGTGAGCAGCAGTTACCTCCATCCCTGTTTTAATTGTTCTGTTTTCTGGTGTCGGAGGATGTTTTTGTGGTTAAATTGCAAAATTGGACCAGAATTGGTTTCTGAGAGCCAAAGTTTGTGAGAATTTGGGGTCTATTCTCAGTCCAGTGCAGCTCCTTATATGTGATCTCAGTAACAATCTGTTCCTCCAGCTTGGCACTTGATCAACACATCAGGAAGGATTTATTGGACTGTCAAAAGGAAGGTTCAGTGAGAAAGAAAATCAGTCAAAATAAGGCCTTATCTAATTAAGCCTAAGCTAATATCGGATATCCTTTTTATATTTTGGTTGCATTTATTAGCAACATAAACTCCCACTGCCACAGCTAACACTTTCTCCTAAAATATGTACTTTTCTTGAATGTATATATTCTTGTAAACATATTTGTAAAGTTTTGTAGTCAGATAATTTGACATGAGATGTTTTGGTGAAGACATTGTAATACCGTTCTATATATCTGAAATGATTAAAGTTATACTTGTTTTACCTACTTTTGGTTTTCATGTTTAAAGTTTTGTCTTGTAAGATGGCTTTTAGTCAAATCTGAAACATTTATTTGTTTATTGATTGAAAATGTCAAACATATTTTCTTGCATTTTTAGACAATGGAAGAAAATGATTTATTTTAGTTCAATCATGAATGACACACAGACCCCATAAATAAGGTGGTGTTAGCTAGTTCAGAAAACTATAAGGTAGATAAAATGAATGATGGTGATGGATCACACATACAAAGATACACAATAAAGGGAATTTTTCCTCATGTAGCATACTAAGTATGTTACATGCATACTAGTTTTTCTATAATAAACTGAATTGAATAAAATTGCTGATTAGTTAGCTAGCAATTGTACAAATACAACTATGGGGTAAAAAAACTAGATACTGGTATATCAATAGTATAAACTTTAGATTTGAGACTTGTGTTTGGTTCACAAAGTATACTGTCAGTCACAGCCCATCAGAACCAAATATTTCAATGAAATTGCATAGAAAATGAATGTGGGTCATAACCCACTTTTGGAAACTAGGTGTTTGTAATTCAAAATGTAAATGTGATCAAATGTATTAAAGGAGGTAAGAATGAATTTTAAGTTGCACGATGCAAACAACCAATTTCTTGAGAAATACTTGGAACAGTGAAATAATCCAAACGTTGTGTCAAAAACATAGTAAGAAAGGGAGCTCACCCAGTCATTTTTGACCCACTTATGCATGTAGGGGTTAGAAAGTGCTGAATGAAATGCATTCCACACTTTTTGAATTATATTTGTGAAACATCATCAATTTCTTTCTACTTCATAGCTATGTTTCTACTCTGTGTTGCTCTTACACTACAAAATCACTACATTTTTGGTAAAGTTTTTGGCTGCAAGAAGATGAAATACTACAAAGTTTAAATGCCTTTGCAAACAACTAAATTTATTCCGTTACTTTGCGCAGTAATCGGTGTTTCTTACGGTCTCTGCTAGTCAAATAAATAGAAAGGAATCGACACGCAACTTCTGTCTATTATATCAGTTCTGTTTGAACTGACTGATTAATGACTGACTTGATTATTTAGTTCAGAGTGTTGTTAGAAGTTTATTATGCCCATGTCTAATGCTAATGCCCATAATTTCCTAAGTCTGCTATATTGTTCAGCTTTAGCAACAGTTAGTTTCCCTGCGCGTGGCGAAGATCACGTTCACTGCTAACAGGAGGAACTGTGCTCGTGAAGTCGCGAGGGCTACATGTTTTCCACGTTGTTCTCAATGGCGCCGGGTACGCCCAGTGCGCCAGCACGTCGAAAACAGCTCGTATTGTCATTTAACCCTGAACTGCTATAAACAGTAGAACATATGTTCAGCTCCACTGCTGACGGGAGGAGAACCCACAACCTCTGAAATGCTGCGCGTCTGACTTTACATGAAAGGCTCCAGAGTCCCGATTACTTTACCCAAAACATACTTTTAATAAGAAATGTGACGTCACATGTTGTCATTAAAGCCAGTGACCCCCCTCTCCTGCCTCCGTTCCTCAGCTCCAGTTCTACCCACAGCGAACATCACATCCAGCACGTCCCACACCGCTCTCACATTCAGCACACACATTCTCTGTGTGAAGCAGCGAGAACAACAGCGGAACATGTGGAACCTGCTTTTCAAAATAAAGCCCTAGTATCAATGTTGATACGAGGGCAACATATCATACATATATACAGGGATGTTGGTTTAGTTCCATGATGAATTGTTGTCATGTAATAAAAACAGCTCAAACACTGATACAAACAGTAGGATTGGTGACTAAATGTGTGAAAGCTGAAATGTGTTCTTCCTTCACTGTTAGCTCATCTGTAGAACAGGACGAGTCCAAACAGTGGAAAGGATCATCAGGACTGAGCTTTCCTCAATACAGGATTTGTACAGTTCTATGGTCAAGAAAAGGGCAGCCAACATCTCTGCAGACCCCACACATCCTGGACATGAACTGTTTAGACCTGAGTGCTGTTTGGAAAAAGCATCCAGCAGGGAGACAGCTTCTTCCACTGTAATGTCTCATATTGATACCTTGCAAATGTGCACTAATTCAACATTGTCTCCCTCCTTTTGTTAAAACACTGTATATAGAAAGAAACGAAATATTTATTTTTTTATTTAGCCTTTTTTATATATTCATATTTTGAAATGTTTACAGTGAGGCTAACAGCTAGCATCATTTAGATTATGAGCCCTGCCTCTTCTATCTTCATCTACTTGTTGCAAAAGCTGGATTCTGAAGATTGCTGAGCTATTTCTTTCTTTCATTTTTTTTATTAATTAAAAGTTTTCTCTGATTTAAAAGAAGAGGGGGGAAACTGTATATCAGTATGCCCATCTTTGGATGTTCTTTTTTTAGCATTTCTTTTTTCTAGTTGCTTATCTGCTGTTGGAATGTAATTACTCTACTGTGAAACAAACAAATGAATATTTTGATGCTATTCCATTGTTTTCTATACAATGGAACATTACATGCATGTAATGTACATTGATTAGTACATTACATGCATAGAAGACTGTATGGTAGGAGAGGTACGTAATGTCATCTTGAGATTTAAAGCTGACATTTTATTTTGAAGTGCTACCGGAAAAAGTATGTTGGCAAAGTGGCTGCCTCTGCAATTTTCAGCGTTTATAACGGCCCTGTGGTTCCCTGAGCTGTGAAACGTTTTCTGACAGCAGATCAACAGGGAACATCTGTGCTTCCACTCAGTCTCAGCTGAGTCTCTGACAGCTGTCCGCACACGCAACTTTTCTCTCTCCGTTTGTAAAATTTAGCTGAACTTTTTAAACACTCTACCCCAGTTCAAGTCCGCCCGTCAAAATGCCCTTTATTGAGAACGTGTCGTACGCGGACTTGGAGCGCCTGGCTCTGGAGCGGCTCATTCCGGCTCTGCTGTCCCACGGCTTCTGCTACGTGGACGGTCTCCTCGGGGATCTGGCCGGAAGCGCCGTGTTGGACCAGGTGGTGGAGATGCACCGCTCCGGACAGCTCCAAGACGGCCGGCTGGCCGGCTCTATCCCGGGCGTCAGCCGCAAGAGCATCCGCGGGGATCAGATCGCCTGGGTGAGCGGCTCGGAGCGCGGCTGCGAGGCGATCAGCTTCCTGCTCAATCTGATTGATCGGCTCATCTCCGTGTGCGCCAGCCGCCTGGGAGACAAGGCGATCAGGGAAAGATCTAAGGTAAGGACGCCCCTCCTTAGGAACTTTAAAAACACTGACATCAGCTGCAGTTACATGGTGTTGGCCGCATCACAGCTGCTTTAACTGGAGAACAGTTTGTCCCATAAGTGCTTTTAATGTTTTAGAAAACAAAGGCAATCAGACTTAGATTTTAGAACCTCTGTGTTTCTATTTACTCTTGTACTTGCTTCGCTTCTCAAACCTTCTTCTTTATTTTATACTTGCCCTAAATTAGAGATGCAGCCTCCTGAGAACATCTATTGATTTTATACTGTAGATGTTCATTACTTTTCTCTTTTCCACTTGATACAAAATTTTTATATACATAAGATAATCTCAGGATAACCTGCAGCTAAACAATAAATAAATTATAGGCTGCAGATTAAAATCACCAGCCAGGGGATTTTACAAGGACAAGGACAGATTATTTTTTTCTAAAAAGATATTGTTCTTCCTTCTTTCCTTTGAACTGTTGCACAAGCAGATTTAGATGAAGTAAAATACCACAAGATAATTTATTTACATAAGGATGGATTTGCCTGAAAGCATAAAGGATTTTTCTTCATCAGTTGTTTTTCTTCTTCAGATCTGATTCGTTCTGGTTTTGCTTCTATTAATATAACAAAAATGTAATGAAAGAAAAAAACTGCAACTATATCTAAATAAAGTTTGTGTATTTTTTGTCTCTAGGTGATCAGAACAAAAATGTATGATTACTTTTTTTGGTTTTGGTTTGCTTTTTGCACGATATGTCGGCACTAACGGCTGATATCAGTCTTTTTTTTTTTAAAACATATGGTATCAGTCCAATAAATTAAGCATATTTAGTTTCTTTTTGGTACTGGACAGGGAGTGGAGGAGGTTGGTCATGTGACAGTGATAGTGATGCAGCAAAGAATTATGGGGAGTTTAACTGAAGCAAAAATAAACAAAGAAATTGTGACTAGGATTTTTGTCCCAGAGACGAACAGGTAGGGTCCCGAGGTGTGACTCTGCCTCTGGATTGACCTTGTGTTGGACCTCCTGTCATCAAGCTTCCTGAGACAGATCAATCCTGGAATGGTGGCAGAAGAAGCAGCACCTGCCCACAGTCAACTGTTTGGATGGAGAAACAGTTGACCAAAGTGCCAAAAAAGGATGATAATAAAAGAGAAAAACCCACTGAAAAAGCTACACTAAACATATTTAGTTCTGACTTCACCGTGTTTCTGTTTGTTTGTCGTCTTAGCAGAGCTGCAGCATCTACAGCAGCATCATTAAACAGGATGCTGCACAGAAGGGGGACAGAAGGGCTGTCCCCCTTCTGGCGACAGCCATTCATTACATACACATCCAAACTTCAACACACACTTCAGACCTCATTAGTTCTGATTCGTTCAGAATCCAGGGAAGCTTTCTGTCAGAAAAATGATGCATTAAATAAGCAGAAATGTTCAAAGGTTGAAATCCTGCAGTGAATTGTGGTGCCATCAGATATCCGTCTGTAGCTCATCACTGTCTGCACCCAGTGGATGGTAGACTGAGAGTGTTGCTGAGGTCCGAAACGGCCATTATGTCATTGAAAGAGCCACCAGTTCCACAGCATCTTGTCAACACTCTCCTTCCTGACCCCCCGTCAGACAGGCGGGAATTAATGTTCCTGTACACACTGTGTTCTGATCCTTCAGACTAACTGATCAGTAGTTTGTTTGGAAAACTTTCCTGAGTCAGAGTTTAGATAAAACACGATGAAACACCCACTCCCACAGGTGAGGCTCACAGCTTCATCTCTCCGAAGATCTCCCACTCATTCAGGTTTTCACTGCCTCACTTCTTCTCAGAACCAATTCAGGCTTGCTCACTCACACAGATTTACAGTAAACTAAACACAAACAAACACACACAACCCCCCCCCACACACACACACACATTCCCAGCATGCCCGCCCATTTCCAGCTCCAGCAGTGTTCAGTAAGGCCTTATCTGACATCTGTTTGGATCAGATGGAACGTTGGGAGGGGGTGTTAAGGGAAACAAGCCTACACACACACTCACACACGCAGTACCTGTTGTAAAATAAACTTTGGAAAGATTATCAACATTTCCTTGGAAAACCATAAACCCCTTTTTGGGGCCCTAGGCAGATTTTCATTGGGGCCCCCCATACACAATGAAAAAATAATAAATAATAAATATTGCAAATTGCCATCTGAATAAAGGTGCTGATGATACAAGTCTGACACCTTATAGCTGGTTAAAAACATATATATAATGGTCTTTACTGTTTTCTTTAGAGGCTGGTTCTAGACCAAATTTAGAGGGGCCAGTGTAGTCAATATTTTTATGGAGTCACTTAAAAATGAATTAAACAAAAACAGAGCAATATTTCATCATTTAATAATGTGAGCCAAAGAGCCACTTGTGTCTCCAGAGATTCAGGTTGCAGATCTCTGATTTAGTAGATGGAAAGTCTGATCCTACTGTATCTCCAGTTAAAAGAGCAGTACTATAATTTTTAATTGTTCTTTAAATGGCCACTTATTTTGGCTAATGCTATTATTTATTAAATATCATCCAAACTCAACATCCTAAGCAAATAATCAAACCACAATAGTCAACTAAAATCACAATAAGAAAATCAATCATAACTAAATGTTCTGTATAATATCAGCCTCAGGAGGTGATTGAGGATGAAGAGACGCTGATTTCTGGTTCTTTAGGTTCTGACGGGTCTGCAGTTCCTCTCCTGATCCATTCTGTCTATCATACAGCAGCACACTGCGCCACGACGGACACATTTATTTGTCTTTCGATGTACACAGTATCCATCCTCTCTGAAATTGTTCAGTTTATAATGCGTGTCTTTTCACTCACGTCTGTATTTTTAAAAGCATTTTTGCTTCTAAGGACATGGAATCGGGCCGAGGACGTTTTAAAAAGACGCGGGTTGATAGCAGCTCACCGCGGCTGCGCAGGCAACTGTGATGGCAGCGTCGGTCCGTAGCGTTCTGGGGTCCTTTAGCTCCCACCACGACAATGTAGCTGACCTTAATATTTCCTGTGTTTTATTTTGGGCATTATTGTTAAAGTTAGTGTTGATGTGTGTATTATAGGCTTGTCTATTGGACAGTTATATATCGGTTCAATGCGGGACGCACATTTAACGGCCAAATATGGGACGACTCCATATTTTACGGGATGAGTGGCAATCCTATTTAGGGGTGCTGAGATGCAGGGCTAGAATCGCCACTGTTTGTTATTATGCTAGCTAGGTGCTCTTGGGGAGAATCTAGCTCCCACACCACCCCCAGCTGGTGTAACGGCCCTAAGCAGTTGCTTAACTCACATATGCCTTGGGCCGCCTCTGTCCAGGAGCACAACGTGAACTTAAAGCTCTGCCTTTTCAAACAGAACGATTTGGAATGAACGGCTCTTTTATTTGTGCTTCACAAACTGAAGCAGTAGCAGTAGTTTCACATAAAGGTCACGGCCCAGTGAGAGTCCGTTTGTTGAGGTGTTGGAGGCTGGCACAGAAGCAGTGGAAAGATGTGGAAAGATGTGGGCAGCTGTGCAGACGGCCTGCAGCTCCACGCGCCTCACGTAGCTCTGTCATTAAACCATCAACAGGCTGGACATCAGCCAAACTGCTGCTCAGAGCTTCCCAACCCAACCACCATCCCGGGCTTTCTTTGTAAATAAGATAAGATAATGTTTAAACTTGGAGGCGTTTGGTTTTGAATCTCTTTCTTCAGCTGGGCTCCACTTCCCCTCCTCTGTGTTTCTACATTTTTTTCACTCCACTTGTGTGGCGATGATGATAAAAATGAGAGTACAGCTCACATGTGCGTACGTGCTTTGGTGCTAGTGAGTAAACAAGCTTGCGTGATCTTCCCGCAGCCAGACTGCGGTGCCGGATCAGTTCACCGGCTCTTTATCAGTGCTGGGGGTTTGTCGTCATCAGCAGCCGAGAGGAGCTGACGTCAAGACAAACAGGACAGAGTTCCACAGTAAATACGTCACTGCAATATCAATGTGTGCAGCAGTGATTTTCCAGAGAACTGCTCAGAAACAATATTTACTAAATTATTCTATTTCAAGTTGAATGCATGCAAATTCTGCAGGGCAGTAGTTTAGTTGGCCTGTTGGATAGTTTGTCTTCACTGGGTATATATTTTAGTGGAGATAACAAGGCAGGGAAAGAAGCAAAGACAGGAAAGATATAGAAAAAAGTAGATTAATTGTAATCTGTATCATAATCTTAATGTCCTGCAATTGAATAATTTAGAAGTTTCAATATGTCTTTCTCCACTGAGATTCACACCAGCCCTGTTTCATCATATTTAGTCTAACTCTGGTCTGTTTGTGTACAAAGTCTGCTTTATTTCTGGAAGTGTGAATTGTAATCAAACTCTGATGCAGACCAGAAGTTCACTTCAGTTGAAGTGAACATTGTTGCTGTTCAACCAAGCAGTCCAGAGACTGTTCCAAAAGCAGGAAGTGGATTCTAGCCCAGTGCATTCTCTGTAAATACAGTCAAAAAATATGTGTGAGACTATGGCTAGCTGGAGAAATGGCTCGTTTTTTTGTATTCTTTTTAGCACAAACGAAATAGAAATCCTGGCAGGGCACAAAGTATCCAGGCAGGCTGGGAGTAAATATTGCTCCATCTTTCATGTTTCTGCTGCCTGTTGCTAAACCCAACATGTCCACATCTTGGAGCTGAGAGGCACAAACACCTTTACCCTGAAACTCACTAGTGAACTCACTTGGGGGTTGTTTCACTGCTTTCACTGCTTTCACTACTGATAAATAGATCCAGCTATTTGGTGGATCAGCTACTTTTGATCCACCATTTGGTCTTTCTCCACTGAGCTTGCCAACCTCAGTGGAGAAAGACATATTGAAACTTCTAATAGCTGGATCTATTTATCTGGATCAGCTATTTGTGGCATTGACTTTGCTTTGTTTTTAGTTTCTGTGGTAGAAAGTCCACAGTTTGTATTGACCTTTACAGTCTCATATTTGATAATCATATCCTGGTCATAGCCAAGCAAACACTTCCTGCTCAGGTGTAAAGGTCACGGCCAATCAGGACAGGCGTGCAGGGTAAACAATGCTCCTTATCCTCTCTTAAACAAGATTTAACTTGTAGAAAACTAATATTTACAGCTTTGTTCCAACCAGAAGTTCTTATCAGGCTGAAGGAGTTGATGAAATTGTCGTCTGTTGTAACAAAGTGAGAGACGTCTTACTGCTAACGTATACAACATGCTTCTCATTCTCACTCAAATGCCAGATGTAGAGCGTGTTCACAGCGCTGAGGTGGTTGATTTAGAATGGGATCTTTGAGGAAGATTAATGCGTACGTGACCTGGGAGTGAATATTGCCCCAGGATATGAGCTGTAGTTAACCCTCGCATGCCCACTCTTTAATAGCTGTTTTCAACACAGCTTATAATTGCAGTGCAAAGTCTAACCCACTTTCCCTCACCCCAAAATACCTCCCATTGACTCCTGAAGTTCACCCCTGTTTCGATTTGTGTTCCTTAAGGACTGGTGGTCCAAACTAGGCCAGTTCTACATAACACAGCTAGAAACGCCCACACACAGACCCACACGTGCAAAGATGAGTAAGCATGTGCACTATTTGTGTACGTGCTGCTGAGGACGTAGGCACACCACTTCATGACACACCCCTGATATGCACCAGAATATTAACAAATAGCTCTGCATGCAGGCGGCTGCACAGGAAGCTTCTGTCATCTGCTGCTGCTGATATTCATCAGCTTCTGAGTTGGTGCTGATGGTGTGAAGTACTCACTGTGAATCATCTTCCTCATTATTTCCATCAATATTCTTTTAGATGGAGACATTTAACACTTTTTGCCATCTAGAATCAACTTTGATGATGTATTCTCTTGGATAACTTGTAATGTCTTCCACCGCTCCGATGCTTCCTATTTATGTGAATCTGTTTGTCTTTAGGCCATGGTGGCATGCTACCCAGGAAATGGGGCAGGCTACGTGAAGCATGTGGACAACCCAAACCATGATGGACGTCGTCTTACCTGCATCTACTACCTGAACAAGAACTGGAACCCAAAGGTGCCACAAGCTCTACTGTCTTCTCTGTTTATGGCCATGATGGCTTGAATACAGCATAATGATGGTGAAATTAAAACATAAAATTTTAAATTGCTCAGCCAATTTAAAATTGGAATCACACCGCCCTTCAGTGACTGTTGCTTAATAGTTTGACGTGTTTGTGCTGACAGGAGCATGGCGGTGTCCTCAGGATCTTTCCAGAAGGAAAACTATACGTGGCTGACATCAAGCCGCTTTTTGACAGGCTCCTCATCTTCTGGTCTGACCGCAGGAACCCACACGAGGTGCAACCCTCCTATTCCACCAGGTAAACCTCAGGAAAAAAGCTCATAGGTCGGACATAGCAACAAATTATTTATTTAAAAAAATCTTACATCTTGAATAGATGGGATCCACTAACCATTTCAGAGACTAACTGTCTCTAAAATGCCTATATCTATAGTTCAAATACTAAATATACCTTAATATGCATAAATACAAACAGTGGAAAGCATCTTGGCAAATTCACAAAAGCTAACATCCATCATACATGGATGATGCCTTATCTCCTTATCTCTGCCTTATCTCCGATCTTGGATGTCAGCAGAAAATGAATGTTGTACCTGGATTGTCAGCTTTGCAAATGCCAGGAAATAATGTTTTAAGTAACATTGCACTATGTACAATAATAAAAAAATCTGAGAGATGTAGCCACAAACAGGCTGGGCTCCACTGAACCATTCTTGCAGATTTTATATTTGTAACTTGTCAAAAAGATGCAACCACTGAACTCACTGTTGTATTGGTTTCAGGTATGCTATCACAGTTTGGTACTTTGACTCTGAGGAGCGAGCCCAGGCTAAGAAGCGCTTCAGAGATCTAACAGGTAACAAACAACTCTTTACCTCTACTACTCTTTGTAAAGTTAGTATCAAAAATCATAGTTTCATCTTCAAATATTCGCCTGGTTTAGCTCCTATTTGGCTTGTTCTGTTTTTGACCTTAAAGCTTTCCTTTTCGTTTCAGCTTCCACAGAGCAGCAGGGCAGCAGCTCTAGTTGATGGTGAGGAAACACTGCCACCTGGTGTTTGGAGAGAACATCACACTTTCACTGAGACCCAGCTTTTTAAACAGCTGAATCAACACAGTGGAGGATAAATAGGAAGGTGAATTGTAGGATGCACGGACGAGTCTTGTGGTCTCCAATTCTCCGAAATACGAATTTCCGATGCTGCTCTGACCGTGTCAAGGCTGAGACAGAGCTGGCAGGACTGCATCTGATTAACCAGAGGAGCCGTTCTGGACTACTTCCGTTTTTATAAAAAAATGTTTGTGTAATGCTCTGCCAACTCCTGCTGAGTGCCCTGTTGAGACTCCAGCCTTGATCTCACAACTTCTGACAGAAAGAGAAAAGTTGTCAGAAAACCTGACGAGTTTACATGGACGTGAAAACGGCGAGCCAATGAGGCAAATGATCCAGAGCTTGTTTTTCCACCAGTCTGAAGAAGGTGGCACACATGTATGATGCAGGTTTACAAACTGGGAGAAAAAGACAGTATGTAATGTCTGAGTATAAACTAACCAATGAATGCTGAATTTAGGAAAGTCTTATTAAAACATATGTTGTATCATACCTGACACTTCACTCAAATTTGAACTTTTTTGTGAATTTTTTAAAAGAAATTTTACAGATTTCCCTACAACATAAATGGCTTACCAGAGGCAAAATTAAACAAGAAAACCAGTTAAGAAGAGACTGAATTATATCGTATATAATGTAGAGTGTCACTGCATTTCTGAAACGCTGTAATGCAGGGAACAAAAACACACATTTGTTTACAAGCCGTTGTGAATTAAAGATTCATGTACTGATCAATTAAACACTGATGTTTTTGCTGTTTTGTTTGCACTTAACATAAACATTTTGGGAAGGTCAGAAAGAAATGGCTTACAGAAACTTCCAAAATTACAAATACATGCTTATAATTCATTACAAGTGCACATTCTTGAAATGCAAAAAGAAATGTCGTTCATATCTTGATTTCTGGACTGTTTTTTTTTTATCTCTATTGAGCTCCAGTTTAATGAGATAAGGTTTTCCTACAGCTACTATCAATGCTATTTACTAGGATTTAACTTGAAACCTGAAACTTTGTGCAGTCTGAGATTCCAACAGTAGGAAGTGACAAGGTGTCGCTCTAAAAGGTTCTGCTTTGGGGGCTAGGGGCCTACTGTTCCAAAACATTAGGTGTGATAATGAAACATAAAGGTTAAGGTAACAAAACTTTCTTCAGTGCCTCAAAATAGCAACCTACTGGCCATGGATTTAGTCCATGGCCAATTCCTGGACATTTGGCTCTTTTTTTTGGATAATAATCCAGGTTCACACCAGGATACCCAGTTATAGTTTCATGCATATTACCTGCTGGTCCATGGCCTTAGATAAACGAATCCAGGCACAAAAGAATCACAAACATTTCCTAAAATAATCTAATCTATCACTGAGCAAAAAAGAAAAAAACGTTTCTGGTCTTTAATTCAAACTAGTTTGTATCAGAACATTAATTTTAGATTGGGGAATTGCAATTATTATTATTTTTATCAAAAAAGCATTCAAAATATGTAAAGATGTCTTTCTTTTAAAAAAAAAAGAAACTTCCCTAGGTGAGCAGCTCCTGAATCTGAAGTGTTGTGTTTCCTGGGCTCCACCAGGGGGAAACCTTTAATGATTCTACTGATGCTTTGACAGAATCTGTGTGAAGCTGCCATGGAAGAGAGGAAGAAAACTTCATCCTCCATCAAATTGCTCATGTTATCAAGTTCCAGTCTGAACGTATAATGAAGTTCAAGCATTCTTATATTGATATGGGTGTATGCTTTGACTCAGCAATGCTGAAACATAAAATGTGTCTTTATTTTGAGCTTTCTAGCAGAAAGAAAAAAAAAAAAGTAATATTCAGAACTATTCATGGTTCCATCCACTTCTTGTTCTATCAGAAGAAAAGTAATCCCAGAGTGATGCCAGAGTGATTCCATCTATTAGCATGTATGCATTTCATTGAATGGATTGCTGTGTGTTCTGTGTTGTTGTGCCAGACGTACGTGTTGAAAATATAGTGAAAGTTTTGGTTTAGTTCCATCAGACCAGTGCTGGGAAATTGTATGAAATGTGAATGTTTCAACTTGGCACAGTTCAGACATATGGATAATACATGACATTTTTCAGTTGAATTGGCTAGGGTAAAGGACGAAGATTTCTAAATGATTTATCACATTGTCCTTTCTTAATGACACAAAAACCAGACATTGTAATCTGGGCGTGTTGACTTTTTACATCCACGCTTTAGTGATTCAAAGTCTTACTACTATTTTACCATTAGACTGGTTAAACTGGAAGTATTCCAGACTGATTGTAACTGCCAGTCATAATACATTTGCAGCAGTAACAATATGGCAACCTAAAGTTGTAATAACTGTAGGTGGAAATAATCTGAATAAGATAAAAATCTTCCAGTGTTTGTCCTTCTAAACAATGCTCTGTTGCTGCTCCTGTTGTTCCATTAAACCAGTTCTGTTGTAATTTTACTGACCGAGTTTTCAAAAAAGCATCAATAGCTTCAATAAACTGAATCATGGTTTTCCACAAGCTTACGTTTTACTTATTTGAATAAAAAATAATTGAGTCATTCGGACATTTCTTCTAATTAATTACTTTCCTTCTTCCAGGAGTTCTTGTGAAGTGTCTTCTGACACAACAGCTTCACATCTAGGACACCATGATATGAACCTTTTCTGTTTTTCTGAAGTAGTAATTTTTCTGAAGCAAATTTTCGTCTCAAGATAATGTATTTTTCAGCAAGAGATCATAAAGGTATCCATTAAAAATGTTTTGTGAAAAAGACACATCTTATTTTAAATGTTTATTTTTACATTTTTAATAGCAACAATATTGCTGGTGTATTTGGAGAAACATTTACATATTGTTATACTTTGCAAACTGAGAAAATATTGAATCTTAGCATAGAATTTAATTAACATAAAAGTGAACATTCACAATGAAGAAAGTCGCTTTATTGGCTGTTGTGACACTATTTAGCCTCTGGATGTCACTGTATCTCCACTTTTATGCAGTCTCCATCAGCTCTATGATAATACCTTACAGTTATTATCAAGAACTTGAACATTACAAACTGAATCGGAATAAATGTGTTTCATACTTCTCTATGTAAAACATACAACTACAGCTTGAAATGCAAATGTTTTAAAACCCTTACGGCCTTTAAAACTGACTTAATAAAAAACATAAGCTGAGGATCAATTATTCAGGACAGTATCATTGGGTGGTGCAACTAAATACAAAAGCATCACTACTACAAACTAAGACTGTGAAGTTAAATTTTAGATAAAAATCTGTTGGTTACATTTATGTAATCTAATTATAATCTTATGCTGCCACTCAAAGTTACAGATTTGAGTTATTATTATTGAACCTGAGGATCAATATAATACTTCTACACCAGGAAGTTCTCAGGATTCCATTAAAAGATCCACTTCCATCAGTGGATGATGATTATGTGATGGTGTGAGCATGACTGATGGTACAGATTTTTTAATTTTCTAAATGAGATTTTTTTTAGGTACTACATAAAATACTTAATATAATAAACACTCATGCCATACCTAAAACATTCAAAGTAGTTTCCATTAAGAACTTTAAGTTGACAGTCCATTGTCTTGTATATTTGGCCACAAGTTGTCATTCTCATCACAAAGATCTCCAAGCAAAACATCTTGGAAAAATATCATTTGGTATAATTGATCTATATTTGACATTGATCTGCTGTAATTTCACTTCACACATTATCCATGGTCGGCAGAAAGATGCCTCTCATAAACCTACTTTTGGAAAAAAAAAAAACTCCTCAAGGGGTTGAGGATAAGAGAGAATGGAGGTAAATACATGATAGAATGCTTGATGTCTGATTGCACCAGGTGTTCATTTGAAACCTGATATTTTTTCTTCTACATCTTCACTGTGTTGATTCACTTTGGTGAATTTCGTACAGTCGGGAAACATCTATGTCACAGAAATCAAGATGTTTTCAATAAAATACACACCATCAATATTCCAACTATTGCAAATGTCCTAGAAAGGCAGCAGCAGTCCCCAAAACAACCTGTTGAGAGAAACACCAGCAAGATTCAGATATGTTCAGGGCCATGTTGGCTGTACTTGGTGCTTGTGAATAATAACAGGAACTTCATCAGCGCTGTCATCAGTGAGTGTCTTTCCAACATGTCTGTATTTCCTCCAGACCCTGGTGGCCCTGGATTCTGATGGGCATCACATTAATATACTGTATGTATGTGAATTAGGCATGCAAAACCAGGCAGAGAGGAGACAAATATATTTGCAAGAGGAACATGATGATAGCTGGACAGGAGCTTTGGTATGGTGGGACATAGACCTGATGTTGGCTCCTATAATGCTCAGCTCCATGTAGTGATACTTGGTGAGCCAGCTATGGATCCAGAACATGTCACATCCCAACATATCCCATCTTGTGATGGGATAATGGTACTTCTCATGTGTTGTACAATTTTGGTCAAATAGGAGAAAAACACTGCATGATCAAACTGTAGAGCAGAACCAGCACAGAGAGCAGAGACATTAGTGACAGCACATGTGGATAACTTTAAAACAGAGCTAACTGTGTTAAATCTTAACTGTCTTTCAGCCTTGCTGCATTGTAGCATGATTTCAAATGTGATAGTGTTGTGTAGCCATGGTTCAACCTTGGGTTTGGACTTCTTATATTTAATAGGAGCAACAAAGTCCAGAATCTCACAACCAGTTTTGAACACAGATGATGTTAAGTCAGTAGGACAAAAGGAGCATCTAATCTAGACTGATTACAGGAGAAAACTGCAAATCCTTATAGCAGCAATAAACTGCTGAGCAGAGGTGAGGAAGCGACCTGCTAACAGTGGTTCATTACTGCTGAGAGCTGTAAATTCAATCAAGCTGGGAAAATGATCTAAAGGTAGCAGTCTGAGAAATGTCACAGCAGGAAACAACAAGGTCCAGAGTCTATCTGAGTAGATGGGTCGATCCACAAACAGACTGATTATAAGAAACTTAAACCTTAGAAACTCAGAAACCAACGACTTAGCAGAGCAACACATATTTAAAAACCATCACAGTTTACAAGATTATCAGATCTGCACTCAACTCAAAAGTCTTGAATAAAATCCATATTGTACTTTGGTGGGTAGTAAACAATCTCACACACAACAGGATGTATGAGCTCAGCAACAAACATCCACAAAAGAACATCCGTCAAAAAGAAGACAAAGTCACTGTAAATGCTGCATTAACAATCATTTCTGTAGACTGTTGCAATCCCAGCACCATATCTGTTAGAATGTGGGGAGCTGAAGAACGAACAGCCAGAATGAAGGAGCTCTGAGAACACGCTGCTGTCAATCCACGTTTCTCTCAACATCATCAAATCCAGGAAGTGAATTTGGAAAGAGACATTAGGGATAAAGTTGTATTTGTGAGTGATCTGGAGCTTAGTAGCAAAATCTGAATTGAACACTGGCTATTCTGCTGGGAAGCACCACCAACTGAGCTGAGATTCTCCAACAAGTCCCATGTCTGCACTGAGCAACGAGCCACCAGTCAGATCAGCAGGGGGAAGCGAGCGGTAACAAAGTTCAGGGCGATGGCTAGTGCTCCATGCAGGTACCATGTACAGCATCATGAAAACAACATATTTAAAATAAGAACAAAGCATGTTGATGGACAGAAGCAATACAAAGGGAGCGTGTGGCAGTTTAAAATGAGATAAACATGGTGGGTTAGTGTGCATCGTGGCCTGTGTTGCCCATTCAGATGAACTCTACTTTAAATTCAGACTCTGACAGTAAAAAATTGATTTATTTAAAATATGTAAACATAAACATTCTTACCTAGTAAAAGGTTAGCCTTCTCACCAATCACAAGTTTGCACTGGTCAGTAGATTTTAATGTTAAAATCAAACATTTAGCTATGCTAACTGTTGATGCACAACACAATATAATTAAATAAATTGAACAAATACATATAAATGCTTTACACAGAAATCCATGCATGAAACTTACAATTCCAGTACCTGGCTGTCACACATGAACTTTCAGCCCCAGTGACACCCAGCAGCACCATTAGAGATCAGCTTTCATCTTCAAAATGTAACGCCCTGGTCTGTCTTCAAAATACTTATACAGTTTTTTATGATGTTTTTACTTCTTCTGCATGTTGGGAATTAGTAGGAGCCCATGTGAAAGTGGAGATGAAAAACAGGCCATGTTTTCATCTCTAACGCTTTGTTTCATCATCTGTCCATCACGGCCTGTGATGAAAGGCTGCTCGTTACGCCTGCGGTGAACGTCTGACGCAGTTGGATCTAAATTCAACATCAGGCCTTCTCACTGAGATGGACAGCCAGAGGTTATTAAAAGGAGTTTCAGGTTGGAGCACCACAACACACACACATGGGCACGCACACAGCACTAGCTGTGATCTATGATTCATGTGCGCTCATTTAAAATAGAGTGAAATATTTAAAGTTAGCTGGTTGGCCCTCTGAGGGTCCAATGACTAACCTCTCTCCACTTATTAATGCATGGAGGACGAGATGGAAGAAACGGGAGGCGTTTTAAGCAAAAAGGATATGAAGACAGCCGAGACTGGAGAAGTACTAACTAGACGCAAGATGGAAGAAACAGACACATTAATGATTTTGTCGCTTTTTGGTTAGCTCAGTTTATGTTTCACGTTAGCCATTTTGAAATTAGAATGAAGGTAGATTTTATGCAAAAAGGTCATAAGAGGTCACCGTCCTTACATTTAGTAACATTTTAGAAAGCTACTCAAAGTTCAATCACAATGTTAACCCACAAGGTTTAGCAAAAACTAAATGTTTGATGACTGACTTATCTTATATATCTTGTCTGGGCTGTTTCAGAAGCCTAAGATAAGGCTGTGCTTTTGTTTGTTCATGTTTAACCCAACCAGGATTTGTTTTAACATGTTAAACTGAACGTGCTAACAGCAGAGGCTTTTTACATCCTCCTCAGCAGGAGGTTTGAGGACCTTCCATGTCAGATGGAGATGTGGACAAGTTAATGGCAGATGTAAACAGGTGCTTTCCAAACCTGCAGTAGAACATGTTAAGGTTATCTAGCAAATTAGATTCTGCTCAGGGATCAAAGGGGGTGGGGGTGCCCCCTTTAATTAGCGATGTCTTTCAGACCATTCCAAACGCTTCAAGCTTCTCGCTGTAGCTTCTCGGTCAGTTCTTGGGGACTGCATTGGAACTGCGTAACATCCTCAGATATGAAGTTGTGCATAGTTTAATGTTGTTGTGAACACAAAAGGTCTTTGTCACACATGTTCTCACAAAAATAGTTGTAAGAAGTCACAGGTTCTGCAAAGCTCATTCAGGTTAGTGGCGGAAGCTTCAAAAACACTCCGCATAGACCTAGCTCTTGCTTTGACTATTCCATTCACTCCCCTATGGTCTAAAACACAGGGATATGTGAATTTCTGCCAATAGGTTGGAATGAGATAAAGGCAGTGATGATCAGAAAGTCACAAAACGACCCTGCAGACAGCCAGATATGCGTCTTTGAAAGCCGGTTTTTACTCCTGCTGGGACATGTGACGCTGTCTGTAGTATAGGAGTTCATTGGAGTGGTTTGCACTATTTAAATCCTAAAGAACACTGATGAGAGATTCTGGGTGTTTTTTCTCCATGCCTTTTATCAGTTTAGTAAACTATTTTCCAGCATCTATGCAAACCTTGACCAGAACAAACAAAAGCTCCATCTGTGAATTAAAAGATTTACAGGCTGTAAAAGTCACACAAGTCAATCATTTCTGTAAAGTCACAGTCAACCAGAGCAAAAGGCAGAAGGTGAAGCACCTCTGGATTGCCATCCGTCAAAATTAGAAATAGTTCTATTTTTGGAATCAATCTTCAAAGATCACATGAGTCCAACAGGAAAATCCACAAGCACAATGTCTGCATTTTCAAAAAGATTAACCAAGACAGACTATATTTACATTGTCATGTTAGTGGATATATGAATATATTTATACATAAATGATGTCAGCATGCATTTATGACCATGCAAACACACAAAATGTGGATTTAAATTTGAAACCTATTTAGTCAAGTTCTCTTGCTCCGAGTCGCAGTACAAGTATTGGTCAACGCAGAAGAAGCAATGAACTGAAAAAGTTTTTATCGTATGAACTCTCATTTCTCACACTTGCTTATTGCAACTTCTGGGCTTCACAGCGGAGCGAAGCCACATCCAGAGTAAGAGGTACAGGTTTAATTGGATGGTATAATCCATTACTTAGTACCTCTAGTTACCTCCTACAGGTACTAGGAAGTATCTCTGTATTTCCTAGTTACTGGCTGCTGGCTGTGAAACCCATATAAGAGAATTTGAGGTGCTGTTTGAAGATGTAAGGTTGTAAATGTGAACCCAGTGTAAAACAGCTCCCCACATTACCTTAAGGACAAAATTCCACTTGCCTTGCTGATCACAAACATCAATCGGAAGACATGAAGGAGAAAGGAGAGAAAACAAACCTGCATCCCAGTGAGTTAAAGCGTTAATAGTCTGGTGAGGAGTGAGATGGCTAAATGTGGAACAGAAGAAATGATGCAATCTGGTAACCAATTTAATAGAACCTTTTATTATGAATATGGCACCTGCAAGATGGTCAAAACTGGGTTACAGAAAGACAACCATGTATGTGACGTTCTTCTGAACAGATGAGAACCTAGTAAACTTAAAAAGGAACATAGCTATAAAAAATGAAATATGTACATTTTTTGATTTGCAGCGTTATTTATGATAAATGAAAATGTAATTTCAAAGTAAGATAAAAATAAGCCAGGCACTCACAGTTAGCATCAGTTTGTCATGAGGTTTGGACTCCTTTACAAGGGAAATAAAAATATACACAAAAAAATACAAACCATGGTAGCATAGTTTTCTCTTTTTTAATATTTTAATTTGTTTGTATTTAGAATTTTATAACACTGTTAACACTGATAATAAGAGATTCCCGCTTTCCCGTATTTCAGCTACTTGGCACCAGGTTCCTCATAAAAGAATCTGTTTAATTGTACAAGAAATAGTTAAAAACACAGACACAGTTTCTTCACAGGTGAATGAGATGACTTTTCAATATTTGAAAATTTTAAACACTATGTATTTGACAGCAGCTGTGATTAAGGTTTTTTAGGGTTTAAAATCACCAGCAACGTTTTCATTTTTCGACAAAAAACACAGAAAAACATTAAAACAGCTTGAAGCAGCTGTTTAGTTTTAGTTACATTTGGGTGTATTTCTTGGTTTCATTTGTGATATGCCTCCCATTGAACACTCGCTAAAGTATTTTCTATATGCTCGCACTATTCCATTGCCTTTGAATCCATACATAGAAAATGTTAAAATTCAGAGCGTGGAAAGAAATTGCTCCTGAAAAGACGAATCTTAACACTGATAAACACAAGACGTGACAGTTTGTTTTGTCCAGATGTGATGGCTGGATCAGAGACTTGGTCTGCTGAACTTCAGCAAACCTTTATCTTTCAAAAGGCCTCCATTTTATCCACATAATGGATATTCCAGACATAAAAAAAACAAACAAAAAAACAATCAAACACGAAGTAAAATTACAGCTATTGGACTAAAATAATAATAAAAATCAAAAATTGGATTGTTCACAGTAAATGGACAAAATTACTAAACATGCAGTTCAGTTTTCCAAAACACCTAGAAAAATAGATTTATAGTGAGAAAATTTTTTCCTGCTTTTAATATTTATAGAAATTGTTAAAATTGATTTTTTTTTTTTTTTTGTTTATTTTTTATTATTGTGTCTTGAAAGACAATTGTGAATGTTTTCACATCCCTCGAAACCCTTATCTAAGTCAGTTTAATCCCCAAAGACAAATTTGACTGGGAGTTCAAGACGTTTTGGTGCGGACCATTGAAATACACCCAAAGCACAGAAAACACCTCCAGGAAGTCTGGGAAAATGTTTCACAGTCCAGGCTGTGGTAGTTTTTAACCTTCACCTCAGAGTATATTTAAAGTCCTTCCTCAGATTTTTCCTCATCAAACTTTATATTAAATTATGTAAATTATATTATTCCTACACAATTTAAATACTATAAATATTTCTTATTATGTTCTTTTGGGTGCATGAGCAGGAAACCTGTCCCAGAATTCCTTAGAGGCAAATACATGGCTCCATAAACCTTTGAGCTAGTTAAATATTCTTTTCATCTCTGAGAGAAAAGACAACAAGATAAAGAGGTTTGAATAAGACTACACAACAGCAAAAAGCAACAGTCGAGTGAAAGAGAGAAGGGTTAGAAAATAAAAATGCAATTTTACAAAGACAAAAAGGAAGCAGCAAAAAGTAAATGGTGGACTCTACCAATTTTTACTCCTGTGTTTTTTTTTGTGTTTTTTTTTTGCAAAGGCCACCAAACACGAAATTCCACAACCTCCACTGGTTTCACTAAGACTGCAGATAGAGGGAAACAGAGGAGAAGGAGGAGGAAGCAGAGAGGCAGAGTTTAGATTAGAATTCATCCAGCTGACAGTTTTTTCCCTCTGACGCCACTTCCTCTCCTTCGCCACACTAGAGATAGAGCACAGAGAAGACAAAGGACAAAAACAGCTACAGTAGCTCAGTATATACTGCATATAGTCAACACACACACAGAGAAGTTGCCATGAAAGACGTTTTGACAGCCAGTGACACTAAACACATCGGTAACACGGTTTTACGGCTTAATCACACGGGGTAATAAGATGACGGGATGGTAAAGACAGGGCTGTCAACTTTCAAAAGATTGACACTGTGATAGCTTATTACAGTTTGAGTTATTACTTAGTATGTTTTTTTCTGTTTTTACCAAAAAATTACAAATGAGCAAGGATCACAGTGCTTTTAAAACACCAAATGTGTGAACTTAGCATTTCTTTCTTTTTTTTTTGGCAAAGGAGGCAGGGGGGAAGAAGGACACAACCAGAGCAAAAACAAAGCTTTTTCTTTTTCTTTTTTTTAAAGAAGAGGGATTTTCTCTTTTTTTATTCATCTAAATAAAGGAAATCCCACTTTACTCCTGTTGTACATTGATTGTTTGACAGATTGATTGAAAATGCATGTCTTTATTACAATCTCCTTGTTGATATGTAGTTTTTAATCACAGGTTCTGGCGATGGGATGGAAGAGAGTGGATTGTTGAGGAAAATGTTGTGGAGGTGATTCTGGTTCAGGAAGAAAAGGAGAACAGCAAAAAACAAACTAAAGGAACAGGAAAACAAGATCCTGTCAAGGTTGTCAACATTCATTTTTTTAAGTTAGCAATGTTAAGTATTTAGCCTCCGTCTAACTGAGAGTTAAAAGTGACTCACTTATCAAATATACAGAAATAAAAAAGAACAGAAGAGAGCCTAAACATCTAGTGATCAGCTCCACATTGTCGTGTGTATTCTGAGATTCCTGAAGGTTAGTAATAAAAAAAACATTAATCAAGCTGGAGGAAGGACAGGAGGGCCGAATTTACAGTACCCACATCAGCCAGCTGAATCTGGGTAACTGGACGTCTGTTAGCACCACAAATCTGTAGAATTACCAGAAAAAATGTGGACAGAAAGTTAAGGGTCAAATAAGCAGAGTGAAGGTACAAAAGCTCGACAGACTGAGATGGGAGTAGATGAAGTGGAGGTTATGTTTGGTGTGAGACCTGTAGGTAAACTCCTCAGATAAATGAGGAAACTTGTAGTAACATTCGATAGTTCACAGGTCTTTACCCGGCTGAAATTGCTTTTTTTTTTGTTGTTTTTCTGTATAATGTTTGATTCCAAAGTTACATCTGAGCTAGAATATTTCATAAAAAGGAAGAAATAGAAGAGGAAAAAGCATCGATTACTGTCCCCTCAACCAAGAAACATTCGCAAAAACCTTTAGTGAAAAGATTATCTCTGAGACAGCTGCCCTCTCCTCTCAGGTTAAAAACTCTTTTTCTTTAGCCTTGATCACATCAAGATACATAATAAGGAGAGGCACAGCATTTTCAGTGTGTCACAAATACCTGCACCAACCTCCTGAAAGTATGCACAATCAACATCTTCATAAAGATGCAACCAAAACAAGTGATATCATAAAATGATCC
This sequence comes from Xiphophorus hellerii, assembly GCF_003331165.1. NCBI lineage: Eukaryota > Metazoa > Chordata > Actinopteri > Cyprinodontiformes > Poeciliidae > Xiphophorus > Xiphophorus hellerii. Next base: position 27,137,432 of record NC_045690.1, read on the forward strand.
CCTTCAGGCTCCAGTGGAATCCTTAGGCAACATGAATTCTCTGTAGGCAAAAAGGAATTCTTTACAGTAAAGAATCGTTGCTTTTTTTTTGTTCATCTGTTGTAAGAAAAAAAAGTTGTTGATTACAATAAATGGAAGCAAAGAGATTGGTGATAGAGAAAATCAATAGAAAAGGGTTGTGTGTGTGTGAGGGCCACCCATGTCTTCCACAAGCTCAATTGCTCAAAGTGCTAGAGTACGTTTGACAGTTCCTGTCTTTTGTTCCATCTTGGAAACACAGTGCTGCTCCACGCTGATAAATTCTTTCTTACTATTTTTTACTACTGAGTAGTCTTTGAGTTAGAAACAGTTGTTGATTCTTTAAGCACAGTAATGCGGTCTTGGATGTATTTTATTAATCCTCCTTTCTTTCCAAAGTTGTCTGCGTAGTGTGGATCCCATTGCTGTACACGGGGAACGGTAGCGTTGAGAAAAGTCCCTCCGCTGTGGTGAAAACGTTGGCTGTCGCTGACATCTGGCCTCCCAAGCTGCCATTGCCAACTGTGGGTGCTGGGGATCCAACAAAAGGGCCTGCAGCTGCTGCAGCGGACATGTTTAGCCTGTGAACATGATGATAGAGCATCTCCATAGGCGTCTTAGGGTCCAGACCAAACCCTGAGCTCTCCACAAAGTTCATGGCAGCATTGGGAAGGAGGTTCCCTTGTGCCATGGCCAAAGTGACGTCTGCTGGCGCGTATCTTATGGTGCCGGTGGTGTAGACACGAGGCGTCGTGGTGCTGGTAGAAGACAGAGTTCCCGTGACGCGGTGAACCAGCGGAAGGACCACATTACCAGCCTGCAAGCGCTGAAGTGCTTCAAGATCCCCAGAATACAGCAGTGAAGAAGAGCTTGAATTTGAAGAGGAGGATGAGGAAGAGTTTGAGGATGTTGTAGGAGTACCTTGTTGCTTGTCCCGGGGGGATGCAGAGAGCGGAGGGGAAAGGGGGTCAGCAGAGGAAGTGTTGGAAGGAGGAGCTAAACTCGTAGCAGTGGAAGAAGAGGACGAGGCGGAGTTTCCGTTGTATGGAGGCTTTCTCACCCCACCTGCTGCCCCTTCGGGTCCAGGAGGGGTGAGGACCGAGTCAGGGATGGCTACCTGTAGAGAGCCACCCTGTGGGGAAGGGAATGTCTCCTGACTCCCTGCAGCAGGAGGCTTGGAGGTCATGCTATATGGAGACTCATTTCTGGAAATCTCTCTGTTGGGTGGGTAGTTCCAGATGCTGCTGTCATTGTCAAAGTTTATAGGCTCTGCCATCTCTGTCTTGATTTTAAGAACAGAGGATGTGGTTCCTGTGCTGTTTGGGGAGTCGGACGAAGTTAGAAGCGGTGTGGAAGTGATGGAGGTGGCCCCTGAGGGATTGGCCTGTGGTGTAGAGTCGCCTATTGCTGCTGGGCTGGGGGGAGATGTGGAAAGACGAAGCCTTCTGCTTCGTGTTCCATCCCATTTTTGAACTTTTCTCCTTTTCCGCCTTTTTTGGAGCTTGCTGCCAGCACTGGCATCGTCACATTTTTGTACTCCATCATCTACCTCATCAATGTCCTCTTCTTCCTCTTCTTCGTCATCCTCTGATGAAGAGATGTGTGAGTTGTGGAGTTCTTCCTCTCCTTCTCCATAGTGCTCTACCTTAATATGGAGCCCTCCCAAACTACCCAGTCCACTGATGGTATTGAGTCCCTCCAGCGCTCCCAGTCCAGCTAATCTCCCCAACCTGCCTTCCAGTCCTCCCCCCTCTCCTCGGACCACCTCCTGCTCCTGTTCCTGCTCCCCATCTGAAGGCTCCAGGCTGTCATCACTGTCCTGACTTTCAGGGTTACTTGAACTGTCTCCGTCGTCATGGTTCTTCATTTCCTCGGATGAGCAATGTGATTGGCCTGGTTGCTGCTGACGTTTGCTGTCTGCTTCTGGATCCTCTCTGTGTTCTGCTTGGTGGCCTGGCTTTCCCTCAGACTTGGTATTTTCATTGTCTGTTAAAAAAAAAATAGGATGGTTGAAATAAAAATATTAGACAAGTTATCTAACACGGATTTGATAAAAACTTTTGAACTAATTTGGGTAATGAACTGAGCTTAAAGCACTGTTTGATAACTAGGATGAATTGTAATGTGTGTGTGTGATTGGCATGTGTGTGTTTGTGTTTTGCCGTGAATGTTCTGTAAACTCAGTCTTGGTCAGGATTCTCTTGTAAAAGAGATTTTTAATCTCAATGGGATTTTACTGTTGACATAAAGGTCAATAATAATAATAATAATAATAATAATAATAATAATAATAATAATAATAATAATTGAATTGACCTTTTTTGTAAAGTGTCTTGAGATGATTTGTTCTGAATTTAATTTATTTTCTGTATTTGCTATGTTCACCATCTGTTTTTGTTTAGTCATGTTGGTTTTGTCCAGCCAATTACACACAAACAATACACATATTATACCAGCACAAACAAAGGACTGCCCAGTTGGCTGTGTTTTCAGCGCCTAATGAATCAGTTTGGATGAAAGCAAAACAGATTAAGTGGAAAAACATCTCTGTATAATTCATTTACCATTTCCTTAATCAATGTATCTATTTATTGAACATCCAGAGATTTTTTTTGCTTTACTGACAACTCGTTTGGAATACAACACGACTGACATGCTGCCTATAAGCTCAGGTGCGGACTAAAGACAGCTGCCTTAACAGAGAGGCGGTGGAGTCACAGAGATGCACAGTGGTGGTAAATCTTTAGATCTATTGTTTCAGTCTGACTTCCAAGGTATTGCAACATTTTAGTAAGCATTTGCAAACACAGGAGATAAAAGCTAAATGCATGACGGAAACTAAAAGAGAGGATTTCAAACTAAAGCAGGGAGATGTTCTTTGTGTGGCTTCAATTAGTCTTTGGTGTCGGTTTATCTGTAACAGCTGTAAAGAAAACAGACGCATCTTCTCATGTTAGTTGCCATCTAACTGCAGAAAGGTCAAAGGGCATCTGTTTCATTTTTGAACATGTTGAATCAGAGCACCTTGGGCCTGTTGGACATTTGCTGAAGCTGGCTCCCTCCTGCTGCAGCTGGCATCAGTTTACAGCCAGCAGCCTGCCAGAATCTCTATCCTCTAGCAAAAATACCAGCTGGCCCTGAGTTCCACTGTGCCAACACAGGCTTAGGATTTGATAGTATTATGCTCGAAGTGGAGGGGCTGTCTTGGTTTAAATTCACTTACAATGTGTAAGCTCTAAGTCACTTAGTGTTGGCTGTAACAAAGATATGATGCAACAATAATGTTTAGGATGTGTTTTTGAAGTTGTGAACAATAGCTCATAGGAAGGTAATGGTGTCAGCAGATTGTATGTTTCTGCTCAAGTAATTTGAATTACCTTAAAGATGCTTCAATTACTATTGATTCTAAGGCTTTCATAAAAAATTTTTTTATCGCCTTTGCTGGTTTGTGTAGATTTCCAACTCAACAAATATAGTGTTAGCTAGAACTCTGACTAATTATTATGGGCTCCATGTCAGGAGCAGGTAGGGTCTCCCATGACAAACTGGGTCCAATAGGACGGGTCAGTCTCAGAGCAACTGAAAGGTTCTGAAGTAACTGACCACACAAAGAGCTCTCTCACGGTCACCTGTGTTTATTTACTGAACAGCTGTTCAAATGACCTGGAAGTAGAACCATTTTGGGATTATGGGGTGCTCCTGGGAAACTTAATGCTGAAAAGACAAAGTGGTGTTATGTGGAAGAGAGACGGAAATGCACAAGAAAATGATTTATCTGTTTTTTTTATACTTTCACTCAGCTAAATTGTTGCAGATTTGAATCTCGGGATTAGGTGGGTTTTAGCCGTATCGAAACCCACGATACGTGCAAGCACATATCGTTTTTTACAGAACTGCAATCAGTTTTGTTTTAAACTTTTTCACTGTGTCAGTGTGGTTCAGTGTGCTATTTTATGATCCGCCATATTCAGCAGAGCATTTCCACCAACAGTTGGATTCTCACTAGGCAAGTGAGGTCAAACCTAGGAGCCTAAAGTAGCACTATGCCAGAGCAAACACTGGTATGTCTTGTGCTTGAAGCAAGCAGTGACAATCAATGGCTCATGTTGTGTGTAGTTCCATTCTCACCGTACCAGAGCGTTCCTTTGGACCCAACAGTGGTTTGGTACGGGTCGGTTCTATTAAAACATACCAAACCAACTTCTGTCGTTACCACTCAGTTTAGACAGGTGTACTTGGAACCAATCCACCATGGGTTAAAGGTTGATGATCTATTTTGTAATAATGACTTCACCAACCCAAACAGAAGCCCTCAGAGTGTCTGGCTGAGGTTTCTGTTCAATAATCTTTAGCTCCTCCAGGAGATATCTCTCATGTCCTGAGGCAGGCTGCGGACATGGAATCTGAAAGCATCATGTTGAGGACGTCCACTGAAGATGTGGACACACATTAAGGTTTTGGTTCACAGAGGAAAAATCATTTTATACGAGTTAATCTTTACAAAGATTAAAGTACAACTAGAACCAAGACGCACAAAAAGGCAAAAGCAAAAATAAAGAACAATGTATTTGTGTGTGTGTGATTTATATATTCAGCTAGTAACTAATAGTTAATAATAATAACTATAACTCACATCAACAGAATTACATAAAATGTGTCTATAAGGCCAACTGGCTCCACAGGTCAGTGTGTCCTTCTGTCTCTAAGGTGTTTGAACTTGGTAACAAAGCTCTCTTAAGGAATAAACATTTATCACTAGTATTTATTTCTAATTCTTTGCCCATTTTCTAAGTCATATTTGGAATAATACAAGTGTGTTTTTTTCTCAAAAATACATTCTGCTCTACACTGTTTAGAATTGTTTTGAAGTATTTTGAGAAGTTGTTAAATTTGCAGAGCTTTGTGTATTTTGTCTGAGCACATTTTATCATGTTGTCATTTTGCGGCAGCAGGCTGGGCTGCCAGTGAGCCCAGTCCCTGCAGCTGCTGGCACACACCACCGCTCAGCCTGGAACACACCGCACACTGGCACCAACTGATAAAATATCTGGGGCTTCTCTTATGCATAGCTTGGATTTTCAAGTTTGACTTGTTTTCTTCACGACTTTTTATACATGTAGAAACATCTCTGTTATGGTCCAACTATAAAACACTGAAAAAAAAACAAAAAACAACCCAAACATTTTATTTAACATTTCAATAATATTTTACTTCGTAGTCTTTTTCTTTCTTTCCTTTGTCTCTCAGCTATAACTCTAGATTTATCATATGAAACTGTTCCTCCAACCTGCTATCACTTACATACCTGAGTTCTCTTTGGACTCAGACTCAGAGTCGGAGGTTTCGGAGGACTCAGAGGCTTTCTCTGGAAGATTTGGCAACTGGGCAATGTCAATGGGTGTGTCTTTATACTCAGGATTACTGTCAGGAAAAACAGGAAAACTGTTATTGACAATTCATAATTCAAAATGAGAGGGTATTACTGCAGTTATTGTTCATTATTTCCAAAGGTGAGTCTTGTCTGACCTGAGGACATAGTTGACCCAAATGATGTTCTTCTCACTGGAATTCTTGGCGTTAATAGCAATGGTGGCACTGGACTGGATCCAGATGTAACCACCGTTCTTCTGGATCCACCGATAATACTTGGTCACACACTGACCTTTATTCATCACTAGAGAGAGACAGAAAGACACAGAAAAATGATTAATCTGTTTTTTATGTTAATTCAGCTAAATTGTTGCAGGTTTGAATCTTGGGATGAGGTGGTTTTTAGCCTTATCGAAATTGGTTTATTTTACAGAACTGCAATCAGTTTTGTTTTAAACATTTTCTTTAATTATTATGATACCATCATAACTGTATCTAAGTTTATCATCAGGTAAAAAAAAAAACAAAAACAGAACACATTCCTAGTTGATGGTTATGTTGTAGATATTTCATTTCCCCTCACCAGAGCCTGTTGTGCCTGGCCACAGCAGATAAAAAGTTTCCCTGTCACAATAAGCTGTTTCTCCACCATTAGCACAGCTACCGCACATACATGAATTGATGAACAGCACTAAGACCCTCCTCCTTGCTCTGATTAGTTGATTCTGACTGAGCTGCATATTTCTGCAGATGACGGTATGACCACAAAGAGGAAGCAGAACAGCTTTTTTTCAGATTATCTGTCACATATTAAACTGTGACAACATAGCAACAGTTTTAATAAATAGTTAAAAAACGTTTTTTATATAAATGCTAGACGCTGCAGCTTTAAGCTAAATAAATTCTTGCACAAGGCAGATCTAAAGAAGAAAAACTTTGAACGCCAGATGGAGAGTTGCAGTGACAAGAAGATGACGTCATGAACATATGATTCAGTAAGAACTAGCACTTACTGCTAGCCTGTCTATGTTGAGTCCTCTTACATGCCTATTAGTGGCACCAACTGCACTCCCACAACCCCAGATAAGAACAAAGAAAAACAGAAAAAAAGGTGATTATATTGTCATGATACATTAACCTATGTACTGCTGTTTTTTATCATCCTTTCAGAAACAAAAACACCTTATTATACAGCTAAGGTTTGAACTTTTTAGTGTCATTAAGAGACTTAAACCTCTTCAGTTCTTTAAGGTAAGTTGATCTGGATCACATTATGGTCAGTTCTTTAACTTTCCAAACACACAACATGAGCTTTTCACTGAATAAGTGAATAAAAGTAATACTCCTGCTCTCCACCAGACATCGCTGTGCCACTGCAGCAACCACATGTCTCCTTTCAAAGGTGGCCCCCAACCCCCAACCCACACCCAACACCAAACCTCGCTTCACCCTGAGACAGCACGCGGGTAATAAATTTGGCTAAATTAACCACTAAATGGTTATCTCAAGCAATATGTATTGGCATTAATCAGGAGCTGCTCAAACAGAAACAGTCAGAGACGAGAAGCAAAGGCCTCTGAATTCATATCCCGCTCCTCAATTTAATTACGGACACAAATAGGCTTTCCATGACAGAGAAGAAAGAGAGAGAAAGCGAGGGCTGATTTATATAAAAAGAAGGCCAGTAATTAAAAACTATTAGAATCTAATAGCATTGTTTAAGACGACATCCCCAGGGCTTCAGTAATTGACTTTGGTTGGACGGCTGCTGCTTATTCCTTCTCTATTTGCCTATTCATAGGAGGGGAGAGGCAGAGAGACAGAGGGAAAATAACTTGTTTGCATGTTAAGGTAGAGATGGTGAGATCATGTCACCTTGAATGTGACCTTGTTTTGTTTGTACAACAGAGTAAATAACAGCACAGTGAATACACACACACACACACACACACGCACGCCTGCGCACCATCAGACACATGTGCACAAGCATGGCAGTGGTGGCTGTTCAGATGATGGCAGGTCCTCAGAGAGATGCTGGCTGTATTAGCATGCCCAACGGAAGAGGACACACACCCACATACACACACCATGAGACGTGGAAGGTGTTACTGCTGGAGCAGACTGTTTCTGTGGGTGAAATCTGAACACAAGCTCAGGTCCAAAATAACTGACTCTTCAGAAAACAGCTTGACTACACACGATCAATGAGAACGACTTTGTTCTGAACCCATCCTTCAATCTCCAGCAACTCGCACAAAATGAAACATCTCAACTATACATCTGGTCCTCAGCTAGTTTAAAGGAGAATCCACACCAACAGACATGTTACTGTTTCACCAGATGAACAAGCACTTTAACAATCCAAATAATTCAAAGGAATGTAGAATCATTATAAACTTTATCATTCTCTGCACTGTGGATCAAAATTGTTCCACTTCTCTCAAAAGTTGTTGTGTGTGTGAATTACTAACAGAATATTTGGAAAAATGTTTCACTCATTTTATCTTCTCTACTAAGACCAAATTGCATTTATTGGCTACATTGACATTGATCATTCACTCATTTGTCGCCCTTTGATCTTATATTTCTAGACATAGTTTTGGAAAAATGTGACATAATGAAAATTGAAGTGAAACTTACACATTGCAGCACTTATTGTATGTAGAAAGACTAAGTTCATAAGTTTGTTTCCTATTTGAGACGAGATGAGGAACCATCATTTCTAGGTGTTTTCAGGGCTGGAAAACATCCACCTGACAGCTGTGAAGGAACGTAGGAAGTGGATTCATACAAGATCAGAGAACGCTCTGACTTACCAACTCTGGAACTCATTGCATTTTCTCCTTGCTTTCAATTAATGCAAGTATTGTTAAAGATCTAGAGAAACTCTCTTGTGATTTCTGTCTTGGTTGTTCTTTTCAACAAAACATTTTTTTTAATAACATGTATGTTTGTTCATTAATGGGAATAACCAAATCTCTTCTTTCCAGGTTTTCTAAATCTGTCTGTGATTGCTCCTTGAGTCTTAGACAACTCTTGATTATTATTTTGACTCCTTTGTCAGAAGTAGTACAATGAACTGTGTCTTATTTACTTTGTCTCCAACGACACCCTCTGGACTTTTCAGAAGTTTAGAAATGCAGTTGCAACCTTTGTCACACAAATCTGTTTTAAAATGCTACACTTTTTTGTAAAGGTCTTACTGATTTCACCAATAGTTTGCTGTTGAGAAACTTTGCAGTAGGTCATCAGGGAGTTTTAACCCAGCAGCTGATGATCTGCACATAACAGCGGGAACTGTTTCTAACTGATTACATCTTTCATTTGGTTACATTTGGTTTCTTGGCATTTTGTGCCTTTTTGCAAATCTTCAAGCTCAGTCATCTGCTCCTCTGCATCAGGAGGAGTCCATTTGTGGAGTCAGGGCCTGAGATCAGGATATCTCCTCTAAGTCTCTTCACTACACACAAGGAAAACAGATTTATGTTCATCTTTTCTGTTCAAATAGCAGCAATGTAAATTTTCCCAACACTTCAAGAAAGTTCAGATCAGTCGGCTGCAGTTCAGCTTCAGTGACAGTAGCTGAAAAACATTAGGGGGGAAAAAAAAGTCTGGGTGAAACAAATGTAGGGAAATGTAGTCTGATATGACCAAAAAAAAAAAACCCTGCAGTCTGTATGATAAACCTTACTCTTTGTCTCCTTCAATTTTAAATGGCTCCCTCACTGATTGTTCACTAATGAAGGACAGAGGGAGAGAAGGAGAATAGATGGAGATGGGAAGAAAGGGAGTGCTGGAGGCTAGCCTGAGGCTGCAGGAGAGAAACCGCTCGATTAAAGGAGTTCTATTCCCTTTTAAAGTTGAGTCTCTTCACTTCACTTTTTCTCATCTTTTTCACCATTAATTTTTTTCTTCTTTCATCACCTTCACTTCTCACAAAGTTTCACTTCTCATTCATTGATCATTGGTATTTATCACATATTTTAACCAAGTTATCTGTCCTAATCATAATGATGTGAAACAAATCTCTTAACTGATAAGATTGGTCAAGCTGGTTCTCATGTTTATCCTTACAGCACTTCAGTTCTGAACTATGGTCTGTCATTTTACCAAATTAGTTAGCAAAGGACTCAGACTGGAACCCACTGCTGAACCACTGGAGGCACATGTTCTTTTCTGCTTCACGTTGCACAACATTCATGTTTTTTTTTGTTTTTTTTTTAAAGACAAAACATTTGAGATATTGATATGTACCCATATCCTCATTTTTGATGCAATAATCTGCCCAGAAAGCTTCAAAGAAGTGCAGTTTGAGATAATGTTGGTATAAGAAAGAGGCCTTAAAGATGAGGCATCCTGCAGCTTGTAGATGTCTCCTTTCTAACTCACCTGAGTCAAATAATCAGGTAATTAGCAGGACTCTGAGGAGGTGATTCAGGTGTGTTGAAACAGGGACAGGACAGTGGCCCCTAAGGACTGGAGTTAAAGAGAGCTGGTGTAAGATGTGGTTTCTGGAATATTTTTGGATTGTAGGGGCTGAAGGGCTTTAAAGTTTATTACAAAAACTAATTGAATGTATTGTGTGTTCTGTCACTGATTGGTAAATGTCAGGTCTTCTTGGTGCCTAAAGAACTGGAGTTCTCTATACTGGTAAGAACCAGCCCGCTGTGTCAGGGCTTTCTGCTGTTCAGAAACAATTCCTTAATGGACTCTGTTGATGTTTTGAATTTTACCCAATCACTAAAGTTTGGCCGTGACGTTTGCAATGCGCCACTTTGACACAATGAAGCTTACTGTAGACTGCCTCCTCTGTAAACAGCCATTCTCCACAGCAAAGAGAGAAGCGCAGAACCAAACGAAATGTTTTCCTGCTGCAGACTGAGCCGCTCTGCGCCTGGCTGTGACTACAGTCCCAGTTAGGGAGCTTTGAGACAAATCACAGGCTGCTTCTTCCTGCAGGTCTGTTTTCATCAAACAGGTGACAACTTCTGTATTGAAGCAGAAGACAGCTAAGTTTTCTTTCAACACAATCATTAAATAAATATTGACTTATCCAATCTGTACCTGAGTTCACTTTTCTGTATTTATTTGTAATACACATGTTATACTTTTGGTGGGAGGCTTCTTTGTAAAGTGAGACCATTCTATGTGTATTTCAATGCAGAACAACCAATGCTTTAAATTTGGAAAGGTGTAAAAATGCAGCAATACCAGAGACTTCATTCTGAGACTGAAACCTCAAACTGTAGAAAAGTGAGAGGAAAGTCAGCATGTGATGCTGCTGATTCCGTCCCTTCATCCAGCTTCATCCACAGAGCGAATCTTCTTCTGTTATCCTAGTGTTCTAAAAGGTTTTCTGTGTGTGTGTGTTTTACAACAAGTGTGTGTGTGTTTTATCCGAGAGGATAAAATATGCCTTTTTGAGTGTGTGTCGGTGAGGATTCATTAAAGGAAGTGTTGGTCCTGAGAGACGAGCTCTGCTGAAACGCCTGCAGGCTTAAATCCACAGAGTTTTCACTTTTTTGTTTATTTCTTCTCTTTTTTTCCCCCAGATTTTCTCTCTCACATCCTGTCTGTCATATTTTTATGACATTTACTCTGTTGTTGAAATTGATCTTGATTTTACCAAAAAATAAAAATAACTCCAAAAACCTTTTTGCATCTCTAATTCTTGGTCTGGTCTCCTTTTGTCTTTTCTTCTTATCACTTTGCATTTCATTAACAATTTTTACATTTTATTGACTTTAATAACTACACAAAAATTTGCAGAATCTGCTCAGTCAACTGATAACCTTTAGTTTCCATGTTGTTGCTCATTATTTCTAATTTGAATTAACTAAGAAAATTCCTCATCCCCAGTCTAACTCATTTCTACTCTTTAGAAAAAGCTGTTGCATAATCTCTTTTACTTCCTGGAAGTGTAACATTCTATTTTTTTCTATCTGCATATCTTCCCTTTTCCATCCCAACAAAACTGTTCATTTTCTCATCTGTCCTTGAGAAGACAGGAATTTTACCCTCTTTTCATTTTCTGCCTGTGAATCTAAAGTTCCTATTTCTCTGCCTTTCTTTCACCCACTCCCTTTGCTCTGCTGACAAATCTCTCCTTCCTTTACCTTTCGTTTCCTTGTGAAAACTGCAGTTCACCTTCTATATCTTCTTTTTATGTTTCTCTGTTCTTGGAGTGGAAACTAGGACAGACTGACTTTGAGATCTGACCCAAGCTAAGACCGGCTTGTCAGCAGGTAATGATAGAGACTTAGCGAGTGACACCTTCTCACAGAAAGGGATCATCCTGTGTGCTACACTTAAAAAGAAGCCTTTTAAAATTTAGATCCCTGTTCAGAGAACACCCTATCCCTCCAAAATGCACGTTGATTGATTCTCTAACTCCCTAACTCCTGCAGCAATGGAAAAACCAAAAATAGACGTTCGAATAAATCCCACAAAAAGTAATGCTGTATGTCTTTTTTTTTTACCAGCACACTGGCATAAACTCTCCATCTACTCATCCACGAGAATAACTGCCTTTTTCTAGAATACTCGTGGAATTTAGTGATTGGTGCTTTATGTTTTGCTGTGAGATCAGGCAGATCAAACATCATCAGACTGCTCTGAAAACATATTAATATGCCCTCAGGTCTCAACCTCATGCAGCTTTTCTTCAATAATGCCCGAACGCAATCTGTATTGCCTTAAAAAGTCTGTTAATAAGGTTGGACTGATACACACTGCAAAAATACAGGCGATTAACAGTGAGTCTACACATCTCTGTTAAAATGCCAGGTTTTGTGACGGTTATAAATGAGACCATTAATGATCATGTCAAAACTTTTTACACCTTCAGTGAGAATTACATCTTGGAGTTTTGATATGTGGGGCCGCTACCCCTCCGAAGGAAACTACACAAAAACATCTGAAGAAGACAGAAGCTTTCCACTTCGTTCTTCGTGAAATGTAAATAAAAATGGAGTGCCATTAGATTTTAGTGGATTTCTCTTTTGTTATTGATAAAAGATCACAAGTCATTTCTCCCTCTAGCTCTAGAATCGAACATTTGTTCTTGTTGTATTTACCCATAATGCCCTGTGCTGTAAAACTGATTAAAGTTGATTGAACAACGCTGGTGTGAATGTAATCCAAGTCTACTAAAATATCGAGGAAGAAAGTGTCATCATCTGAAGGAACCAAACTGGAACTTTTATAGGTCCAAATCAGCAAAGGAAGCAAATCAAAATATTGGGTTAGCCCATGTTCAATACAAAATCTGACAAAGAAAATCTGTAGTGTCACCAGTGGATATCCTGACAACCTGGGACATTCTGACAACTTTGAAGTCAGAATGTTAGACTACAGTAGGAGCCTACCACAGAAAACTGAATGCTGGAATTCAGTTGAAAGATGTTCCAACAAAGTGTTAGTTTATGGGTCTGTGGGTAAGAAACCAGCAGTTTCACCATGTGTTAAATGAGTTTTTATTGTTTTTATATTGGTTAATGTTTTTATTGTAATTCTGCAGCACTTTGAGATTTACACATATAGTGCATTAAAATAAAATTTTATTATTCCGTCCGACCAACCAACCCACTCATCCCTACTGGGGTTGTGAGAGGTGCTTGTGCCTACCTTAAGCGGTCAACGGGTGAGAGGTCATCCTGGACAGGTCGCTAGTCCATCACAAAATTTTATTATTATTTTTTGGTTTACATTAACAGGTGTGCAATTACTTTCTACAGCCATTTTTTAAGACTTTTTTTCGGCTCCTGTGGCTTTTATTTGAAAGTAATCCGACAGAAAAGGGGCAGAGAAAACAGGGAAGGCATGAGCCACAAGGTACTGAGGATGGGACTTGAACTCAGGACGGCGGCATTGAGGTCTGTAGCCTCTCTGAACGTGGTGCCCGCTCTAATTGCTGTGCCACACAACGTCCTTTCTATTACTATTTTTAATAATGAAGCACCCAGAGACAATGGTTACTGTTGGACACAATCTGGTTCACAAACAGACCAGCAGAGGGGATGAAAATACTTTCATTTCTAAGGTAATAGACTTTATCAATCATCATGAGTGCAACAATGCAGCAAGTGAAGGGTCTGTCATTTAGAGCTGTACATGAAGGCCAGAAAATATCTCTTATGGTACCTGACAAAAAATGTGGAATTTCTTCTCCTACTGGAGGAATCTTCATAATTATTACTAATCATGCTGAGGTAAAGACACTAAGTGGATCAGAAAACCTGGCTTGGGACTTTTTGAGAGTTTAAAAAGAAAAAGGACAAAGGAGATATAAAAGTGATACCTTCCCCAAAAACCATATCTGTCATTATCCAGTTAGGCAGACGGGTTCATAAGGTCTGCTGAAAAGGTTTAGTTGTTATCTGCTTTAGAACCAGGCTCTAGAGTATCGCTGGCATGCTAATAAATCACCAAATCAAACGGTCCTGGAACAAAAAGCCATCTTTCACAGTAACATCACCAACACTCCACCGGCTGGGCTTGGTTAAAGGGAAAAAAGAAGAGACATAGACCCCTTCCTGCAACCCCTGTTTCTCAAAGCCGGCTTTTCACAAAGAAATGAATTTTGAAAGAAGCTGAATAAAACGAGCAGCCGGGGTGACTGAAGGTGCTTTATTAGAATATGCTCCTCTAAAACCAAGTCGTTTAAACTGCTGGCAGCCAGCTCGCCTTCCTGACCTCCCGTCCTCACCGCAGCGAGGAATCATCTGCCTCACTACTGCACACCGTTTTTTGTGTGTGTTTTACACATTCTAATCTAACCCACCTCATTCTGTCTGACCCTTCAAGGCCAGTGTAAAGTTCTTACCTGATTACCACTCAGAATGTTTGGAGCTCAAAAACTTTGGTAAAAAAAAATGACAGAAAGTTTCAGCATGTCACTTCTTTGTGTTGGACATACGTATATCATACACCCTCGCTCAAAATCTAAAACCCAGGAAGGAAATGTATCAGTATTTGATGCTGGATCGTCATCAGGTTGTCAGTTAAAAATTATTATTATTTTGAAAGAAACCAGATATTATTTTACTGAGATTTTAGGACTGAATATGGAAATAAATATTGGTTGTTAATATTGACCTAGTTTTATTTATGAGGCCGATACTGATATGTTAAAAATAGACTCATCTCGGCCGATACCAATGTTGGTGCCGATATATTGCGCGTCACTACAAAAAACATAAAAAAGCTGCCAGCAGAGTTCGATGAAGTGTTCCCAGTAGGGGGGTGGGAATGTGGTGGGAGTGTGGTGGGAATGTGGTGGGAATGTGGTGGGAACGTCGCTTCATGTGGTGAAGGAAAGTTCACAAAGGACAGCCATGAAGTGGAGCTTACCAACATCTGCTTTTTTAAACTTTCGTTTCCACTCATCTTCATGTTTTTAGTAACATTTAGTGATCAGGAAGCCACAGAGAGTGGCCAAACAGTGGAGGGTTATGTTACTGGTTTCACCAGGGTTAACATGTCATTGGTGAAACATCCTGACCTCAACTCTCCTCAGTCAAGAATAAGGCCAGCCCAGCACAAACCAAAGCTTCATTGTTACATTTCCAACAGATCCCAGACCAGGCAGGATGGAGAAGCCAGGAAGTAAAGCTTTCTTTGTCTTACTTGTCACATCGTTGGTGCTCACCTTGCTGCACGTAAAGGAGAGAATGTGGCCTGGGAGGAGGAAGCTGTTTGTTCTTTTGTTTTTTATTCTCTTACAGATGCTGTCCTAAGGTTACTGGGCAGCAGCCAACAGCAGTGAGAGGCTTTATCGGGGTCAAAGGTCGGACTATGTCTCCAAAGACAGCTGGTCTTCTGCCCGAGCACAGGGAAGATCCACCACCTAACTCAACTATCTCGTCATACAGAACTTTCAGAAATGTACAATTAATGTCTTGTTGCATCCAGATGCACAGGACAAACAACCACACACACAATTTTAGTCATGTTTCTCTTTGCATCTTTAGAAAAGGCTAAAACTTCTAAAAACGACCGAATTCGTTTTTAAATATATATATATAACAAATTCAGGTCATATTAGATTTTTCATTGAGTAAATGCATTCAATTATTCAGTAAATATTTGTAGCTAATTTTTTTTTACATCAATTTCCACAAATACTAACCAAGAACAAATATCGATCTTCATGTTTCTCTTTATTTAAAAACCTAAACAAAGAAATAAAATGGTGGTTCTTTAAGAATGACCGAAAAAAACCTAAAATAGGTAATTATTAAAAATAATAAATGGCTCTTTTTCAAAATGTCATGCAACATCAGCAGCTGTAAATACGTTTTATTCTGTTGGAGTGAGAGGAGAAATGGCTCTTCGGATTGTAAAGGTTTCTAACCAAAACACAAGGAATCATTCAAAATCAACATTACACAATAACGATCTATTTCTTAAACAATATGTATTGTGACAACTCAACACAGTAGCATTTTTAATCTTTGCAGATGTTTTAATTGTGCAATAAATAACAAAACCTGGAGAATATTTTGAAAGCTTGTCTGGACGCTACAGCAGAGCGCACAGCTTCTAAAAACACCTTTAAGAAACACTTCATGTTCCTCACACGACCCTACTTCAAAAGACCTGAACTATCCCTTGAAGACAAGAAGGAATGCTTTCTCTGTGTCACAATAATCAGACACAGAGGCTAGCATATGAAAGAATCTGACAGCTACTGTCAACATTTGACTACCATCAGGCCAGTTGTCCTTGCAGTGTGCTTGTTATTATTTGGCGTTCTGCCTAAACACTGCATCAGACGAACCGTGAAACGCTGCGCTGCTCTGAATGCCTCCTCAGCTTTTACTGCCACTGTAAAGATCTGACTGCTGCAACAAACACAGAGCTGCAAATCATCCAGACAGACTCTAAAAGGCACAGCAAACCCACAGTCTGCACATGTGTGTCCGTGTCACTGGGTGCATTGTGCCTACTGACAGCAGTAATAAGATTGTAGAGCTGCAGCTGAGAGAAAACTTAGCAAAGGTACGAGAGAGGAGCACATTCTGTAAGAGGCCTTAAACTTTCAAAAACGGAAACACGGCTGCAATAATATTCCTCTGCCAGGCAGTACAAAGGATATTTACTTACTGCCACTCAGATGGTGCCACCAGGCCGTATGATCACCATGGCATGGAATGGAGGTGAAGTGTCCTGTCCAGGTACACAGCAGCATAGTGACTATGATTGACAGAGCAGGGGTCCAAACTGGCAACCCACCAGTTACAGGAATCCTCCTCAGCCACTGTTACACCATGAGTGCTGAACTTCTTTTCAGTTGCTTCAAGCAGTCCGTTTTTCCATCAATATACATAGAACTGGAGCTGGGCCGACTGACCGTAAGATCTCAAATATTTTGTGTCATTATTCTTTAAGCTGACTGCCCTGGATATGAGTTTATTTTTCTGGCTGAGCAGGTGTTCTAAACAACATAAAGCTCTTCATACTCTCTCAAACCTTTCAGTCCAGTACCTGTACAATTCTTTTTGAGGTTTTATATTGCTGTAGCTTAGCCCTACCCCTAACTCTGGTAAAAACTAGCCCCCTTTGTTATACACTTTGCTTCTTTTAGAGCGGCTGGACCTTCGCCTATCGAGAACAATTGCTTCCTGGAGGCGTGGTAGACTCTGTTGAAGTTTTAAATCTTACCCAATAGCTAATGTTTGGCCGTGACGTATATCTTGATGAAAATTGCCTGGCTGTAGACAATCATCCTCCACTGAGAAGAGCAGTGTCGAGCTAAACGAGGCAGGTGTTAATGTAAAGTTAATATTTGAA
Organism: Xiphophorus hellerii; assembly: GCF_003331165.1. Classification (NCBI taxonomy): domain Eukaryota; kingdom Metazoa; phylum Chordata; class Actinopteri; order Cyprinodontiformes; family Poeciliidae; genus Xiphophorus; species Xiphophorus hellerii. The sequence continues at coordinate 27,154,613 of NC_045690.1, forward strand.
AGTGTGGCCAACACCGACTGAACGGCTCCGTTCACTTCCTAAGCCTTGTTCTGTTACAAAGGTTTTTGGTTTTATGCATGTCTAAAGTGATGTTTGGTTTAATCATAAGGGTTTATTTGATGTTCAAACAAGTCTATTGCTCAAACTTTACCTTCTTCATTTAAAAAGTTGGCTTCAGGTGGTGTATGGGTCCTGGACATGCTTTGGGCTTGGCCGGCTCCAACCTCCAGGGCCAGTGTCCTGAAACTTTTAGATGTGTCTCTGATTCAACACACTGGGTCAAATAATGAGGTCATTAGCAGGACTCTGGAACACTTGACTGCACTGAAGAGGTAATTAAAATGTTTATTTGAAGTGTGTTGGACCAAGGAGGCATCTAAGAATTGCAGGACAGAGGCCCTCAAGCACCGAGGTGTACTTTCCTTTTCGACCTTGCTGGGGCTTGTTCACTAAATGGAGTGGTAACGTGCTCTTCCTCCCTTTGAACTGAATTCCATAGGGAACTGGCCCCTGGGCTTGGTCTGCATGGTGGAAGACGGTGTGGATGGTGAAAAGGTGCCTCTCTGGCCTGGCAGCTGCTGCCCTTGTGCTTTTCCTCTGTGGCGGCGTAAGGCGTTCGGTTCTCTGGTGGTGCCGTGTGTCTGGGAGTGGCAGACTAGCTAGATGTTTGTTTTTTGGTTTGGAGATACCTTTTAGCTACAATTCGCTCATTATTTACAGTCAGTAAAACAATTAACACTGATTTAAAGCTGATTCAGTTGCCATGGAAATACTCAATCCTGTTTTATTTTTTTTTAGAAATGTGTGAAAATGAATTACACAAACACAGCTAAAGCCATGATAAAGACAGATGTTTTTATGGCTGCGGTGGGCCAGAAGTGGTGAAGGTACTCACAGTCCAGGTGACTCTGTCTGATCCCCTCTACGTCTTCCGCATGAATGAACTGGTAGCACCTCTTCCCTACAATGTCCACAGGGGTCAAGTCCATGTAATCACTGATTCTGAAACAAAGTAAACAAGTAGCAAAATGAAAAGAGGACGAAGACCCACAGGTCAGAACACAGAAACAGAATCATGTATGCTGTTTTTATTTTTGATTTCTAGTTTCACAAAAACACCAAAGCAGACCTCAAGTTAAAGAGGACATTTTTTCTAATGTCTCCCAAAAGGTTGTTCAGTTTAAAGATCGTCTCCCAGGTAACCATTAGTGAACAGGACCACATATCAAAAATTTTGATGAGTATATGAGCAAGATAAGTATGTTAAAAACCCTGTTTTTATGTGGATGGTTAAAACATTTATGGAAAATTAAAATCTATTTTTTGTTTTTTTGTTTGTTCCCTTGAGAATATGCCAAAATGTTATGCCAACTTTTGTGTGAACATTAAAGAATAGTGTGACTAATAAAGAACTGATAAGAATCTTTCACATCTCATAATGTCGAAGCAGTTTCCTGTATTGAGTCTGGTTTTAATTTAGAGATCCCCCAGAAATAAAAGTCATGCAAAGATAACTTCACGCTGCTCTCAAAATGAACATGAAGTAGAAAAGGACAGTGCGGCAAGTGACACAGAACTGGGAAGTATTTTGGCCACGCAGGCCACACCTCGGAGCCGGTACCCCCGACGGCCAGGGGCCCCAACCAACCCCCGACAGGAAGACCACCCAGCACCAAGCAGGGAGGAGAGAACAGAACTGGACTGCACTAGCATTGATAACTGGAATCAACTGGACTGTGTGTGTGTGAATGGATTGAAGTGATGCTTTTTTGGAAAGTACCTTGAGGTGGCATGTTGTTAACCGGCTCAACTGAAACTGAATCTCTTTGTCATTAATCAATTGGTACATTTTAGTGTCCTTGTCATTTTACATGAAACTTGTCTGTAACAGTAATACATCTCCTTATTAATACAGCCTGTTGTGAAGCAAAGCAAACCTCAACTGGGCATAAACTGTTTTGTTGTATTTGAAACGTGTTGTAGTGGATCTGGGCAGGAGGAACTGGGCTGACCCTGATAACTATGAGATACATAAAGAGGATCCACTACATCACGTAGTGTCAACAAAAACACATCAATGTCTTTCACTGTCTCGTCTAGAACTCAATCATATTCTTTTATCTCACCTTTGGATAGTTTTAAAATACACTGCCTGGCCAAAAAAAAAGTCGCCACCTGGATTTAACTAAGCAAATAGGTACAAGCCTCCTATTGGATAAGTACTGCATAGGCGATTATCTTTCAGCTGGCAACAAGTTATTTAACCCCAGCTGATGCAATGAGTAACTCCTCATTTCTTAAACAACCATGGCAAAAGACACATCCTGTGGTCATGGAAAAGACGTTAGTCTGTTTAAGAAGGGTCAAATCATTGGCATGCATCAAGCAGAGAAAACATCTAAGGAGATTGCAGAAACTACTAGAATTGGGTTAAGAACTGTCCAACGCATCATTAAAAACTGGAAGGATGGTGGGGAACCATCGTCTTCCAGGAAGAAATGTGGTCGGAAAAAAATCCTGAATGATCGTGATCGGCGATTACTTAAACGTTTGGTCAAATCAAATCGAAGAAAAACAACAGCAGAACTCAGGAGTATGTTTAATTGTGAACGCAAAAGCATTTCCACACGCACAATGCGAAGGGAACTCAAGGGGTTGGGATTGAACAGCTGTGTAGCCGTAAGAAAACCTCTAATCAGTAAGGCTAACCAGAAAAAAAGGCTTCAGTTTGCTAGGGAGCATAAAGATTGGACTCTGGAGGAATGGAAGAGGGTCATGTGGTCTGATGAGTCCAGATTTACCCTGTTCCAGAGTGATGGGCGCATCAGGGTAAGAAGAGAGGCAGGTGAAGTGATGCACCCATCATGCCTAGTGCCTACTGTACAAGCCTGTGGGGGCAGTGCTATGACCTGGGGTTGCTGCAGTTGGTCAGGTCTAGGTTCAGCAACATTGTGTGCCCAAAGAATGAGGTCAGCTGACTACCCGAATGACCAGGTTATTCCATCAATGGATTTTGTCTTCCCAAATGGAACGGGCATATTCCAAGATGACAATGCCAGGATTCATCGGGCTCACATTGTGAAAGAGTGGTTCAGGGAGCATGAGACATCTTTTTCACAGATGGATTGGCCACCACAGAGTCCAGACCTTAACCCCATTGAGAATCTTTGGGATGTGCTGGAGAAGGCTTTGTGCAGTGGTCAGACTCTCCCATCATCAATACAAGATCTTGGTGAAAGATTAATGCAACACTGGATGGAAATAAATCTTGTGACACTGCAGAAGCTTATTGAAACAATGCCACAGCGAATGCGGACTGTAATCAAAGCTAAAGCGGTCCAACAAAATATTAGAGAGTCTGACCATTTTTTGGTGGCGACTTTTTTTTTGGCCAGGCAGTGTACTTATAAAGCATCAACCACCTCAGAAATATATTTAGTATAGATAATGTGTCATGTAAATGGACGGCCGCGTCCACGAGGAGTTTGATGGCCCCATTAAGAAAAAATGTTTTTAAACGCTGCGTTTTGTTCCAGCAGCACCATTTGTAAAGCTACTCCAAGACGAACATGTTGAGTCACAATTATTGTATTTAAGTTGAACCTGTTGCATTATTTTATCCATTTAATTGATTAGTTTTATAATTAAGTCAATACTTTTTTCATTTTTTACTTTGTGTTGCCTTTAGTGTTTAATCTCTGAAATAACTGCTCAGATGGGATCAGTGATTGGTTCAAATGCTACATTTTGTTTTCTCAACAAAATGTGTCAGGATAAAATTATTTGGTTCTTCTGTTTCACATTTACAACTCTTATAGATTTCTTGGTTACAAAAACCTAAAATTTATTTTAGACATGTTGTAAAGCTCAATAGCACCAAGAACATGATCCAACTAGTATCACAAGAAACACATTTCCCATTTAAAACAAATGCTTTATGACTAAGGGACAAGAAACTAGTCAGTCAGGTTCAGGTATGGCTAACACTCATCAGCATTAAAAAAATTAACGTGAACAAAAATACCACAGAATGGAGCAGACAATTTCCCGTTTTAGTCAGATCGAGGATGGTTGAGGGCGACTAATGTCTGTACAGCAGATAACAGCCCATTTTGTTCTTTGGAGAAAAAGCATCTTTCCATTTTCTCATTCTCATAGAAACTTATCCTCAAAATTGAGCTGTAATGGAACCGACGCTTGTCTCTTTAACACAGCGGCGATTTCTGTCGCTCCACAGTGAATATCATCATCTGCTGCATTGTATCCACTTTTCCGCCCACAAAAAAGCAATCTGTCTACCATCATTTCCCTGCTCTTTTTATTATAAAACATGAAGGAGGTATTTCTTTTTTTATTTTTTATTTTGCCTGATATGAATCTTTGCAGTCAAGGCGTTAGCTCCTGCACAAGATCCTGATGGCTATCTGCTTTATCTGGACAGAAGGAAGGCGATAGAACCATCAGAGACATATTTCACTGTTAAACCAGGGAGGATTAGGTCATATTCCTCATGAATACGGAGCTCCAACAAGGCTGACAACTTCTTTATCCTTGGAAATAGCCATGAAACATGGATGCAAAAACAGTCAAATCATTTTTAGGATAGTTTAAAAATTGTGACATTGTTACATCTTTAAGTAATCAGGAAGTTTGTCAAAAAAACAAAATATAATGTATTTACATATTTTTGTATTTATTTATTTCAAGCAGGTTTTAAAAACAAACAGGAGAACAAACAACTCAATATTAATAAAAAAAATTGTAATTAAAATCATGTTATAATATTCATATGCCTGTTCAGTAATAAATTATATGACATAGACAAGATGGTTACAAACTAACTAATAAGACAATAAGACAAGAAAACAGATGATTGTAAATAACAACCTGACATAAAGCTAAGGTTCCCTGTACAATGTGAGTATCATAGCTTTGTGTTTATTTTTAAACTGGTTGAAGTTTGGACATTGTTTTAGATCCATATTCAGTTCGTTCCATCCAGATACAGTGACACAAAATCTTCTCATAGATGTTCGGATGCTACATGTTTTGAAATTCAGTGTTTCCCTTAAGTTGTACCCACCCTCCCTTTCATAAAATCCCAAAGATGTTTAGGAAACACATTATAACGGATATCAAACATAAGTGCAGTTTGATTTCTCTCAATTTCCTGCAATTTTAATAAAGTAGACTTAAGAAATAAGGGATTTGTGTGTGTAAGAAAACTAGCACAGTGTTTTACTCTGGCAGCTCTTTTTTGCAATACTGTTAGTGATTGTTAGCAATGTTGATTTATAAGTATTGCCCCACTTCTGCACAAAAAAACAGATATGACTCAGTCATTGAACAATGCAAGATGTGGAGTGACTTTCTGTTCAGATAATATGTTGCTTTGGCTATAATTAATGTATAATATGAATAATTTGGGACCCGACTTTAATGAAAGAAAACCTGAAAACCTGACTTGTGCAACAATTACTGATTTTAAAAGTGATTTAAAAAAACAAAAATTATTCATGTGTAGTTGATTTGATTCTGACCCAGACACAGTTCCAGTAGAGTCTGCAGAGGAAGCCAAAGACTCTGGTGATGGTAAAGTGACTCAACATCACCAAAGACCTTTTTTCATAACGTCAGTGGAAACATGAATTTAAATGAGGGATTTGGAGTCTGTACTGCCAACAATGATTTTTTAAGTGATTGTTGTGGAAGGTATAAACATTTTTTTATACAAAAAAGTAAATAAAAATTATATTTTCAAACTGATACTGCAATTACATCATTATATTTTAGGGGCAGGGCTAGGGACGGGGGTGTTATTCTCCACTCCAGCTCTCTGTATTACGGGGCTGATCACCATAATGTTAATGTTTTTTAAGTTCAGGTTTAGGTTCATTTCAGATTTATTTGCTGACCACATAACCACATGAACCACGTTCACTTTAACTATTCATTAACATATGTAAGATACTGTTAATGTAATGTCCAGATTGTAAGAACATGTTTGCAAAATAAATAACTCCTCACTGCAGCGTTTCCTGGTGTTGGATGTTTTCCATATTGTGTAAACCCAGGACCAGACTTCTGGTTTGGGATGAGAGTTTAATCTCAATATCTGTCATTATGTCTGAGAGTTGTCCAACTTTGTTCACAGTTTGAGCTAGCAATAAAGTTTTTAATTTGAGAGGCTTTAAAAATATTCATTTTCACTATTTGACTGCATCTCTACATAAAATATGCAGGTCCATTATTAAGTGTAACCCCAAGGTGAGGTTTTGTAAGAAGCATTTGCATTTTCTGTGGTGTAGCAACAATCTCTTATTATGCAAGGATTCTAATCATATCAAGTAAAATAACATTTATGTAATGCATTTGATGTTAAGATTTAGGTCATAAGCCTAAAGGCATTAACCTGAACAAAACCAAAAAAAAATCAAGAAAACAGGAGTTACAGCAGGGTTCCATATCCACGGATGAATAGAAGGCAGCTGTGTTCGCTGGCTTCCACCTTCTTGGACCCCTAATTATGCAGCAGATGTTTGAATCAAGCTGCATTATGCAGGGTTTTATATTTTATGTGGCAGTTTTACTGATGAAAGTGACAGGAAAACTTTAGGTCACAGCTCTGCTGTAATATGTCACCAACGCATTCTTCTTTGTGTGTTTTTTTTACTCTTAATCACTAATCTCACTCTCTTCAGATTGTTTTGCAAAGCAGCTTCTCTCAAATTCAGATCTTAAGGTCATTATGTACTTTGCAACAAAGGAGGAATCAGTTCTTTCACAGAGTTGGAAGAAAAGACAAAACCATTCTGTTCATGCAACACTTGGTTTGGGATTTTTTGCAGATTTCTCTGCATGTAAAATCTGGGCAGAACTTCTTTGTTGCGTATTTTCCAAGCATAATTATGTGATTACTTAGAAACAAGGACTTGCATAAGGACTTATCTATGGAAAGATGGAGGACCAGCTGTTTTTCTGGAAAAAAAAAAATGTTTTTTGCATAAATTTATATGCAAACGTACATTTTTAAATGTATCCTACTCAGTTGCACATTTCAATCGGCTGTTATTGTTTTTCTCATGCAGTAAATTTGCCTTTTCTGTACCGAGTCTAATTCTTACAGAATTAGATACTCACACATTCACCTTTGTGTGAATATGCAAGATTTCATTTGCCTTTCATTTTGCTCCTTATATGAATTTTCCTACTGTGAGACAATGAAGGATATTTCTATTCTATTCTATTCTATTCTATTACTTCTTAAAAAATCCATATCAGTCAAGTTTTCTTTATTTGTTTTCATTACAACCCAGCAGTGTGACAGCCGGGTTTTTTTACTAGTGGTAGTAAAAGTGACTCCATTGGTTGTTCTTGTGACAACCAACAAGGACAACCAATAAGTTATACATATTCCTAAAGAGGAGCTGCTGAAGAGAGCCACCTTAGTAAAAAACAAGAAATATGACATAAAGAATATCCAATTTATCGCAGTTAAAAAGAGCTAAAATTCTGCAGGGGGTAAAACTGACATCTTTATGGTCCTGTTGTTAATATATATAGAAAACACTTTATAGAAATTGATCTGAAAAGACTAGATGCATTTGTTGAGATCCATTAAATTTTTTTATGTTATCCTCTGACACAAACAAAAGAATCCCTGAAGTTAATTTTTCTCTCCCCTACCTGTTCTCACAGTAGACGATCTTGAGATCCATGTTGACTCTGGTGACAAACATTTGGCAGTCGATGCGAACTTCATTAATTGTGGGCGGTGGAAGGGCGTGAGCTACCACCACCATTCCCATTATCTGATTAGGCACCGAGCGGCTGTGCGTCAGAGCCATCCTGATCCGCAGACGCCCTGTGATGTGGATCACCTGACAGGGAAAACACAGCAGGTCACAGTCAGAGGGCGTGACAGCTTTGGATGTGGACATGGATGACTCCAACATTTGTTACTTTAAATGCCGGAGAGGGAGAATCCACGTAAACCTGACAGCGAAACATTGAAAAAAACACAAAATAAAAAAGAACATTTTAAACACTTTTTGTTTTTAAAATGACCTGAAAAACAGAGTCAACTAGCAAGCACAGCTTTTTAAAGAGAAACTCACTTTTTTCTTTAATGCTGGCACAAACATGAACAGGTTTCAGCTTGAATATGTTCTCTGCCTCATACTTTACATAAGAGATGTAATTTCTCCTGCAAAGACATTCAGTTAAATGCAATAGTGTAATAGTCTCTTTCTGTATGGCTTCAGTCTCCCATGGAGACACTTTACATGTTCCATTCTCAGTACGTGTTTCTCACCGGACGACTGTTGGTGGCACACAACCTTCTACATCTGTTCTGTCTAAATAATCAATAGCTTCTGTGTAATTAACTGCCTACTGCAAATATAACAACAGACTTTCAAGATTCACAAACTATTATTTACATAAACTGCTTAGATGTTTTGAGATTGGAGTTCTTTTAAGAAACTGAAAGTCTGCTTAGGTCTCCAAACTATCTGTGGAAACTTTAACTTTTTGTACATTTTATTATGAAGCAAATCCTTTATTTGTACAGTACTAAGCAACTATGTGTTGCCCTTTGCAAAGCAGCCAATTGAGCAGTGCCATTCATTTGCCTTGCCACTGATTTATTAAGAACAGAAAAAAGAAAGACTGTGCATGTTAGCTTCAGGTGAGGAGAAGAGGTGGTTTTTCACTGCTCAGATTAGTGCATATTAAGGTATACATTGTGTATGAACTATTAAGATAGGCAGTTAGAAGTATTTCTAGAGGGTGTCTCAAGTAATTGCGGATTTTCCTTTTATTCCAATCTCACTATCAAGATCCACAAACATGTCTAAGAATTTTAATGTTCACCTTAAGAAAGAAATCATGTTACCTTCAATGATTGTATGCATAGTTTAGCTGATTCTCTTACTTTATATCCTGAGGACTTGATGTGCACGCCTCTCTTTGTTAGAGTGGACTTCATCCGGATGAAGAAGGATCGTTCCAGAGAGTTATCAGGAGACAGGAGGCTGGGACTGCTGGACTCCACTGCACAACGAACAACACAAAGACAAGCAAAAAGAAATGAGCTAACCAACAGCTGTTAACATCTTTGGTGGGTTTAGGTTGAATGTTCCTCACAGTCTGACCAACATGGTTCCTGTCCTGAAGTCAGTGGTAGTTTTGATGTGGGCAAACATAACATTAACATGCCTCTCTCACTTGTGAGGGATCCTACAGACCAGTCCATAAAGTTAAATGACTCCTGGAGGTAAGGCAGAATTAGTTTGCTTGTGTAGTTAGAAATATTTTGAATTTAAAAGTTAAGTTTGACAATGTTTAGGTGTTTATATGGAACAGAGGCGAGTGTGTGCAAGTTTTATTACAAACAATGTTGACTTGGTTCAAGACTTTGTCACCCAAAAAGCAAAGGTTTTGTTGCATTCTATTCACTGCCTTCGGATTGGTTTCGGTTTCCATTAACTTGTTTTGTGGTCTAATATTTGTTTGGGCCTTAGTCCCAGAAAAAAGAAAACACCAAATAAAACAAACATGTCCAATTCATTCAATTTAATGTTACTGCAGTTTAAGTGAGTACCTCCTCGACACATACAGTATTTCAACTGTATGTGTTGAAATACAGTTGAAATACTGTATTTCAACTGTATTTGAAATATACAGTTGAAGTATTTCAACTTATTGAAATACTTCAATAAGTTGAATAAGTATTTCAACTTATTCCATTAAAGTAGAAACCTCACTATCTGTTTCTATTTTCGCTATTGACAAGAACGTTGTACAATTTTTCACTTTTCAAAAATACTGAATCAGAGTTATTATCTCCTAAAAATAGTAGCACATACTTGGGAGAAGGAATAATAAAACCCAGAAAAAAATGAAAAGAAAACCACTAACAACAAAAAACCAAGGTTATGTTTTTTCTGCCAGCTGGTGGATGGATTGCATTTCTAACAGGCTGAATTCTCTAACTTGACCAGTAGATGTCAGTGATTGTTGCAGTTCTTCAGGTTTTAGTCTAAGTGCATTTGATGAGAAAACTAAATGTTATCATGCTTCTTGAAGTCTTCTTGAACTAGTATTTCAATTTCACATCAAGAGTTTATTCCACTTTATTTGATCAACATACAAAAGAGAAAACTGGATGAACAGTGCATGATGGAAAATCTACTTTTAGGCTTATTAATTCTTCCAAAAACAAAGTTATGATCAAAATTAAGAGAAATATATTTTACTTTATTACTTTCCTGCGTAAATGACAAGTAGTGATTTGATTGTAATAAACTAAGTTAATGTTTCACATGGTTTCAAAAATCCAGAAGTTACATCAGAAACATGTTTGTGAAATAAACAAATATAACATTTCTGTCAGGCAGATTTATTGGATAACTGCAACTGCTATTAAACCATATAAGCTTGATGCCTTTTATTACATTCAAGATGAAAAAAATGTCACAACACATCTGAAAACATAGAGAAGAAACACAGAAATAAGTTCTACGTGTTTGTTAGAGCACAGACTGAACTCTGCCTTCATCAACACGTAATCTCTGCAGGTAGAAATACAAGATCAGAGTCATGCAGGATCTGTGAGTCTGCTGCTTGTCCTCAACAGCCAGCATGGATCCACTGAATAAATAGATGAAGAACATTTTACACATGCAAGCAAGCACACAGACACGCAGCCAGGTCTCTGGTGGATGCACTGGTTGATCACTGCTGATACATGTTGACAACGTCTAATCTGAAAAATTGAAAGAAATGAATTAATATGCAAATTCATCCTTTATAATATAAATGTCCTTGAAACAGAGAGGGGGTGGTGATAGAGAGAGAAAGGCAGTGGGAAGAGGTGGAGGGAAGGGGCAGCGGCAGTAATGGAAGGGAAGGAAGAAAAGACGGGAAAATCTGACAAGTACAGAAAATACATGAAAAATAAACGGAATAAATAAACTAGATGGACTGGTGTATTAAGACATGAAGAAAGGCAAACAAAAGAGAAAGAGGTACAAAATGAAAGTTAAAGTAATGATACGCAAAACACTGAATGCAAACAATTGTGTATCGCAGGATCTAAAAGATTGAGAGTAAGAAAAAAGTAAAGCCTCATGAAAGAGAGATATTTATAATGAGGAAGAAAAATAAAGATTATGAGATTTAACAGAAAAGGAAACAACTCTTTCTCTGCACCACTGTTTCCTCTGCTGCTTCTCTTCTAAACACCATCAGCTGTCAGGGCTTCAGGACAGTAAGGGCCCATCAGATGGAGGGACAATGTCCCCATCAAACTATGGTGGATTTTACTTCACTTTCTATGGTGTAAAACTTTAGGTACACCTATATGTGGCAATGTAACATCCATAATGTGACATCCAGCTATCCCAAACAGCTCCAGCTGGTAAACATTTTTTATGTATATTGACAAAAGTATAAGCAACTCAGCCTAGAGATTTCATCTGTATTACACCACCACTAATAAATGTATGTCGCAGCAGTGGGCTAATGGTACCTTGTCTTAAAAGGGCCATATAATCTATATTCTAGGCACATAGAGACATTTTGTAATATAATCCAGTAACTATGCAATAGTAATGCTGTAAATATCAAAATACAATACCCCATATTGAAATGGGGTTGTTGTCTCTTTAAGAAGCTCCTGCTCCTGCACCTTCAGCTCGTCATCACACCAATGACTGTCCATTATACCGTTTACAGCTGTCCTTTTTTGTTTACGTTTTTTCCGGCCTTCATTTGACAGTGATGTGACAGGAAAGCGGGTTGTGAGGAGGACCACATACTGCAGTGGTCATCAGGCCGAACACAAACCTGCAACAGCCTGGTAGAGGACTGAGGCCACACCGCGACCCTACAACTGGACTTAAGGAGGTTACCCACAATTCCTCAGGATACCAGATGACTGAAGTGGCCGACACGGCCCTGTCTTTTGAGTAATTCAGCTAATAATGATTTGACCACCAGGGTGCGCTCACAGGCTTTGCGTATCGCAATTCTGCCTGCATTTTGTGGCTGTTGTTAAGAATGAGTGAACTTGATGGTTCACAAAATGTAATTTCTTCACATTTAGATGTATGGGAAAGGACAAGAAATAATATCACAGCAAATTAAATCATTAAATCAAATTATAAATGGAGAACTCACTGTCCTCCTTTTCCATCTTTTTGTCAATAACTGTTTTCTCATGAAAACTCAATTAGCACACACGTTCATTCATTTGCACACTCTTGCATGAGGGTTTTCTTGTCTGCAACTGAACCACTTCTACATGCATTAGGTAAAGAGAGAAGTCTGACATGAGGACAGATGGATGGAAGCAGCCAAAAATCGAGGCCCATATAAAAAGATAGAGGACGAGGAGAATTAGAGGAAAACAAGAGGAATTAAAAAAACAAGAGGACGGAGGTGGAAGAGGGAAGATGAAGATCATGTGGGGATTCAGAGGTGTTTCTCATTCTGCTTGCCTGGCTTGTGTTACCGTGGGGACAACGCTCCTACAAGACAAAGATTAGTGCTACAAAGGCAGCAGGTGGCTGCCGGCTCCACCGTTGCCCGACTCTGGGACTTAATTATCTGTGGCACTGAAACTTTCCCTCGTTTGAAGGACAAATGATTAATTAAAAAGAACAACTCACCTACGCCTCTCATCTGTGGACAATACCCAGTGCAGAGGGTTTCTTTGCATATGTGGATGCGATTGCAGGGACGTCTCAGTGGGACTGCGTATCATTGTCAAACAGTCTAATAATGCTGCTTGGTTCAGGGAGCCCATTGAGTCAGACTGATAACTAGCTAACGAGCTAACGTGATGGAGGAGCAGCAGTGCGATACAAAAGCCACCAATAGCAAGGTCACCACAACCTCCTCCACCGGCTGCCATCACCACTGCAGTGCAACGCGGCTCCTACACACTAAGGCAGAGCGGGGAAAACACAAATATAATTGGCTTGACAAGAGGACTATAATACAGCAGATAAGGCAGACACATGTAGCGCATTAATGAGTCATTTAGTAAATTTCAGTGGCCCAAAGCAAATGGAAGAAGAGAGAACAAACACTGAGAATCCTGAGGGGCACAAACAAAACAGTTACATACCTTCATTCTTTCATCCTCACACTTTCCCATTGTTGTGTCTCCATTTCCTTTGGAGATCACTTCTGGGCCTTAATGGTGCCAACTAATTGTTCACTATGCAATACAAGGTATGTATTCAACATATTGTAAATGTGGAAGGTAACAGAACATGTTTCATTTTCATAAGCATTCAATGATAATCAGTGTAAAGAACCATCCAGCAAAAGTAAACTCAGAAATAACGGTTTAAAAAGCAGCTTTGTTTGGCAGCAAAGTTTAATCTAGACTACTGATGTGTCAATGTTAAACAGTAAGTTATGGGGTAATTTCCACAACTGTTTTGTTGGCACACACACTCATGTCCACGTTCAGAAAATAGTGTTCAACATTATAAATATAAATATAATGTATATACATATATTTTCATAGAAATCAAGATAACAAAAGCACACAACTAGAGGCCAAAATGCACACTTTCCAACAGTCTTTTCAATAGTATTGATAGAAAATGGAAATAAATTTTTGAGGTTAATTCCAACAGACATAACTCCTGTCTGTTTAAGTGCTTGCTTGTTACTAGCCAGAAACAACATTTTCCAACAATTTCACTGCTGCACTGTATGTCCCTACAACGAATATTCTGGTGTCTTACGAGGGAAACACTGAGAAAGCAAAAGGACCTAAGGACAAAAAAAAAGTTCAGACATGTTCAGTTGTGAAAGCTAGAACTGGTGCTCAGAAATAGTTTGTAAAAAGAAACCTCATCATTACACTGCAATCAGTGAGTGAGTCCAAAATGTCTGCATTTACTCTAGACCATGATGGCCCTCATTTATGTGGCTGAGGTAAGCACATAAATAGTAGAATAATAATATGCAAAATAATATACAACATACATATATAATTTTGGTTAATAAGATTGACACTGCTCTACCATGCAGAATGGCCTAATGAGTGCTAGTAAGGTGAAACCTTCAAGGATAAAAGGGTTTTTTATTGTTATACCACCTTTGCTTGGTTGTGGTACAAAATTCGGACTCAGGTCCCAGATTAAGAAATTTAATATACAAACAAAACAGATAAATAATAAAGTAATTTATGTGGTATATACATGTGTGTGTATGTGTACAGAATACTGTGTGTGAATACAGAACTGGGAACAGTTAGGGAATCGCCGTGTATCTCTCACTGACTGTATTAAAAAAAAATTACAGTTTCCTTTTAATACACTCAGTATTGCAGTGGACCATCAATGAACATTTCTATCACTGTTATTTGTTAAAATCATCCTCCTTTCTCTTCTTGTCCTTTTCTTAGTTATAATTCAAAAGTTTTAGTGAGTGGAAAGAGAGAGATGTTTGACCAAAGTACTGCAGCTCCCCTACTTTCAAATTTACCTTAAGGGAGTCCAGTAAAGAACCTGATCTAAAATAACCAAAATATGAAGCACACACAAATGCACACGCACACACAGAAATCCCCCAGCTCGCATATAAAGCCATGCTCAAGTCATTCTTGTCCCACAAAGCTTGGATTGTGAGTGAAAGTTTGTTTATGTAAACACTCTGTAACTGTCATATTGCTGCCTCTCTCTCCCTATCGCCTCTACGGCTGTAATTGAATTGCTACTGTCAGGGGATGGGGGGGCTGCTGGGTGAGACCTGCCTTATGAATAGAATGTGTTTTCTATCAGGAGGAATTTGACAAATTGAGTCAGGGAGGGAGACGAAAGAGGAGAAGGCAGAGGGAGAGTTAGCAAACGTAAGAGAACTTTAAAACATCAGAGACGAAAACAATCAGTGAGAAACTCAGAGAGAAAGACAACATGAAAGATTCTAAGAATAAAAATGAAAACAATTTGAAGTCTTATCTTAAAACCAGGACAAAGGCCAGATAAACATTCATAAATGATATGGAGTCAGACATGTTCTGGAATATGAAGCTATTCACATACTCCTTTTTCACAGGAAACTCTGGCGCATATGTGTATGTGTGTTTGTGGCAGTACATCTGATACAGTATAAGGACCATTTTCTTAACACATACTATGTTGTGGGGACAGACTGCTGGCCAAAAGCCCAGACTCCGTGAAACCAAGTGGTGTTTTGGGGTCAGGGGTTAGGTTTGGACTAAATGAAATGAGGTGATGTCAGGTTTAGGTTTGGTATGTACTGGTAATGGTTAGATTTAGGGAAGGGCCAGGGGTAGGCTATAGAAATCAATGAAAAATGAATGGAAGTCAATGCAAAGTCCTTGTGAAGATAGAAAGACATATTAAGTGTGTGTCTGTGTGTGTGTGTCTGTGTTTTAAGGTAGATTTCTTCAAAGCCTTTTCCCACATTGCAAAAGCATGGGAACTAAATGTAAAGAAGCTAAAATCCCTTGTCTTCCCCAACCCACTTCCTTTTCACCTTTGTCTTTCTTCCTGTCTTTTCACTCCATTAATCTCTGGATGCTCCTCTATCCTCATTCTTGCCCCTGCTTTGCTGCACTGATGAAAAAAAGAGACTTACATTGACAGTCTTATCAAGACAATGAGCTCAAATCAAACAGAGCTCTAATAGTCTGGAGACATTGTGATCCGGCCTTTGTCTAACTTTTCTTTCTTTTCATCCAACATCTTCCTGCGGCTGAACTGCCTCCCCCTTCCTAGACTTGGTGTAATGGGACTCCAGGACTTCTCTCAAGTTATTGAACAGCAGGGACAAAGGGGGCACTACTCTGTGATGGGGCAGCTTGCACACACACATTTCACTTCAGATTTGGTCCCTTTCCCCTTTATTTAATGCAGTTTTGAGACAACTGCACCTGTTGTCTTCCACTAATCCAAGATTACATCATGGGAGTGGTCATGAGGTGGAGCCAAGGTCTTTGGCCACCTCTGCAGCTTCACTACAAAACAGTTGACAACACAAATGTAACATTATAGCTTTTTCACTTCAAGAAAATATTTTCTGTCTTTAGTGAATTATTTGTCAAATTGGGATGTTGTGCTCTGAACTGGTGCAGATCAGTTGCTGGCCAAGCCTGAGTGAGCAATGCTCCCGTCCTGGCCACCCTATGAAAATCATCTGGCTCCCACTATCTGGGAGCAACAGATCAAGGAGGCAACCCCATACATTCATCTCCCCAGCAACAATCCCTAACTCATTGTTGGGGACCCGAAGATATCCCCACACCGGACAGGATACATAGTACACTCAGAAAGTTCTATGACTTCTCTTGTGTCTCCTCCTGGTGTCCCCTCTCCGCCCAAAAAACCTCCAGAGGGAGTGATCCTGATCAGAAGCCTGAACCACCTCAACCCAAATGACGGAACTCCTCACCCTATCTCTAAAGCAGAGTCCAGTTCCCCTCTAGAGGAAGATCCTCTTGGTCACTTTCATCCAGGATCTCATTCTTTCAGTCCTGCTCCATGTCTCTTGACTGTGGGCGAGTCTCAGAACGTAGACGGACTGCTAACTCCTGAGCTTTGCTTTGTGGCTCGGCTCTTTCTTTATCACAAAAGTAGTGTAGTGTAGTGCCCGCATTACTGCAGATGAAGTCCATCTTCTGTTCCTTCCTATCATCACGTGACACCAAGACACTTCAGTTTCTCCACTTGAGAATGATACTGATTCTCAACCCCTACAACTTTACCCATTGACATAAAATCATAAAATATCATAATAATATTAAAATAAGTAGATAAGAGTACAAAGAATGAAACAAGAGAAGTGAACTGTTTAAGTACTCAGTAAACCAGAAGGAGATGATAGAAAGAGAATGAAGGGAAAAAGACAAGAGGGAGATAGCGGGAATGTTAAAGACCGCTTGTTTCCTATGAGTTGGATAATGGATTGGCAACCCATGTTTGTTTTCAGAAAGGTTAAAGGTTAAAATGACACAAATTCCTAGCGGAAACATAAAAGGCAACTGTTTTTATACGCACCCTGCATAAATATTGCCCAAGACAGAGACGTGACTAAGGCAAAGTTTCTGTAAGACTGAAAACAGGCGAGGGAAGAACTGAGCAAACAATTACTTTAATTGAAAAGCCAACTAAAACCTGAGGAAAATGCAACCTTTGATTTTAGCAATCTTTGCTGCATATGAATCAAACTGAATCGTGAATTGAATTGAATTGGGTTTGTGTGAATCGAATCGATTTTGGAAATCCAAATCGATATCCAGCACTAATTAGCAGTTTGAACCAAAGAGGATCAACAGCTTCTAGAAACACTATTGTTATTGTTAAATAGATGGCTGGATTGATATTTCTGTAAGCAAGAAACTTAACAGGCATATCTGGTAAAGTGGCTGACAAAATGGAAGTGATGAAATGGGTCTTTACAGCCATTATTTCACATATACACCATGTGAGAACTTTATGAAAGTTACCTGCTTTGTGATGATGGCCAGCTAAGGATGTTCATTCTATTACACAGCATACATTACAGCTATAAAAAGACTTAGCAGAGTATCAAATATTAGCTATAAAGATAAGAAAAGTCAACAATAGTAGTTTATAAAAATTTAATAATGGTTAAATTCTACTTTTAGCTATATCTAGGTGACTAATTCTGATTAGCCATCTAAACTAATCAGAATCTACTGACGTTTGCTATCTGAGTCAATAAACGCTACCGAATCAGAATGTTCTGATTTGATAGCTGAAGATGTTGGTTTAGTCAGATGTTATTCTCAATTGTCATGATAGTTTCCAAATGTTGGTCTATTATGAGCTTATGCATTTATATATTTATTCAGTGTAAGGTGTTGCAAGATATTTGTTTGGGAAATAATTTAAGTTTGGATCCAAATTTAACTAACTTAGGGACGCTATTATGGTAAAATTAAAACTGCTAGCAGGTTCTTAGCCCTGATCCAGTCATTGTGTATGAAGCATGACTGCTATGATCAAGTAAAATCTATAAATACCACTGTGGTTGGATGGAGTTAAAATATGTATTTTCATAATCTTGATGGCAAACCAATTCATACTTGATTTTTCTTTTTAATATGGAAGGTTGAACGAGATTTGTAAAAAGAATAAAATAATTAATTTAAATTATTTTAGCCATAAAATGACGGAATTTCTACTTAGTCATTGATTAAAATACAACACACCCATGAATACATTTAATTTGAGCAAATTTTAATTATCTCCGTGGTTTTTGACTCACTGGATGTCACTGTTTTTATGTCACATTCTGGAGTAATTTTATTTTTCATCTCCACTGTTCCGCTCTCCTTTGTTTCTGAGACCTTTTGTCAGCATTTCATCTCTTTCATTCTTTTTCATCTAATTCCTCTGTACCTGTTAGCTCTACCTTGATAAATCCGACAGAACATGTGAAGAAGGCAGAAGAAACATGGCGAGGGAAACAGCATGTGGAGAAAGAAAAACAACAGAGAAGTTGAGGATCACAGAGTGGGGAGTGCACTTGGCTGCAGAATATAGAAAGACAGATGGATGAACTGAACAGCTTAGCATCCATAATCAGAGTAAGGCGTGAGCCGGAATAGAGGCGGCAGCCGTGTTCATTGAGCTGCTAACTGGTTTTACAAACACGTCTGTGAGGAGCTGCAGCAGCTTCTGATGAGCACCAACTATGACTTATTGTTGATCAGATGGAACAGATGCACACATATTGTGTAACATGATAACTAGATCTACAGGTTTAATGGAGGTCAGCTTCCAGTGGTTAAGGGAACATCTGCAGGACATGGAGCTTTTTTCAGGATCTGGTGACCTTAACTGGTGACTGGTTTGCTGAAATATTGTGTTAAAAACCAATTGTTTTCTAATTGTTTACAGACAAAGATTACAATCTTAGATTTTTGGCTAAGAGCTATGGAAATGTCTAGCTGGTCTGAAAGCATATTTCTGTAGTCTTAGTCTCGGTAAAAAAATTTGAATCAAGTTAACTGCATGATCTGTAAATAATTAATTGTAATTCACTGTATTTTAATAGAAATCTATATATCATCAAAATAAATATTTTCAATTCAAAACCCCATTTGCTGCTAAATTATTGATCAAGTAGATATAATCAGATTATTCAGGTTCTTCAACCAACAGATTGGAGCAAAGTGTTATTCTGCCTTTTTATCTTTCCACAATTTCCTGAAGCTCTGATTATTCATGGACCTTCTTCAGAAATGTGGACTATGGAGGCTAACTTTAGTGTGGGGGACGTTTGTGCTGCTGCTACATATTTTGCATTGGGATGCTATTTCAGGCTTGAATAGCTTCACTGGTACGCTAACTCCTTCAACACAGCTTGAACACAACGACAGTCTTTTCCAGTGTTGCGTCAGATTGGTTTCTTGAAGCAAAAATGAAACCCCAGTGGGCCTAGAGAAGCTGCTTTGTCTTTCATGGATGGAGTTTGCCAATAAAGACTCCATCTGATAAATCTGATAAAACTTGTGCATCAGATTTATGGGTATAACAAAAACACAATACAAAAGTTCCACTTAGAGCTTTAGTATGTAAAAAAAGAAAATGTGATTAGCATTAAAATTCTTAACGTAAAAATTGATGTAATTAATTAATAAAAAATAATGGTTTAAACTCCCAGCCCCATTATGTCTTGTTTAAAAAGTATGTTTTGCATTTATATCTTATAACTTCAACCACTCTCAGAAAGCCCAAAAGTTTCTAACATTTTTTTTTACAAAGAATTCTAAAAACAAAAAATCAGACTAATGTACAAATAATAGTAAATAAATAAACAAGTACAAAGTTCTGCACTTATAGAAAAAAAATCTATTTTCATTAACTTTGCTTAAGATGTAAGATTTTTAGTTAAATCTTACTAAAAGATAAAATATCCAAAATTATTTTAAATTCCAGTTCCACATGTAGTTTTCTCTGTGGAAGTTTGCATGATAATGTTGAGGCCTGCAGGTCATGTACCAATATTGTGAACAGAAAGTGTTGCTCCAGCAAGCAAAAAAAAAAAATCTGTGAATGTTTAAATAATAACTAGTAAGATCTATTCCTCCTAGTTGCTGTTTTTCTGTTTTGCCTTCTGTATTGTTTTTAAGTCCTAAACATTTACTGCTCACTTTACATGCAACACCCTGTCAACACTGAGGTCTGAGACTGAGCTGGAAATAAGAAGACACACATGAACACGCCTCAAACTTCTGCTCAAATTAAAAATTTCAGTCTTGGACCCAGAAGAGTTCCTGTGTTATCGTTGTGGTGACAGACAGATAGCAGCGAGTAGAGCTTTATTTGCCATGTGGTGCTGTCCTGTCCTCTGCTGTCGTTATCTGAACAGCTCCGGCTTCCATTGTAAACAGCGCCGTCCTCGTTAAGAAGCCTAATTAGAAAACCCTAATAATAATGGCTTTTGATTGGCCATTGTGTACTCCAGATTGCAGTTAGAGTGGTGGACGGTTTAATAGAACTTAACCAAACAGATAATTTTGTTTTAGCATTAATCCTCTACTTCTGAGAAGTTCTTTGTTTGGCTCGAGTGGTTTCATTGCTTTTCTGAAAAAAACATTCATGATACAAATTTAATTACTTCCAGCACTTTCAGAATCATGACTAATTCTATCAGTATGTGTGCAGTTGAGAAGATTTGGTGTAGATAAATTATTTAGCAGGTCAAAAACAAAAGATGAACTTTTTGAATTTAATCTTTAAGAAAAATCTATATCAAAGCTGGAACCATAGCTAACCCTCCATGTGTACAAAGTGATTTTCTGATTTTTTACTGTCACAAAAGCACATAGTTTCACTGTGTGGACAATAGGCTGTTCAGTCTGATCAGTACATGGTAATGGTTATTATTTATTGGTGTGACTGCAATGAGTGAGATTAATAAAAACTGCAACCTCTGTTATTCAAACATGAGAAACAAAATGAGGATTGATAAATAACAATGAGTCATAAGTGATGCACAAGTCAAACTTCAGGTCTCTGTGTAGCTATAGTGTCCATTGGGACACATACTACAGTAATATTCAATACAGTAAATATTTCTAACTTTCTGTGATTTTAAATAATTTTAAACTTGATTCAATTGCTATGACATTATTACAAATTATGACTCTAACAATACTGGGTGGTCAACCTGGCCTGAGAACTACTTCCTCAATCTCATCTCGTTTCTAAAGGCAGCAAACAGGAAGTCTGAATTGGTGAAGTGAAATCTGCTTGAGTTCCTCCTTTTTTATTGATTTTGTATCAACTTTATATCAGATATGAAGTCTTATTGCTTTGACTTAAATCATCATATACAGATTACTGACAATCATACCTTCCTATTTGATACTATTTTCCTCCAACAGTGGTAACACACACATTATAACTTTCATCCTAGGTATATGACAGTGCATGTGTATTTAGTGATAGTTATCATTT
Source organism: Xiphophorus hellerii (assembly GCF_003331165.1). Lineage (NCBI taxonomy): Eukaryota > Metazoa > Chordata > Actinopteri > Cyprinodontiformes > Poeciliidae > Xiphophorus > Xiphophorus hellerii. The sequence goes on from NC_045690.1 coordinate 27,176,092, forward strand.
CTATGGGGTTTTCATATTTATGCAATAAAACAATACAGCATTTTTAATATAATGCAGATTGTTGGTACAATCCCTTCCAGAGTAGCTGTTTATTATGTTTCAAAATTTTCACTAGTTCAAAACACCTGTGTCAGATAAATGATTGATGGTGTGCTCCTGCAGAACGTCGTGACATATTGACAAGGTAACTCATTTGATCAGCTGTGTTGGAGCAGGGACACAGAAAACAAAGAGGAGACCGGCTGTGTACGCCTGGAGTTGGCCACAAGGGATGGAGTCAAGACCCATTCTTCTGAGATCAAGACCAAGACCAGACCTTTTGAGACCAGGACAAGGGTCAAATATTTAGAACTTCAATAAATATTTCAGGACATTGTCTTCTGTACTCCACAAAATGCAAAACCTAATAAAACCCCCCAAAACAAAACAGTTAATTACTCAACCAAAACTACTTTTTGGTAAACGAATAGAATAGAATAGAATAGAATAGAATAGAATAGAAGTACTTTATTCATCCCAGCAGGGAAATTACTTCGCAGTTACAGCATAGAGACAAGACACAATAACAACTACCACTGAGTAGTAGTTGTAGATAAAATAAAAATAAAATATAAAATATAAAATGCTATAAATTGCAAAAATATGAATGCTGTTAATATAAAAGGCAACTTAAGAGCAGTCCTTGCAAAGATGTGGTGGAGAGGGTGCTGTTTATTGTCCATAATAGACAGAACCTTCTTCAGTGTCCTCCTCTCCACCACAGTTTCCAGGGACTCCAGCCTTAGTCCCAGTACAGAAACAGCTTTCCCAATGATTTTGTCCAGTCAATTAGAGTCGCTGGCTCTGATGCTGCTTCCCCAACACACAGCAGCAAAGAAGATGGCACCGGCAACAACATTGTGATAAAAGGTCTCCAACATCTTGCTGCACACATTGAAGGATCTCAGCTTCCTTAAAAAATAGAGTCTGCTCATCCCCTTCTTGCACACAGCGTCAGTGTTAGATGCCCAGTCCAGTCTGTTGCCGATTACAACTCCCAGGTATTTGTAATCCTCCACCTCCTCCACCACTTCCCCTTTGATCTTCAGTGGCCGTGAAGATGTCTTCTTCCTTCTGAAGTCAATCACCATCTCTCTGGTCTTACTAATGTTGAGCCTCAGGTGATTCTGCTCAGACCACTCCACAAAGCTGTCCACCAGTGTCCTGTACTCCCCCTCTCCTCCATCCCCTATACACCCGACAACCGCTGAGTCATCAGAAAACTTCTGTAGGTGACATGACTCAGAGTTGTACTGGAAATCAGTGGTGTACAAGTTGAAGAGAAAGGGAGAAAGCACAGTTCCCTGTGGAGCTCCTACGTCACTGACCACCACATCAGACAGGACACTGCCCAGACGGACAAACTGTGGCCTGCCTGTCAAGTAGTCAGTAACCCAGGAGATCACTGAGTCGTTGACACCCATCCTCCGCAGCTTCTCACCCAGTAGCAGAGGCTGGATGGTGTTGAAGGCACTGGAGAAATCAAAGAATGTGATTCTCACAGTGTCTCCTCCACCATCCAGGTGCGAAAGTGCTCGTTGCAGCAGGAAGATGACGGCATCATCCACTCCTAAGTGGGGCTGGTAGGCAAATTGCAGGGGGTCTAGAAAGTCCTCACCCTAGGCCTCAGCTGGGCCAGGACCAGTCTCTCCATGACCTTCATCACATGAGATGTGAGAGCAACTGGTCTGTAGTCCTGATATTTAGTTTACCATTTTAATATTAGTTTTAATCCACACAGGCATGCAAATTGCCTCACAGAGGGAATTCCCAAAACCATCAGAGCCAGTAAAATCCATGACCATAAAACAAAAAAGGTAAGACTGAATCATCCATCTTAAATAAAACCAAAAGGAATAATATTAGTACTAAAAATAAAACTGCAACTCAAAATATTATCGGTGACAGAAATAAATTAACTAAAAATTTGTAAACTGAAACATTTAAAACTCTAAATGGATCAAATAAAACAACTTATTTTGCTGACACGTTTTAGTGCCCCTAACACTAAATGAATATTCTGTACTTTGTTCTTGTATTAAAGCAGTTTCTTGTTTGTTTCATTCTTCTTTTTCATGTACACTTTATATTTGCACAGTTTAAAGCATTAGAGATGTTTTCTTAATGCTATCTGGGAACTACAGCTGTAAAGCTACTGAAATTATTCATTACTCAATTACTAATTTAGAGTAGAATTTGGGCATAAAAAATATGTTTTATAATATGAACGTCTACATATCAGACTAAGTTAAAACAAAATCAAATATTTGACTTTTGCCTTGTTTGCAATCCAGAGCACATATTCAAAGCAAATATAAACTTATTTCACCATCTAACACTAATGCACATGGATCCCCCCCCACACACACACACAGCCTTACTTAGTTTGTCCTTGGGCAGCAGCAACAGCAGCTGATGGTTGCTCTAAATGACATTAAAAGTAGGTTCTTGTAAACTTGGATAATTATGATAAATGTGAGTGATTATGATGAATTATTCCCCTCCATTGTGCTAATAGTGTAATTAGCAACAATAATCAAAGACTTGTGATGTTGAAATAAGGCAATGCTGCGGACAATTAGACGGCCGAGGGCTAATAACAGGGAACTTATGGTGTTTTTTTTTTAGGTCAGATATAATGTCACTCCTGGTAGGACTTTGAAACTGTTTTTTTATTTTATTGTTTTTGTGCTTTTTGGTAAAATTATAACATGGTGAACCCACAGCTGATTCTGCATTGTCCTTCAACTCTAAATCACACCTGTGATCTAAACTGAAACAGGGTAAGCAGATAATACTGATGCTGTAAAATTGTGTATTATGTTTATGACATTTTGTGTTTTAAATTATTTTTTGCATTATTGGCTATGGTATTCTTTGTTGGGTTGTGATGAAGATTAGGATTATCTTCATCAATAGATGGAAGATCAAATCTGGCTTCTTATGGAGGATGAGCCGCATGACACGTTACTAAGGAGGCAACAAACTGACCAAACCAGGATACTGAGATCTTCCTGGACAACATGCAAAATCTAGAGCTTACACATCTTAAAACAACAACACTGCTGCTTTTTCCCCACTAATGTGATTTTCTTAGATAACAAGAGGGATAGTACCAGCTGCAAGTATGCATGCAATGTGTACGCTCACAGTCACGGTCCACTGTCTGGTTTTCTGGGGAGAATTAGAACATAAATTTAAACACAGGTGGTTATGTATTTTCCAGGCACATAGTGCCATTTTACAGTGAAATTAAGTAACTATGTGACCCCCAGTTGTTATGAAAATGCTGTACTTATCAAATCTAACTTGGAAATTTGGCGCTTTCAAATTGGCTTCTGTCTCTTTAAGACGTTCCTACTGTTACCGACACTCCGCCTTCAGGACGTCATCACAGCAATGCTCCTCATGCCATTTACAACCGTTCTTAGCAGCACTGGACTCAGAAGTAATTCATATGATGAACTCAGCAGACTCAACCACCAGGTGCTTGCTAACTTCTTCTGCTAGTCTGTAGGAGCTGAGTGAGGGAGTTGGGGGGTTGGGTAGGTGAGGGCTGCTCTGTGAGCCAGAAGTTCATCTGGAGACTGCAAGGAGGAGCTTTGTGAGAGCAAGCGTTTAGGCAGCCCTGAATGGTTGCCACGGGAGATTCAAGGATTTCTCAAACATGCATGAAAGAATCAAAGCATCACTCCAGGTCTGTTTTTGATGACAGAATAACATTATTACCTGGTGTAAAGCTCAAGTCTTCAATTTTACTCAGCCTTAAAGAAACTTGACTTTCCAACTTATATATTTACTTTATTCAGCACAACTAGTCATCACTCAGTTATTTTATCATGAATATTACAATTCACCTCAAGTGTCCTTATTCAAAGTCGACAGGCAGAGGACAACAGATACATTCTAAGCATCTACCAGACACTGATCTGATAATATGGAATTTTTTTAAGTAGAGAGAAAAAGTGAAGAGTTACAAGAAGTTTTTCTTCCCTTTAGCTTGACTCTGAATTACCCTTATGAGTAATCATTTTCAACCACTCATTCTCAAGAACAGTTGGAGACATCGGTGCTCTCAGCCTCAGTTTGACGGATATTAGTCAAATTGCGTCATGTGCTTTTTAAGATGAGTCTCTTTAACTGCAAGAGTGTGTTGGCAAGAGGCGTCAAGCTTCAAAGGAGGTTCTTTCCTCCAAGGTCATCTCATGTTTTAACTTCAATTTTAGCACTTTATGAGTGTGACTGTAATTAAAATGATAGGGCCAGCTTTCTGATATATTACAACAGAACAGCCTGAGAGACAAGCCTGGCTGATAACCTGGGGTTTAAACTGACAGGTGACACATAACAATAATCCACATTTGGCTTGTTCAGATATCAACTGACTTCTGATATTAATTTCTTTCCATATACAGGAAAGAAATTATTCTTATAGAATAACTTAAGAGTATTATTCTTAAATTATAAAAATAATTAAATTTTTTTAGATGGAAATAATAATTTCTTTCTGTAAAAAAGCATGAATGGTAAGAGAAAAGCTAGAACTGTTTAATGGGAATAAAAAGTTTTTTGCTAACTAAAAATAAGGTAAAATGTAAGTCTATGATTTTTAGGAAAATGCTTTTTCAATACTTAGGCAGGAAATATGAAAAGTCTTTTACTGATCAATTCATAAAAACACAGTAGAGCAAGAGATGCAAAGAGTTAGCAGATGCAAAGTAGCAATTTAGCACAACCTGCCAAATACATTAAATCAGACTGGTGCCAGGGGCCTTACAATAGCAATAGGTCATAATTTATAGACTAAGTAATAAAAAAGTCAAGCTTTGATATTTTAAAGGGATTTGAAGATCTAATAGTGTAAAGCTGAATTCAGGTCTGATGTAATTACATCGGGAAATGGATGACTAGAACAAATAAAATGCTTCAGAAAAGTGGCTCAGATTTAAAGTTGAAACTGTTTAATATTTGGTTGCAGATATAAAAACTTGGAATGTCTGAGAACTTAGTATAGCAGACAGAAAGTTAGTGAAATAATATGCAGTATTACCAAAAGTACTGAGACACGCCCTCCAGACTTTTCAATTCAGGTCTTCCAATAATGTCTATGCCCACTAGTGTGTATGATTCAGGCACTCGACATTGCAGATTGCTTCTTCAAACATTTATGAAAAAGATGGGTTGTTCTAAGGAGGTCAGTGAATTCCAGCCTGGTTCCCTTAGTACATTTATACAATCAGTGCAATAAATATCTCCAAGCTTCACGTGACCTTCAGATTAGCTGAAGAGTTCATATAGACCTTCACAGGTCTGACATGTGAACACTTTGCATTCGGATGCAAAGTGTTGGAGGCAGAGGCAGAAAGCATGCAGCCAGTTTGGTAGTTGCCAGGAGTTTTACAGTCTGGCATGCAGGTATCATGCCAGACTGCATGATGCCTGTTCTAAAATAATGTGGAAGGGGGATTATAATCTGAGGTTGGGGGATGAGGTTGACTCAGAGTCACTTTTGATCTTTCTTATGACCCTAAAAAAGTGAGAAAGGTTTGGTAACAGTTGTTTCCTATTTTACTATATCTGTGCGTTACTCCACAAAGATAACTTGACTGGTCTTGACAGACTTTACCTGACTGATCAGCCTTGACAATGACTTAACTTATAAAATCAGAACTACCAGAAAGAACTAATAATGCAAAAACTATGAACTATAAATAATCCATAAAAACCCCCTGAAACCAATACGCCCAATAATCGTAACAGAAGATGAATGTTGCTGAAAAAACTTTGACGATTATATTCTGTTGTTCAGTCCTGCAATGTGGATGAATTATTAACAGATTAATTCAAATGGACAGTGTGGATTCTGTTTCAACTAAACATCTACGATGCATAAAGCTTTTATGTTATGGGCCGTGTTTGCTTCACAACTATACAAGAAAGCATTGACTGTCTCAATCAATCCAATTCTCATTCATAATGCCTTTAAAAGCAGTAGAGGAAATGACAAATAACTAGACAATGCCAAGTTATCTTTTAGTGAATGTAGAGCAGTCCATGTATGTCATGAAGCGGTGTGTAGAGGTGGTGAGGCAGACGCAGCGGACCCAGGTAAGATGAATAAATGATGATTTTTAATGGTAAATAAGTCCAGCAGCAGGCACAAGGAAACACTGACCACGACTAGACTAAACATTGACAACGACATTGACAAGGACCCGACCAGGAACAAGGAACACAGGTGGAGTTAAATACACGGGAAGGTAATCACAGAGATGAGACACACCTGGGAACAATCAAGGGGAGGACAGGACAACGAAGAGACTCAAGGACACAAAACACTCTAAATAAACACAGAAAACACAGATCCTGACAATGTAGGCTTTTAATTGACCTGTCCAGGTCTGAACGCCACTGATTGGGATCGGCCCAGTCCAATGACCCTGCAGTTATGAATGGACAGGTGAAAACGATCGTTCCTGTATTAGACTTTGCTAAATGCAAATGTGACAGATTACCTTATAAGTGAACAAGAGCCACAACTTTCTAGTATGTCCTCTCTAAATATCTAAACTTTTACTGTTATATTTTGGAAAAGCATAAAATCAATCAATTAAAGGAAAACCAGCGTGCCTTTTCCTTGTTGCTGACACAACTTCCGATATTTGAAGTTATCTTTTCAGGTTGAATGTGTAGTTGAGTTGTCAGTTTGCAACAGATCTACTGCTAGCTACAAGCAGCACAGGTTTATTCACTCATCTGGCTCCATGCTCTCAATGCAGATTTGCATTAAATACCACATACATAAATCCTAATTGCCTTTCTTCCTCTGACTGGTCAGAGTGTCATTAGGGATCACTCTTTCACATTCCTGCATGTCTGCCTGAGACCTCTTCCTCCCTTCCATGCCTTTTCATGCAGACAAATTAACATTGTTAAACACTCATGCTCATTGGAACATGTCGCTCCATCCCCTGCCTCTCTTCCTTACTGTCTCTCTAGACAAATTAACAATGGAGAGCAAACATGTTTCTCCTGGCGACTTCTGTCTTTCTCCTTCCTTTGGTCATTACTAACCAATGTTAGTAATCACTGAGATATCCACACTAAACCCTTTTCCTTCTTTTGCTTATTCAGTTTTTAATGTTTTTACACCTTTAGGGCAAATCCAAAGTGAAAAAAAAGTTATTTGCTTTCATTTTCTCTCAGACAAATTGACACTGATGACCACATAGATGTCCCCTTAGCCTCACTATCTATCTTTAGTTTAGTGCATGGGGAGGCTTTGTTAGAGGTTTGCACAAAGTCAAAGGAAAAAAAAGAACAAAAAAACTCTAAAATGTGGACCTCCAATAGACTCCAATTAATTTAAAAATCTTCCACCCACACAGATACACACGCCTACATACGCACACACACGCCCACACGCACGCACACACACACACACACACACCCATCACCAGCCCCAATCAGCCCAGAATAAATCCGCGGCAGATCTAATTACTGTGCCATCTCCGAAGACCCTGGTCGCCGCAAAGCCAATCTTCAACTCCTTGTTTGAACAGGCTGATGAACTAAGGGACTTGATGGATATCAAGTCATTTTGTTTAATTTATAAATGGATTTCCCCCTAATGCTTAAATTATCATCAGCATGAGAGACAGAGTGAGGGCACAATGAAAAGCATTTGGAAGGTAAAAAGTCTTGAACATGTGGTGCAGTGGAAGATGAGGGGATAGATAAATGAAGGAATGGAAGAGACAGGACAAAGAATTCCATGGAGAATTGTGAGCCCTTCCACTTTAGAACAATAAAAGTGTTGCATTACAAAATACAGCACTGAATAAGGAGATATTAGAAAGCAGGCATTGGAGGACTTTTTCAAAGTTAGACTAAGGGCAGATGGTGTAGAAATAAGAAAGTAAATCCACCACTGCTGCAGCGTTGAAGTTGTTTAGTGAGTGAAGCAGGTGTGGAGGTGGGATGCATATGGCAAAGTTGTTACGACCTTTCTGGACAAAACTAAAGGAGAACACACAATATAACAATCTGTTAATCCACTTATTCTAATCTAAATAGAGGAGCAGGTAGCTTCCTGCTGACGAAAGAAAAAAAAAGAAAACAAGGTGCAGAAGTTAGTTAAACTGTAACTTGAACCACCCTCCTCTACTCCTATCAATCACACATCCCATAACATCTGCAGTTTGATTCACCCTGCAGTTACAACAAGCAACAAAATGGAACTGGAAGGTGTTAAAAAACACTAAAAATGGGGGAAGATACTAAGTCAGCAGAGAAAAGTCAGAGGTCTGCAAGGATTTTAAAATGGTACCAGTATAAAAGACGGTCAACTTTATTTCAGACTCAATATTCTAATTAAAGTTAACTAGTCAGGTCAGATCGGGATCAGAAACAATGTTTACGGTCTCGGACCGGGTCAGGTTGGGTTGGATTTTCTAGGTCAAATCTAAACTATATCAGGTGTTCTCTGTATTGCCCTACATAGGACTGGAAACTGGTTGATGTGTCCCACCTCTAACCAAGGACTGTCTCCAGCCACTTCCACTCTACCCAATCTCACAACCATCAACAGGACTCAGTGCTAACAGAAAACCAGTTAGCAAACACAGTGTGGATAGCTCTAAGCAAATTCCAAAAAAGGTTGAAATACTGACCAGTTCAAAAGCTTAGATTTAAGTCCTTCTATCAAACAAAATGATTAAATAAATAGCTGTGCATCAATTGTTTTCAGCTTCATTTACTGCTTTTGCTCAGTGAACGCTGACTTTCACATCCATCTGCTTTCTTACACTGATGTTACTTTCCAGATTATTTTCTTGCTCTGATGCATTATCTGCAACCAATATACAGTCGATCATAGGGCTTTAAATCCAGTCCAGCAGTTTACAGAACAAAATATACATTAATGTTATTACATTAATCTTCGTCATCAGATATCTCCCATAAGCTGTGAATCAGACCCTGAACATTCAGCAAGAACATTTCTAAATAGAATGAATGGACTGAATATAACGGAGGATTATGCTGCATGACAACATTTGGAACTGCTATGTTGCTCAGCAGTAATAGATACATAGCACAATTCTTAAATCTTCTTGTAGAAACATTTTTATTATTTCCTTTACATTTGTTACATTATAACAATGTGTAAATCAAAATATTTAGTAAGATAACAAGATAAGGAAGAGCTTAAAAGGTGAGCTTAAAAGCTTGTTCTTGAATCTTCTACACCATGTTCCAAATTATTATGCAAATTGGATTTAAGTGTCATAAAGATACAATTTTTATTGTGCTATTAAATTTATAGATGGTATTGTGTGTCAGGGCTCTTTGAATCACTATAATTAATTTCAGAGAGCTGGGTTGATTAGTTTGTCTGGTGAGCTCAATTAAAGGAAATCTACTTAAGAAGGATGTTCCACATTATTAAGCAGGCCACAGGTTTCAGGCAATATGGGAAAGAGAAAGAATCTCTGCTGACCAAAATCATCAGATAGTCAATCAATCAATCAATCAATCTTTATTTCAGACACAAAAGAGGTCCATAGTAAAACAAAAAGAAAATAAAAAAAACAAAAAGGAATATGACAGTCACTGAGCCACAAATAAATGATGACGCCAATGTTTCCACAATCTTGAGAAAAATCTCGCTGTACTAAAAACAGGGTTTACTAAAATTGCTATTATATTATTGTATGACACGGGTAATCTACACATACATTTATACATGAGATTCCTGAGCGCAGCTGCACATGTGGGAACAGCGTTATGTGCAAACATGTGGCTGGCACTGCTCCATCTAGGCACTTTGAGTAGGAGCCTCAGGCCATCATTGTATGCCACATAAAGTTTGTGCAGGCTACTTTTTTTATATCTTCGCCATAGATGGGCTGTGTAAAATGAAGTACAAAAAACTTTAAAAAGAGCTACCTTCACAGAGGATGAACACATACCAAACTTTCTGATCAAAATATTAGCCTGTGCATACATCATGCAATACTGCCTACGAATGTCACGATCATCAGATAGGTCATCAGTTATGTAATGTCCCAGATATTTAATTTCATTGCATATATTGAGGACAATGCCAGATAAAGAGAAGTCAGGGGTTATCAGATGCTTATCTGCTCTACTTCTAACAATCATGACATTGCTTTTCTTAGCGTTATATTTGACATCAAAATCACATCCATATTGGGAGCAGACCCTTAGTAATTGTTGAAGGCCAGCACTATATGGGCATAAGATTACCAAATCATCCGCATACATTATGTGATTGATTGTGCGGTCACCAACTACACAGCCTGTTTTACAACAATTCAGGCGCTTTGATAGTTCATCCATATAGATGTTAAAAAGGTAAGGGGACAATATACTTCCCTGCCTTACTCCACTACCAACATTAAACGAGTCAGACAATGAGTTACCCCATTTGACATACATTAGTTGATGACCATACCAATAGACCACTATATCTAATTAGATATAGTGTAGTGCCGTAAGACAAGATATGAAAACATTAGATATTTAACGAAAACTGAAGCGTTATTGTACTGTGAAGAGATTTGTGGCTGATTCAGAACAAAGATGGGTTTGTACAGATAAAGGCACAATGAGGAAAGTTTCTGTTAGACAAATTCATCAAATTAAGAGAGCAGCTGTTAAAATGCCCTTACAAAGCAGCAAACAGTTATTTGAAGCTGCTGGAGCCTCTGGAACCTCAAGGTGGAGGATCCTCCAGAGGCTTGCGGTGCATGAACCTACTATTGGGCCCCTAATCAGAGCTCACAAGCAGAAACAGTTGCAGTGGGCCCAGCCATACATGAAGATTCATTTTCAAACAGACTTGTTCACTGATGACTGGTGTACAACCCTGGATGGTCCAGATGGACGCAGCAGTGGATTGGTGGTGGATGGCCACCACATCCCAACACAGCTGTGACGTCAGCAAGCAGGTGGTGGAGTCAAGCTTTGGGCTGAAATCATGGGGAGAGAGAGAGAGAGCTGGTTGACCCCTTCAGAGTCCATGAAGGTGTGAAAATGACCTCAGCAAAGTATATGGACTTTCTGACTGATCACTTTCTTTCATGGTTCAAAAAGAAGAGCTGTACCTTCTGTAGCAAAATCATCTTTATGCATGACAATGCACCATGTCATGCTGCAAGGAATACCACTGTGTCATTGGCTGCTATGGGCATAAAAGAGGAGAAACTCATGGTGTGGTCACCATCCTCCTCTGACCTTAACCCTATTGAGAACCTTTGGAGTTTCCTCAAGCAGAAGATCTGAGGATGGAATGCAGCTCATATCAAAACAGCAGCTCTGGGAAGGTATTCTGACATTCTGCAGAGAAATTCAAGCAGAAACTTTCCACAAACTCACAAGTTCAATAGATGCAACAACTGTGCTGTGATATCAAAGAAGGGATCCTATGTTAACATGGAACTCGATCTGTTAAGATGTTTTTGATTGAAATAGCTTTTGATTTTAGTACATGTGGCCACTTAATGCTGCACATTCAAAGAATGACCGTTTGCAGTTCTTTATAATCCATAAAATGTTTAGAAAATCTGCTGTGCATAATAATTTGGAACAGTACATTTTGAGTTTTTTATTTTTGATAAAAATACTGTTCTCACAGGGAGCTTTGTTCAGTAAATTTTATTTTATTTTTTTCAAAAATCTGTTTATTGTCTTTTACATTTCAAAAGAGACACACAGACAAATAACTCACAAGTGCACAAAACACCTAACAAAACCAAAAGAAAACACATTAACAACTTAAACATTCAAGGTGACAAACATTAGTTGATTGCAGTGAGACAGAGTACTTTAAGTTTGTTATCTCAGGGTGTATGTTGAGACTTAGTCCAAGAGATTTAATCACAGTCCACAAGCTAGGTACGAGGTGATGGCATCGTCCTCCCTGGTTCTAGGCATCCTGACATCAGTGTTTCAGTTTCATACATTTTTTGAGCAAGTGAATACATTTGGAATTAACATGAAGATAACACACTTACAGCCACTATAAGAATATAAACATAAGCAAAATTAGCTAGAGTACATTCAGTCAATCATCATTATGAGTATTTATATTTTCCAAGAATAGCAGAAACTTTTCCCATATCTTTTCGAACACACAATATTTACCCTTAATCATAAAGGTGAGTTTCTCCAAGGCAAGAGAGCTTGATAATGTATACATCCAAGTCTTTAATTGGGGTCTGGTTACAGATTTCCAGGACCTGGCTATACTATATTTAGCCTGCACCAAACAATAAATTATAGATTTTTGATCAACCTTGCTTATTTGAGTTTGAGTGGGAAAAATTCCTAAGACCCACAATCTAGGACAGGGATTGAGTTTAGTACCGACGATAAGTGAAATTTTATCCAAAACCTCCTTCCAGAAATTCTGAATCTCAGGACATTCCCAAAGGCAGTGAATCAAGTTAGACTTAGACTTAGAGAGACTTAGACTGACTTTATTGTCATTTTGCATGCACAGGGTGTATACAGAACGAAATTTCGTTGCATACGGCTCAGGACAATGTTTTGAGGTTCCAATGTTGTGAGGTTACTCCAGAATAAAATAAAATACAGTATGAAATATGAATATAAAATATAAAGTGCAGGACTGACAGTAAAATGAAAGTTACTTAGCTATGTATATGTGCAAGGTATGAAGTGGAGACCAGTTTTTGAGTGGAGTCCAGTTAAGAGTTCAGCAGTCTGATGGCAAGTGGGAAAAAGCTGTTTCGGAACCTGGTGGACCTGCACCGGATGCTGCGGAACCTCTTTCCAGAGGGCAGCAGGGAGAACAGTCCATGGTGGGGGTGTGAGGGGTCACTGACGATGTTTCGGCCTCGGGACACGCAGCGCTGGGATGAAATGTCCTGAATGGAGGGAAGGGGGGCCCCGATGATCCTCTCTGCTGTCTGCACTACTCTCCTCACGTTCTTCCAGTCGGAGGCGCTGCAGCCTCCACACCACACAGAGAGGCAGCTGGTCAGAATGCTCTCTATGGTGCTTCTGTAGAACGTCTTGAGGATGGGCGGGGGCAGTTGTGCTCTTCTCATCCTCCGCAGGAAATACAAGCGTTTCTGTGCCCTCTTGACCAGAGACGTGGTGTTCACAGTCCAGGTGAGGTCGTTTGTGATGTGCACCCCCAGGAATTTGGTGCTGCTGACCACCTCCACAGCCGAGCTGTTGATGAGCAGTGGAGCGTGGCTGGGCCGGTTCTTCCTGAAGTCCACGATCATCTCCTTCGTCTTGTCAACGTTCAGGATCAGGCTGTTGTCTCTGCACCAGTCCACCAGCTGCTCCACCTCCTCTCTGTAGTCCAGGTCGTTGTCGTCTCTGATGAGGCCCACCACCGTTGTGTCGTCAGCGAACTTCACGATGTGGTTGGTGGCGAACCTGGGGACGCAGTCGTGTGTCATCAGAGTGAACAGCAGAGGGCTCAGGACTATATAATGGATTTTCTAGCCCTGAGGGGAGCCTGTGCTGAGGGTGATGACATCGGAGGTGTGTTGTCCGATCCGGACTGACTGAGGTCTGTCGGTGAGGAAGTCTAGCAGCCAGTTGCGCAGGGGGGTGCTGAAGCCCAGGTGTCCCAGTTTTCCTGCCAGATGCTGTGGGATGATTGTGTTGAACGCTGAGCTGAAGTCCAGGAACAACATCTGAACATGAGTGTTCTTCTCCTCCAGGTGAGCCACGCTCAGGTGTAGGGCGGAGGAGATAGCATCCTCAGTGGAGCGGTTTCGGCGGTAGGCAAACTGGAACGGGTCGAATGTGGGAGGGAGTCTGGAGACGATGTGTTCTTTTACCAGCCTTTCAAAGCACTTCATCATGATGGGAGTCAGTGCCACAGGCCGGTAATCGTTGAAAGAGGTGACTTGAGGTTTCTTTGGCACCGGAATGATGGAGGCAGTTTTGAGACAGGTTGGCACTGTGGCTTGGTCCAGTGAGGTGTTAAAAATGTCTGTTAGGACACCAGCCAGCTGACCTGTGCATTCCCTGAACACCCGCCCAGGTATGTTGTCGGGGCCTGGGGCCTTTTGTGGGTTGACTCTTTTCAGAGTCTTCAACACATCGGCTGTGTCCAGGCAGAGTGCCTCCTCTTCCTGGTGGGGAACAGTTTTTTTGCCGGAGTACTGTTCATTGCCTCGAACCTCCCAAAGAAGTTATTGAGTCCATTTAGAAAGTCAGCATCAACTTCGCCCACTGGGGGGGAGGATGGATTGTAATCTGTGATCGCCTTTATGCCTTGCCACATATTCCTGGTGTTGCTGGTGTCGTGGAAGAACTCCTGTATTTTCCGACTGTGGGTTCGCTTTGCTAACCTGATAGCACGGTTCAAGTTAGCTCTCGCTGTCCTCAGTGCCTCCTTGTCACCAGACTTGAAGGCTGAGTTCCGTGCTTTTAGCATTTCCCGTACCTCCTTAGTCATCCAGGGTTTTTGGTTGGCCCGGGTGATAGTGTTCTTAGTGATGCTGACGTCCTCTGTGCACTTGTTGATGTAGGCTGACACAGTCATGGCGTACTCCTCGATGTTGATCTGGTCGTTGTAAGTGGCTGCTGCCTTGAACATCTCCCAGTCAGAGCACTCAAAACAGTCCTGAAGTGCCTCCATGGCCCCCTCAGTCCACACAAGTTGCCTTTATCTCCACATTTAGAACATGTATTCGGGATGTTGGAATTAAATTTATTTAGTAATGTTGGAGTAACATATGTTCTCATCAACCATTTGTATTGGATTAACTTAAATTGAGTATTAATAGATTGTGTCTGTGCCTTCAGACATGCTCTCTGCCATTCCTCTACTGATATATTACATTTCAAGTCTTCACACCAGGCCAGTCTTTTGTGTTCTGAGGATGTCTGGGAGCTGTCTTTGATGATGTTATAAAAGCGGGATATTAGACCCTTCTTCAAATGGCAATTTGTTGTCTTCTGTAGAAGTAAGACTAGGTAATGTTAGAGACTTTTGAGTACCCAAGAAAAAACTTCTGATTTGCATAAACTTAAAAAAATGTTTAGTTGGAATGTCAGATTTTTGTTTCAAATCTTCAAAACACATCATAATCCCTTTATCAAATAAATCTGAAATTTTGCATAAACCTTTAGCATACCATGTTTTAAAACCCATGTGTTTCCTACCTGATTCAAATGTCATGTTGCCCCAGATCGGGGAGAATTGGGATAGTGTTGGTATTTCATTTTTGTATTTATGTACATCATACCATACTCGGATAGTGTTAACAAATGGGTTGGAAGTATTTTTTAATAACTCTTTGCATTTCCTTGAGTATAGATATGAATTTAGGGATAAGGGAGTGGTATTTATATTTTCTATATTTACCCACGACTGAACAGTTGCTGAAAACCAGCAGGATGCACTAGAGAGCTGAGCAGCCCAGTAATACCACTTGAAATTTGTCACACCTAGCCCTCCTCTGTCATATGGAAGATATAATAATGATCAGCGTAATCTGGCTCGTCTGTTGTTCCAAATGAAGTTATTTAAGAGGGTCTGAATTTTTGTAAAAAAAACCGTTGGGAGGATTAAGAGGGATAGCCTGGAAAAGATATAGGAATTTAGGGAGAACATTCATTTTGAGAATATTTATACGGCCAATCATAGATATAGGCAAGGTAGACCATCTATCAAGTGATTCCATTGTTGAGTTAACCACCGGTGTGTAGTTTGCCCGAACCAGATCATCTATGTTTGGAGTAATTTTTATGCCTAAATAAGTAAGGCTGTCTTTTGCCACCTGAAATGTTGTATGAATTGGAGGATTATTTCTTTCAGCCTGTTTTAAAAATAGGATGGCAGATTTAGATTCGTTAAGTTTATAACCGGAAATATAACTAAACTCATTGATAGTTTTAAGTAGTTGGGGGATTGAGCAACTTAGACTGGACAACATTAAAATAATATCGTCGGCAAATAGTCCAATTTTAGATTCAATATTTTGTATCCTGACACCATGTATGTTTTGATTATTCCTTATGGCAATAGCCAATGGCTCAATTCCCAGAACAAAGAGGAGGGGTGAGAGGGGACAGCCTTGAGGTGTGCCCCTACCTAGAGTAAATGATTTAGATACAATGTTATTAGTTATAACTGAGGCAGAGGGTTTATTATAAAGTATTTTAATCCAGTTTATAAAATAACTACCAAAACCAAATTGAGAAAGAACTTTGTAGAGATAATTATGTTCCACTCTATCGAATGCTTTTTCTGCATCAAGTGAAAGCAAAGCTGTATCGGGTTGTTCATATTTAGCACGAATTATATTCAGTACACGACGGATACCATGGTGCGCTTGCCGCCCCTTTATAAATCCGTTCTGATCAGGGTCAGAAAGGGATGGTAAAAATTTCTCAAGCCTGATTGCTAGAACTTTAGATATTATTTTGGCATCAGAGTTTATAAGTGATATTGGTCGGAAGGATTTGCATCTAGTGGGAGATTTCCCAGGTTTAGGTAGAACTGTTATGATCGCATTTCGCAAGGAAGGAGGTAATTCTTTAATGGTATAACTTTCTAATAGCATATTATAGAGGGGCTGCAGTAGTTCATTTTTAAATATTTTATATAGGTCCAAAGGAATCCCATCTGGACCAGGTGATTTTCCTGATTTTTATTTATCTATTGCATTTGAGAGTTCATCTATAGATATTGGCATATCCAGTTCTGATTTAGCTGTTTCACTAAGTGTGGGGATGTTTACAGACTTAAGATAGGAGTCAAGTGATGCTTGTGGTATGTGCCCTTTAGACGTATATAATTTTGAGTAATAATCTTTAAAGAGATCATTAATTTTTTGAGGATCAGTAGTGTTTTCATTTGCAGTTGTAATTTCATTTATTGGCCTCTCATTCTGCAAAACTTTAATGCGCCACGCTAAAAGTTTTCCTGCCCTCTCTCCCTGATCGTAGTAGGATTGTTTCAATCTGAATATCTCTGATGAAGCTTTGTTAGTAGATAGTTTGTCATATTTTGCTCTCAATAGTAGCAGTTCTTGTTGCTTTTCTTTAGAACCCTTTAGATTTATCTCAAGCTCAGTCTCTTTTATTTGTTCTTCAAGTTTTAGCATCTCCATGATAGTTTTATTAGCTTTATTTTTTGTGTAGCTTATCATCTGACCCCGTATAAAAGCCTTAAAGGCTTTCCATCTAATAGATGCTGTAGTCTCAGATTTATTAAGGCTGAAGTAATCATTAATATTTATCTCAATATATTTCAGAAATTTGGGCATTTGCAACCAGTGGGGTTTTAATCGCCAAATAGGATTACGTTTAAACGCAATTAAGGGTGAAAATTTAAGCATGCATAGTGAGTGGTCAGAGATCAATATGCTTTTGTAGGCACAACTTTTAATTCTGGTAACCAAGGAGTTTGAAATTAGGAAATAATCTATACGGCTATAGCTATTATGGGTAGTTGAGTGGCAAGAATATTCTTTCTTTGTTGGATTCTGTACTCTCCATATATCTCTTAAGTTTAGTTCAGACATAAAATGTTGTATAACCCGTCTACTTTTAGGGTGGGACAAATCTAAACCCGATGATCGGTCGAGATTAGGATCTATAGTACAGTTAAAATCTCCACCCAAGATTACATCACCGTGGAAAGCTGTAATAGAGAGAAACAAATTATTGTAGAAATCAGGGTTATCTATATTAGGACCATACAGGTTAACCAAAATTAAGTTTTGGTTCATCAATGAGGCTTGGATTATTATGAATCTCCCAACAGGATCTATGATAGTCTTTTTTATACAAATAGGTAAAGATTTATGAATAAGAATTGCCACACCCCTTGCATGTGGAGAAAATGAGCTTGAAAATACTTGACCCGGCCATCTTCTTCTTAGACGTGCAACTTCGTTTGTAAGTGTGTTTCTTGGATAAAAACCACTTTTGGATGGTATTGTTTAAGTCTATTCATTACTTTTTTGAGTTTGATCAATTTCCTAAGGCCTCTTACATTCCATCAACAATGGACTCAGTACTCATTTGCTTAATGTCCATATATCATTTCTTTCTGTTTTTTGTCTCAACTGTAGGAACTTGCAATTTACAACTTGAAGAACACTGCACCTTGAAAACACTGAACATTTACAAACACAAAAGACTTTCCTGAGATTTCCCACCAGTGGGAATCTCCACCTCCCCTTCCCCTCTATTCTGTGACATGGCTATGCTACTGATCCTAGAAAAACAGGAGCAGAAAAAAACGTCTATTTAAACAACTCGCACCACAACCTTAAACTGCGAACTCCGACCATGTTATCTAAAAATTGTTCCCCACCGCTAAGAGGTGGAGACTTAGTCGAAATGTGTATTGTCCAGGATCACCGATCAAATGGAGTATTGGTCCTTATTAAACCTTGCTGGCGCCATCTAGCGTGTAAATGTGGTTACCCGTCAGTTTGTTGTCTTGTTTTCCGTATAAATTCCTCCACCTCCGTTGGCGTGTGGAAGAGGAAGCGATTATCACGGTGGAAAATCCTCATCTTTGCTGGGAATATCAGTCCAAAGTTTATATTCAGATTACGGAGCTGTTGTTTCACCTGGTCCTATTGTTTCCGTTGTTTCACCACATCCGCGGACAGGTCAGGGAAGAACATCACCTTTCCTTTCAGACGGGCTGCAGTCATCACCCTCATCTTGTCTTGATAGTTTAGGAATTTCATGATGATCACGCGTGGCGGGCGGCCTGGAGCTCTCTGGCCCTGCAGCCTGTGAGCCCGCTCGTTAATGGGGGGGGGGGATGGAAACGCGTCCCGTCCCAGGACCTCCATCAGAAAAGCCACGATGTCCCCTTGCTCTGTTTTTTCGGGTAAACCCACCAGCCTCAGGTTGGATCTCCGGCTTCTGCTTTCAAGCTCGTCCACCTTCAAAGCGAGATCCTGGATTTTCTTTTGTATGGACGCTTCTTTGCCTGTTAACGAGGCGACGCCGTCCTCCAGGTTGCTAATGCGGGATTCTGCAGAGGTAAGCCTCTCGAGGAATACTCCAATTGTGTCTTTAATTTCTTGATTCGAAGTTATAACCTCCCGTAGTTGCATGGTAAAGTGAGTTTTCAAAGCTTGAATTGCTTCCAGGAGGTTAGCTTCAGAAGTCTGGGAGCTAGCGTTAGCCTCCTCCATGTGCTCGGTTTCCACTTTGTCGCAAGCATCTCCTTCGGATCCCTCTTTGCTGGTTGTTTTCGCTTTTAATTTGTGTTTACTCGGCATCTTGGCAGGTTGAATTGAATCCCAGAGAATTTGCTCGTACGAAAAATATCTTAGCAGTGGTCTAGATATCTAAATGCAGGGTATATTGGTCGGAGCTCAGAGCCCAGCAGCTGCTCAGTAAGACGCCATAACCGGAAGTCCGTTAGCATCCATGTTTACCTTCTTCTTCTTCTTTTTGTTTTTAATGGCGGTTGGCAAGCAACTTAATGGTGTGCATTACCGCCACCTACTGGTCCATGTTTACCTGTTCAGTAAAATTTGATTTATACTGTAATAGTTCATGACTTGACCATCATTTGCATTGACCATTTAGGAAAATCTGAGAAAATATAATTTGCATAATCATTTGGAACACAGTGTATATCTACAATTATTTAAAACAGGCTGGTGTTTCCTCTGGGCCTTCATGACTGACTTTTGCAAAAGTTTTTCTGGCACTAATTGGTTTTCAGTAGAAGTTCAATACGAAGGAGGGCAGAGAAAAGAAGAGAGACATGCAGTAAATGGCCAAAATTTAAAACTGGGACGACTGCATCAAGGAAAGTAGCTTCCATTAATGGTGCACCTGCTCTGGCACTGAGCAGCTGAGCACCTGGCCGGCTTTTACTTTATAGAAGTAGGAAATTATGATTATTGACAATAACTGAGGAAAAAAACAAAACAACAAGACTCCCACTCTGTTCATACATGATTGATCTGATTCACCCCTTTGGCTCTTTTAACAAAGGGAGCACAAACTTGTCAACATAGGTGAATAGATTATTATCAATATAGATCATAATTGTATTTTTATTAAACTATTTTGTGAGGTTATTTAAAGGAAACCACAGTTCTCTACGGAAGAGGATTAGGGCCACCGAAAAAAAAAAAAAATTCTGAGTTTAAGACAGAATTCTTTTTTTTTTTTTCGTTGGCCCTAATCCTCTTCCGTAGTTCTCCATGGATTTGTCTGAAGGAAGTAATTTGTGTGACACTACAAATGTCAGTCAGTTGAGTGAAGTTGCTTCTGAGCTTGAGGTCTCACGTTATCTAAAAAGCAAAGAGAGACCCGGCTTCAAGTCCTACACCCCTGTCTCAGATCTCCTACCTGGCTCAGGCGTCTCAGAGTGTGATGATGATGACGCTGAGGACGCTCCATCTTCACTGACCACTCCCTGGGACAGAGACATGCCTCTCCCCGGAGGAAGCTTCATGCCAAGCTGCTCTGCCATCTCCACGTGGTCACCAGGGTGGACGTAGTCAAACACACTGCTTCCCGTTAGCTCCACCTGCAAAACAACAAATAATTAAGATGTTGCCATTTGTTCTATTTGTGTAGGACTATTGGGCAATCAGCAGTTACTGATTTTAAGGCATGTTTAAGAAAACATTTAGCCCAGATCTGATTTAGAGCTAAATTTTCTCAGCCATGCAGTACATCCAAAATAGACTTTGTTAAGATTCGTGGTGGCTGGGTATGCTGCTCTAAAGCAGTCTATATTAGACGTGTATTTCTATGAATCTGAAATGTTTTAAAAGGTAAATATTCTGCTTTTAGCTTCACTGTCAGTCCTTTTTTGCTTGTCTCCTGCAGCTCTGAGAGCAAATGTTAAACATTTGCTTTTCAAAGGCTGCATATATACGAAGCTATGTGGCCTTTAGGAGAAGAAATGTTGTCTACCTTCTATATTAAATGATGCATTTATCTTGAAATTGTTTCTTTTTCTTTTTTAACTTTATTAATTTTAGGTCTACTAAGGGCTCAATTTGAAATGTTCATTACTGCACAATGTATGGAAGTAAATAAATAAATAAATGAAACAAAATGAAAACAAAAATGAGTCCAGTATTAGCCTTACAGCTGTTAACAGAGATGTGAAAACTGGCGTTATCTCCTCTCCCTCATCCCATTTTGTCATCTCTTCCTTTCATCCTCATCTAATCTGCCCCTTTACAGTCATGGACAATCAGCTGCGTTTTATCATTTTCATGAAAATTGAATAAATAGTCTTCTTTTCACTATGAAAATTCAGAGTTCCTTCACGCTGAACTCTCTCATTAGTCATGATAGAAGCGGATTTGTCTTTGTTAATTGGGGATGAGGAGAGGGAGCATAAACAAAATGAAGTCTCATTCCATAATCAGCTTCTACACACAGGTGTGTATTCAACATAACAAACCTGCAACACACACACAAGAAGGTGCATGTTCTGGTCACAGTTATGTGGTGTAATATCCATGAACCTGCACACACACACGGGAAAACATGGTTTCCAATAATATCCTCTGAGGTTTTATTGGAGGTGTGTTCTGTCATCTGTAGCATATCAAAAAGGTTGTACACATTTATTTCCACGTGTTAATCTGGTTATGTATAATATGTGTGTGGGTGTGTGTGTGTGTGTGTGTGCGTGCTTTTTGGGGTGTCCACTGGGACAAAGGGGATTATATGGATGTAATCCTTTTAATAAGAATTACCTTTAAGGCAATTTATTTCCCTCACAAAGTCTCATGTGAAACAGAACGTACTGATTAAGAAATGACGCTGATAGCTGAACCACATGCGCTCACACAAACCGGAGTTATGTTTACATGTTACACTGCTAATTGGATCAACGTTGTTCCTCCGTTTAAGTGACAAGATGACTTTTCTTATATTAAAACTTGGCTAATCCTCTTAACCAGTGTTGCACATTTTAAATGTTTCAAAAGAACATAAACTGTGCTTTTCATATCTAATTAATAGATAACTCAGTTAAATAGTTATCTATTTAATCGTGGGTATTGTAGTAAAGCACTTCAGATTGGGCTAGGTCACCTCACTGCTGCACTCACAGCGCTGCGCCACAATCCGCTGAGAGCAGTCCGCCATGATGTGAAGTCATACAGCCCATATAGACCTGTAGGTAAGCTGTTACCAAGCTGTTACCATGGAAACAAATTCAAATCCTAAATGATTAACCTGTCATCTAAACAACAGTGTTGTGACCAAAGTGGGCAGTAGTTAAACACTTGCGACATCAGCACAATAACTCATCACAGTTTCTTTTCTTTCTTTTGTTTTTGGAAAAGCGACACATTTGTCACACTGTGAGCCCTGGGTTTTTCAGTCTTTTGTTTTAATTGCAATATATTTGCAAAGTTGGAGGAAAGGAATGTCACTCAGCGTATCTGACAATTTTATGCTTTTTGTCAGACAATATCAATTTACGTCAGTGTTTTTACAAACACTGTACTTAGCATAAAGCCTCTGGAAGAGCTAAGCAGTCAACAGAACAGGCACAATAAATGGCTGACTAATACTTTGAAAGAGTTAGACAGTTATCATGGAACTGAAGCTTCTCTGTGATTTACCGTGCTTTAAGAAAACATGCTATTAAAAACTAACTTTACATTGGTGAAAATGATTGTTTTGGTGTTTCTGCACAAGTAGAGACTTGAGCTCACAGCGCCTCCTGCCTATGTGCCACGTCTACAAGATTCTAGCACTACGGGTGCTATGACAGATCTATGATCCATTTGAATGCACATACTTCAGATTAAATTAATAGATTCAGGGTGCACCCTGAAATAAATTCTCCTGTCTTCTAGCCATGTCTGGTCTACCAAAAGGTTTGTTCCATTAACCCAGACAGACAGCTCCAGAAATGATGACAATCAACAATGGCAGCTCGTGTTCCCTGACCGCTTTCCTGTGGTTCCATCCAGTTCGTGTGTTTAATTGAAGTTCACTTGAGACTTTGATGGACAGATGCTCCTTTCGATCACCTGGAAGGATTTATTGAAAATGCCAGCCGTTTTCCCACATGATCTCCACAGAGAACATTCCAGGTGTTTCAATGAAACAAACCATCTGGCACATCAGCTCACAACAGACAGTGGAAACTTCAGACAGCACTGGGAGGAGCAAAGTAACTTTCCTGTGGTTAAATCTGTGCCAGACACAAGGTGACTAAGGAACAAGATGTTTTCATCTTTGTTTTTGCTGTTGACCCAGGTCATCCACCACTGCATTCTCCAAAATACAGGTCAAAGCAGTGATCCTATATCTTGCCTACAAGAACATGACACATCATCAACATGTCTTCAGAAAAACTCTTAGCTTAATTTAATATTAAATTTTTCAAAGGGGAAAGAAAGTACAAAACAAATGAGAAAACAACAAATAGATTAAACCTGATTTTCTCAATCTTTAGTCAGAAATTGGAAAAAAGAAAGAAAGAAAAAAACAGAATAGTTTGGGGGCATATCAAATGTTCAGCAAGGGAGAGCTAAAAATTAAATCTTTACCAAACGTCGAATCAGATCTCAGTCAATCTTTATTCCTGAAAGTACGCCTTCTTTCACCACCAAAACCTCCACAGCCTCCTTGATATATCAACTCTCTGTCCAGGGATCAGCTGCAGCTGCTACAAGTTTGTCGCTATCTGATTTCTTAGATGTGAGTGAGGGACGGCCTGCATCTGGGCACAGTGTGGACATGAGAGGTCCTTTGACAATCTAAAACCAGCTGAATGCCTGTTTCGTTTCCAGCAGCTATTGGGCGAGGCACTCTGTTCAGGTCGCCAGTCCATCACAGGAGCAAACAGAGACAACAGACAGACCACCATGTATGCACATACTCACACATTAGGGCATCTTAGAGTAACAAATAAACCTACATCCATAAATTTGGACAGTGGAAGGAAGCTTGAGTATGTGGAAGAGAGCATACAAACTCCATTCAAGCTGCTTTGTTTTTATCCAACAGCAGCTATGTTAACCTGCTCGGCTCTTTACCTGAACTTTTGAGCGACGTTTTCACTTTAAAATTCCTGCTAACGTCAGAACTGCTTCTGCGGCTGCATAGCTCTATGATTACAGGATCATCTGCAGCCTTAGCAGTGATGCTGTTCCTGGAAAATTCAGAAGCGTATGAAATAATGGCACGCCTCATCATCTGTTCAGGCTCTGGGTTTCTCTTTGCTCAATCCAATAAAACCGTTTCACATTAAATATTGCCCATGAAATATTGAAGTTTAATATCTCTACTCTATCCGAGGTCCTTCAGCCTAAAAGTTTCAAAGTTTCGAGTTTCACGCGCACACACCCACAAACACACCCCTGCATACATAAATACACATATAAATACAAATATATTTTGTCAAAATTCATTCTAATTCTTCACAATTTCAATAAAACAACAATTTCCTAATGACTTTCTTTAATAACAGTCACTGCCCAGTCCCTTGCCAAATCAGATCAACCTGCTGCCTGGCAGATGGCAAAGAAAGCATCAACAATTTGACTGTGAAAGCTAAAATTCTGTCCAGAAACACAAGAAGAAGAAAAAATGAAACACATGAAAAATGAAGCGAGGAATTCTCATTAATCACTCTCACTCTGTATCATAGTTTAATTAATGTAAAAACATTTTAAAGCTTAACACACGAGCACAAACCCACATACCTCAAAACAGTGAAAAACCTCTGTGTGACTTTGCAAAGTACTAATCAAATAAATTGATGTTGGCTCGCAGGTTTCAGAATTAATTATAGCATTAAACATTAGCTAAGTGGGGTAATATTCCAAGTTTGATAGTGCATAATTACTCTGCTGTTAATGATTCATGGAACATCGTCCTTTAAAGCAAAGAAATGAGGAGAAACAACGAACAAAAGATGAACTGTGAAAAATCTTCACATAGTAACTTTATGTCCCCAAATACTGAAGATCCCACAGACTTCAGAAAATGTGGAGTAATCTCATTCATCTTTTCAATTACACATCAGCAAATAATCACAAAGTGTTTAGAATGTGCTGCACTCATCACAAAAGGGGTAAAAATTTCACCAAATCAACAAAATTCTCATCTTACAGGAATGCAATAAACTTTAAGGAGGTTTATTATGTAGTATGTATTTTCCAGGTATATAAAGCCATTTTATGACACAATCAAATAACTATGTGACCTTCTGTTGTTATGAAAATCCTGAATATGTCAAACATGACTTAAAAGGAATTTGGTTTCACAATTTGACACCTCGTAATGGGTCTCTGTCTCTTTAAGAAGCTCCTTCTCTGTCACTCTGCCTTCAGCACATCATCACATCGATGCTCCTCATTATGCCGTTCATAAACATTCTTATGGTGTGTTGCACTCAGAGTCTTGATGATAAGCTCAGCAGACACTCAGCTCCACCAGATGTTTGCTAAATGCTGCTGCTGGAGGAGCTGAGAGGCAGAGGGGCTGGACACTGCAGCTCAAAGGAGTTTTTGTAGAAATAGCTTTGTTAGAGTAAGCGTTTGGACACCCCCAAATGGTTGCCATGGGAGATTCAAGGATTTGTCAAACAAGCATCAAAGAATCAAAGAATAACTCCAGGTGTATTTTTGATGACGGAATAACATTATAACATGACATAAAGCTAAGAAAAAGTCAATTTTACAAAATATTAAAACATAATAAATAATTATTGAAGTAACAATTTCTCACAAGACGTATTGAGGGACATCCAACGGGAATTAAATGCACAGTTTCAGTAAATGTCAGTGTCTCTGTGAACAAGCTACAACTATGAGTAACGTGTGTATGAAGATGAAACTAACCACCTGATGACATCACGGCGGTATCATCAGTCATGAATAATAATGAAGCTGTAGAGTCAATAACTGCATGTGTTCACACACACACACACACACACACACGCATCCCATATCTAAGACACTTTTCTTGTCAACAGCTCAGAGAATGACAAATGGTCAGTCCATTATGAACTGTGTGTGTGCGTGTGTGTTTGTTTTGGTTTACATAAAGGTGTGTCCACCAAGCTGATACATTTTGATTTATTAGGCAGAACAGAACACAGAACACTCAGACAATCACATCATTGAGCTAAGAAAGCGAGGTGACAAGAGAGGGGAAACCTGCACATTAAGTCACTCAGGAAGGACAGAGCTGTTTATCTCTTCTGCTGTTTTAGACCACATTTTATTCTAATCAGTGGCAAAAATATGCAAGAATGCAACAAGTGTGTGTCTATCAAAACAGCCCTTTCATTGAGACAGGGGAGCACCCACTTCCAGTCCTGGAGAAATACTATTTCTCAACCTTTAGATGAAACCCTTCATTAACCTGAATCACATGCTTCAATTCCCTCATCAACATGTAATAGAGAAGCCTGGTAACGAGCTACTGGTTTGATCCAGGTGTGTTGGAGAAGGGATGCATCT
The DNA here is from genome assembly GCF_003331165.1 of Xiphophorus hellerii. Classification (NCBI taxonomy): domain Eukaryota; kingdom Metazoa; phylum Chordata; class Actinopteri; order Cyprinodontiformes; family Poeciliidae; genus Xiphophorus; species Xiphophorus hellerii. The sequence goes on from NC_045690.1 coordinate 27,202,593, forward strand.
AAAAGTTGCAGGCTGGTAGCTCTCCAGGACCGGATTCTGGCAACCCTGCAGAAAACCATGTGAGCAGAAGAAGAGAAAATGACTTGGATTCACACAGTTTTACAGAAAGTAACTAAGTTAGATTACATGTCACTTAATTAGTTACTTTCAGCAGCTGCTGACAGCAGCAATAATATTCAATAATATTCTCATTTGTTGAATGGATTTGTATCTCAAAATATTTTCACATGCAAAAACAGCCCAGTCAAAGTCCAAGCCTATGTCGAAATGAGAATCTGTGGCAATATATGACAAACGATGGTTAAAGCAGAAGAGTTGACATAAATTTTATTCTGTTCAAAACTGGTAGACATCTCCTAGAGACTTGTAGATGTAACTGCAGTGACAGGTGTTCTACTAAGTATTAAATCAGGGGAAATGAATATCACTGCATGACACAGAGAGGATTTATGAATATTTTGGAAACCATGAATCATTTTCATCCAGGTTTGTAGCCAGAAAACATTATAATGTGGGATAGAAAGGGGCATGAATACTTTGGAAGACTGTGCAGAGAACAGAAGAAATTTCTTTGCAGGAAAGATGAATATAAAAAGTAAAGCTGTGCAGTGTGGAGGCCAGGCTGGGCAGTTCCACACATCATGATTCAAAATGGTTATATCAGTCAGCTCTCTAGTTTTATTTACATAAATTGTTTCTAGATTCTTTATGATATCTCTCTTCAGCAGTGGCATGTTACTTGTTGTCTCTGTATAGCCAGCGATAACAGTTTTTTCTGTCTTTTTTTAGCCGACTTGAACAACGAAATATTGAACTTTGTGTGCATCTGTAATGGAATAAACAAACCTTTTCAAAGCTGTAATAAATCACTCCGTACTGAGGAGCCTGTGAGTATCTGTTTGTGTGGTTTAAACCCCCGGAGAGGGAAGAGGTAAGAGATCCTTCACCAAGATCAATACACACTCACACATCCTTTGCCTCCATGTCCCAAAGCACTAAAGCTTGTTCAACTTGATGATTTGTTAAAGCAAAAGCAACAGACACAGATGTTAATATAACATTCACTCTGTCTCCACTTCACCCCCCATAACCATGAAACGGTATTTGGTGCCTTGGGGTCTTTAAGGAATCATGTGATAACATTTACTACCCACAAGTTCTGTACAGTGTTTGATACACCAAGGACCTTTCAAGATTTCCTACTAACCAGAAGTGGAGAAGTCTATAATGTTCGCCTGACATGTGAGGCACAACATGGAAAAACTATCAATTTTAAATAATTAATAAGCATTTCATTGCATGGAATAAGAATTTGATACACTAGAGCAACAGAATGTAATGTTTGGTGCAGAAACCTTTGTGTCCAGTTCCAGAGTTTCCTGTAGATCTTCACCACATTTGCTCACATTGAGGCAGAGTTTTGGTCCTCTCCTCCATACAGATCTTCTCCAGATCGTTCAGGTTTTAGGGCTGTTGCTGGGCAATGATTTTCTGCTGGGCTCAGATCTAGGGACTAGCTAGATCAATCTGGAACCTTGAAATGCTTCCTACGGAGCCACTTCTTAGTTCCCCTGGCTGTGGGTTTGGGGCCATTGTCACGCTAGTAGACCCAGCTACGACCCATCTCCACTGGTCTCACTGAGGGAAGGCCCAAAATCTGATGACACATGGTCCGACCATCCTGTCCTCAATACCGTCCAGTCCTTTTGCACCTTCATGTTTCACAGATGGGGTGGAGTTCTTGGGATTAAACTCATCCTTTTTCTTCCAAACATGTGAAGATGAAACCAAAATGTTCTGTTTTGGACTCATCTGAAAACCTAATCTTTTCACATGTCTCCTCTGGATCATCCAGATCGATGACTGGTAAACTGCAGATGGGCCCGGAGACGCCTGGCCTGGAGGTTGAACAATTTTGTCTAATAGATATGTGTCAGTTAGAGCCTGAAGGAGTCAAAAACCCAACCTCTAGCAGTAAAAGCAAAGATCTCAAAACTGTTTAGTGTTGGTTCCTCAGAAATTGCAGATCATACTCAGAAAAATTTTTACTGCTGGTGTAATTCCATCCATCCATGTCACACTGACGTAAAAAGATGCATGCCATAAATTAGACAACCTGCTGATTTGTTTGCCTGCATTTCTTTCAGATTGTGTCTATTTTATGACTTTGAGCTCTTTTCCTGGTTTCAGCCGTATATTCTCCTTTCCCCATCCACCCCACTAAATCCACTGTGAAGACCCAGAAATCTCTCTTGTATTCTGCCTAAAGCTCACAACAATGGTGGTCTTTCAACATTAGAGCGAGAGCCTCAGACACTGATAAGCTTAGTGTTGTGTGTCCAAACATCAGGGCCAATCCCTGCTTCCCAGTGCATTATGGGACTCTGATAAGAACACAATGGAGGGGCACTTTTATCATGTTTCTCATGCTAATACATCTACTACCGCCTCCCTTCTTTCTGAGGAGATTTCATTTGTTTGGTGTGTTAATGACCTGTACAGAGCTTTAGTTGGTGTGTGTATGTGTTCTAAAGGCTGAATCTTATTTATCCAGCAGAGAGGTCCTTAGGGCAAAATATAGGAACACACACACGCCCACCCACGCCTGCACACGTGCATTAAATAAGTCCAACTCTGAAAATCAGTTTGACATTTTGCAAAAGCTTCTTGGCTCTTGCAGTGATTCAGAACAGGAACAAATACACACCAGACCTTTTATTGGTGATGTTTCCAACCCAATCCAAGCGCTGTTCTCTGGTTACCTGAGCTCAGGTCATGGACTAACAAGTCCAGGAGGGAACTCAGACATCTTGTTCCCAGAAACACACATCATGTCCACAGTTCACCTCTTTTACAGAACAGAGGCAGAACATTTTCAGTCCAGCTCAGAAACTTTCCACATTTACAGATTTTGGTGCAGCTGTTCTCTCTCAGAGAATCAGGTTCAGGTCATAGGCACACAGAGTTACCTTTTTCAATCAAGACAAATGCAATGAACACATAATTAAATATACATTTTCACACACACATATACTTAAATATTTGTAAAGCAATTTGAAAGATTATTTGCACAAATACATTTTAAACACACAATAACCTCACCATTTTGTTGGTGAGATGCACTAGAGAAAAACATTGGGCATTGTTTTTCGAGAACCTGATCGTACAGCAAAGGGATTTTGATATTGATGCAGACTGATCTGTGATGTGAAAACAGATACAGCTGCAAATGAACTAAACCACGTGGGAGTCTATTAAAAAAAATCAATCCATGATTATGATCTATGAGATTAGACTGAACAGTCACAATCGGTTGGGTGTTTTTATCCTGAAATATCTCCAGTCCCTTTGACTGTCAGGGTGCTGACAGAACCAACGCCGCTGAAGGAGAGCAGAGCCTGAGTAGACAGAGATCCAACAAGATCTATGACCAGATTACTTGATTTGAAGAACTCCATGGTGTACAGCCCATATTTATTTTACTAACAGGCGAAAGGGTTAATTCTGCTTTCCTGTAAAAAAAAAAAAAAAAAAATCAAAAACAAAAAATAAAATTACAGGTAGGAAAAGATTTCAGATTAAAAAAGATTTAGTGATGGAAACCGCCAGTGAACCTTCCAGGACATAAACGCAATCCAGGAGTAGTTGGTTTGTGACTGCACTGTGGGTGGGGAAAAGGCTCTGAAAAACTTGTGTAATTTTGTCAAACTCCTTGTGACTGAAACACTTTGTTTGATTTTCAAGAAAATGTGGAGCAACTCATCTAAATTCTCATTGAAAAACTGTCCACCATTTTCCCCTGCTGGCTGCAGCTGGTAGCATCAGCTAAAACAATTCAGTAAGTAGAAGATGCTGACCTACACCAGCGGGATTCAGGATTCTGAAATCCTTTTTAAAACATGGCAGACTGTCACAGTGCAAGAAGCTACTGCAATGTCTGACTAGTGACCATCTGAGTAAACAGAAAAAAAAAACAAGAGAGACAAATCTTGTTGCCTGTAATGGACTGCAGAGAAATCAATGTTAATCCAACAGCAGACATATCACTACAAAACACAAGACCTTTAAATCTAACAATGCAGCAGATGGACGATGAGTGAGGATCCACACAACAGAAGGAATCCAAACATCATCAGCATCAAAGATGGGCTATTTTGTTACGAAAAAATCAGCTGGAAGAATGTGTGTGTGGGTGTGTTTGTGTGTTGAGATTAAAGTGCCTTTGTCTAAATTAGATTTAAAATTCTTGAAATCTTTTATGGGGGAATCTGTCTGTTGTTCCAACACTGATGCTATTTTCTGTCGGTCACAAGGCGTGTGTGTGGGGGTGTTGGGGTGTGTGTGTGGCAATTAATTGAGCAGCAATTGGACTGTGTCGCTGCAGCCCTCCCTTTGTAAGCCCCTACAGAGCTTTAAATGCAGACAAACACACACAGACCAAAGGCGAACACACATGCACACAAATGCTACAATACATAAAACTCAGAGCCATTTCTCAATGCAGTCTCACAGACACACACACACGCATACACACGCAGAGCGGTGTTCCCTCAGGATCTCCACATTCAGCTGTGGTGACCTTGACAAGAACAAAACAAACTGCCGTTGCTCTCTTCTTCCCATCTCTCTCTCTTTCTCTGCCTAAGTGTATCTGCGGCTCTGTTGCTCCTCCTCTCTCTTATTTTACACTCTATACATCGTTTTCATACTTTGTTTGTCCTCCACAGGTCGTAATCATACTTAAAAGTATGAATGTGATCTAAGCAGATCTGGTGGATTCCTCACCAAATCACTCATCAGGTTTCTGCTCCATTGGTCCAACTCTTCCCAAACCAACAGGTCCTGCTCAATCAGGAGCAGAGAATACACTCCACAGATGACAAAATGGCCACAGGGATGCAGTTGGACATGGGAATTCACATGGTGGTTACATTAGAGTGAACCTTCCTCTCTTTAAATGTCTAACAACAAATGAGTTACAACAATGAGCTAAAGACAAGCCGCCCTTATAAAAGGAAACTACATTACCTACTTCACAGCAGTGAGTTATGGACTCCACACACATGGAGTTCTCGGTGACAGCAGACAACAACAAAATCTGAAAATGTTTCCACTTTCTTGTATTGCATTGCTGGCCTGCATCTGCACATCTACGTATGCAAGCTCAAAGTTTCACATGTATAAATTACGTCAGTTGCTCGGCAGAATGAGGACAAGTGACTGTCGCCTCATCACACCACTTCTATAGGAAACATTATGACTTCCATTAAACTCTCCTGAATTTAATGGATTTAAAGACCTGGAAACCTGAGAATCTTCAGATATGTTTGGTAATTACTAATACCATTTACCTAACAGTTTGAGACAATAAAAAATTTTGTTCAACATTTTTTGTAAACGTGAAATCGTGTGTTTGTTACGGTCCAGTCCCGCCTGGCTGGTTTTGAATGCAAAAAAATCAAAGGTTACAATATTTTCACATGGGAAGCAGCTTCCACCTGTCCTCCCCAACTAGTTAACTGTTCAATGGGCTGATACTGAAGTTGCCAGTTGCTACGTATATTTAGGTATTCTAATTAATGACAATCTATCCATAAATCTCAGACTGTGACAAACTGATTTCTAACTAACACCTAAAATGAGATTCTTTTTCAAAAAACAAAGGGTTTCTCACATCAAGTCAGAAGGAACCTGATTACTTCAATCATTCTGCTTCAATTATTCTGATTATAGAAATCTGCTATTTATTAACTCTTCAGCCCAGTATTTGGAAAGCTTGGATGTTGCACATCATTGTGTCCTGTGTTTCATGACTAACTGTGGCTCTTTGAATACATACATTGTGTGCTACGGCAAAATGTCCCTCAGACTTTCTCACTTGCTGGTTTTTATCTGTAAATGCATCTTTTTGCATCTTCCTACATGTTGATGTTCACTTTTGTGAACAACTTGCAGCCATTATAGCTTGTGTTCTCGGAACATCATTTTGCAGCAGGTCCCAAAGGTCAGAACTGAGCTGTGTAAAAAGCTTTTAAATTTTATGCCTCTGCCACCTGGAATAATTTGCAGATAGATTTAAAGTTATCATCTCATGGTTATTCCACGAGTATTGGTTCCTGAGTTAAAACATCAGTATTGTTGCTTCTGAATGAATATGAGCATGTTTTCTTTCATTACTTGAGGTCTGACAGCACTGTATTTTTTATTATTTTGTCAATTTCTCATTTTCTGCAAATAAATGTTTAAATTTTTAATACATTTTTGCTTGCTTCATTTTACTCAAACATGTACTTATGAAAAGTAAAATCAGAGAACTCATTATTTTGCAGTGGTCTCTTAATTTTTTCCAGAGCTATATATATATATATATATATATATATATATATATATATATATATACAGTACAGACCAAAAGTTTGGACACACCTTTTAATTCAATGAGTTTCCTTTATTTTCATGACTATTGACATTGTAGATTCACACTGAAGGCATCAAAACTATGAATAACACATGTGGAAATATGCACTAAACAAAAAAGTGTAAAACAACTGAAAATACCCCTTATATTCTAGTTTCTTCAAAGTAGCAACCTTTTGCTGTGATTACTGCTTTGCACACACTCTGCATTTTCTTGATGAGCTTCAAGAGGTCGTCACCTGAAATGGTTTTCACTTCATAGGTGCCCTGTCAGGTTAATAAGTGGGATTTCTTGCCTTATAAATAGTCATGAAAATAAAGAAAACCCATTGAATTAGAAAGGTGTGTCCAAACTTTTGGTCTGTACTGTATGTATATATATATATAAAAACCAAATGTTTTTACTGTATATATATATATATATATATATATATATATATATATATATATATATATATATATATATATATATATACTGCTCAAAAAAATAAAGGGAACACTTTAAGTGTTGAACACCTGTTTAAGTGTTCCCTTTATTTTTTTGAGCAGTGTATATATATATATATATATATATATATATATATATATATATATATATATATAAGCATGTAGCACTACTGCCATAATCCTAAGAAATGACACTCCTGGATTGACTGCTACAGCAGCCAGTAGCTTGTCATCTAGTATTGCACCTTGGTATTTTAGTTTCCCAAGCTACATTTCCTTCAAATATTTTATAAACGAATTCATAAATAAGCAACTTTTCCATGAATAACTTACATTCAGTTACATTCCACAGTGAAATCTCAAAATAGGCAGCAATCCTCTGTTGTACTTTTCACCACTTTAGTAAAAGCACGTTTGTTGAGATGAAAGCAGTTCCTGGACCAGTTCTCAAGGACTAATCTGCTATTGTGTCTCACCTTCACACAGAGACGCTGGATGACACACACGCACACGCCCACACGCACATACAGACAGCATGAGATACCAAACGTGCACATGGACAAACACCTGCAGAAGCATGCAAACAAGACAAAAGACATGCATGCCTATTACAAAGTGTTTGAGGACACACACACACACACACACACACGCACACACACACCTCAGCCAACACGCAAACAGAGCAGTGAGTTCTCTGTCAGCACAGCAGAGTGAAGTCTCAGTGCAGTGACTCATGTGTTAGTAGGTTTTAATATTGCCAACCACTTAGAGAACCCCAAAACTCAATATGAAATGGAAAAGCACACACACACACCTACACACACACAAAGCAAAAAAAAAAAAAAAATCACTAGAATGTTAACAGTGCCAATTTTTTGGAGTGAGACTAGGAATGAATGACGTAGCAGAATTTACATGGTTGTCTTGGTACAGATGAAACATGACTGTGTTTTCTTCTCTCTAATCTGAAAAGTTAGAAAGGTTTTTTTGTTGATTTTGTATCATTTATTTTTTCAAATATAAATGAAACAAATGCAAGAAATCCCTTCTGACTTAAAATATTTAGAGCTTCATTTACCAGAAAATTTAGACTAAACTTCAATCACTACTTTTAAATGGACTTTTGCATATAAACCAAACATATTACACTGCCTGGCCAAAAAAAAGTCGCCACCTGGATTTAACTAAGCAAATAGGTACAAGCCTCCTATTGGATAAGTACTGCATAGGCGATTATCTTTCAGCTGGCAACAAGTTATTTAAACCCAGCTGATGCAATGAGTAACTCCTCATTTCTTAAACAACCATGGCAAAAGACACATCCTGTGGTCGTGGAAAAGACGTTAGTCTGTTTAAGAAGGGTCAAATCATTGGCATGCATCAAGCAGAGAAAACATCTAAGGAGATTGCAGAAACTACTAGAATTGGGTTAAGAACTGTCCAACGCATCATTAAAAACTGGAAGGATGGTGGGGAACCATCGTCTTCCAGGAAGAAATGTGGTCGGAAAAAAATCCTGAATGATCGTGATCGGCGATTACTTAAACCTTTGGTCAAATCAAATCGAAGAAAAACAACAGCAGAACTCAGGAGTATGTTTAATTGTGAACGCAAAAGCATTTCCACACGCACAATGCGAAGGGAACTCAAGGGGTTGGGATTGAACAGCTGTGTAGCCGTAAGAAAACCTCTAATCAGTAAGGCTAACCAGAAAAAAAGGCTTCATTTTGCTAGGGAGCATAAAGATTGGACTCTGGAGGAATGGAAGAGGGTCATGTGGTCTGATGAGTCCAGATTTACCCTGTTCCAGAGTGATGGGCGCATCAGGGTAAGAAGAGAGGCAGGTGAAGTGATGCACCCATCATGCCTAGTGCCTACTGTACAAGCCTGTGGGGGCAGTGCTATGATCTGGGGTTGCTGCAGTTGGTCAGGTCTAGGTTCAGCAACATTGTGTGCCCAAAGAATGAGGTCAGCTGACTACCTGAATATACTGAATGACCAGGTTATTCCATCAATGGATTTTGTCTTCCCAAATGGAACGGGCATATTCCAAGATGACAATGCCAGGATTCATCGGGCTCACATTGTGAAAGAGTGGTTCAGGGAGCATGAGACATCTTTTTCACACATGGATTGGCCACCACAGAGTCCAGACCTTAACCCCATTGAGAATCTTTGGGATGTGCTGGAGAAGGCTTTGCGCAGTGGTCAGACTCTCCCATCATCAATACAAGATCTTGGTGAAAGATTAATGCAACACTGGATGGAAATAAATCTTGTGACACTGCAGAAGCTTATTGAAACAATGCCACAGCGAATGCGGGCTGTAATCAAAGCTAAAGGCGGTCCAACAAAATATTAGAGAGTGTGACCATTTTTTGGTGGCGACTTTTTTTTTGGCCAGGCAGTGTATATTCCACAAATACAAACCAGTCATACTAAGGTTGACTTAAAAATGGAATTACTTGTAATAATTAATTTACAAGCTTACAATCCTATGTAATTTAACTTCCGTCATTGATGCACTGTCCCTGTGGAGTTAACATTAAAATGTGTTTATGACACTGTATGTAACATTTGAAATGCAATAATTAATAAAACACTTTACTAACTCTCCAACTGCAGCGCTCCACAGCCCATGATGTCAAAAGCAGCCATCACTTCCTAATGACAAACCAAACCTCTGCGACAGGAGCTTCTCTGACAGATACCCCACAGCAGCTTCAAAAGACTGGAGTGGCAGCTTCCATCAGCTTTCTACTGCATCTTATTATGTTTAAGTTGACTATTAGATAGGAGTTTAGAGAACATGAGCAATACTGTATATCGGGTTATACTCTGAGAACAATCTGTGGCTTTGAATCTGCTGCCTGACGGAGATGCTTTGCTATCTGAAATGACTGTTTGTTTTCAATTTCACATTCCATCTGATTTCCTTAGGACTGGGGAACACAGAGGTTATTACCAACAAAGACAGGCATGCCGGGGCTGAGAGTGTGTGTGTCACATCAAAGAAATTAGATTTGAGTTTGTCTGGAATACAGCTTGTATGGAGACTTGTATACTAGGTGGAATGACCTCTACGTGTGCTCTATCTATCTATCTATCTATCTATCTATCTATCTATCTATCTATCTATCTATCTATCTATCTATCTATCTATCTATCTATCTATCTATCTATCTATCTATCTATCTATCTATCTATCTATCTATCTATCTATCTATCTATCTATCTATCTATCTATCTATCTATCTATCTATCTATCTATCTATCTATCTATCTATTTAATTTTTTTATTTTTTTCCAGCCAGCTCTGGAAAATATTAAGACACCACTGCACTGAACTCCATTGAAAACTTCATGGTTATTCCACCCAAAATTGATTTCTGAACTCTTCCTAAGTTAAAGCATTAGTGTTGTTGTTTCTAAATGAATATGAACTTGTTTTCTTTGCATTATTTGAGTCTGGAGGCACTGCATCTTTTTTCTTATTTTGACCATTCCCCATTCTCTGCAAATAATTGCTTGGAATTTCAAAGACATATTGTCAGTAGAATACAAGAACAATGTTCATTTTACTCAAACATATCCCCACAACGATTAAAATCAGAGAGCATATAATCTGTGTATTTGTGTATAGGCATGTGGGTGTGTGGGTGGGTGTGTGTGTGTGTGAAGACACATCCACGAAATCCAGTCTCTACAGTACTGTACTGGTTCAAAAAGGTTTTAATCAAAATACTATCTATCTAAAAAAAAATAAGGCCAGATAAATTCACTGATTTGTGCCAGTGACAGATTTGTAAATGCTTTGATTCCTAAAGTGAGGGCATGTACATTATAGATGAGACACCAAGAGTAGAGTGAAGCCAGTTCTTGGACTGACAGTCCAAACCATGAATGAAGGTCTTCAAATGTAGACGTTGCCTCAGACACACATTGCCAGCACTTGACAGTGTTACAGAGATTGTAGGTTTCTCTGAGGCCATGTGTTTGTGTTTGTGTTGTGCAATTGATCCATATCTATGGTTTACAGCGGTTACAGTGACCAAGTGTTGGAACCAGTAGGCACAGAAGGGGCACTCAAACATCCCATGTCTTCTTGCCCCATGTTATAAAGAGTATATGCCAAAATATGAGAAGTAGCAGAATATGCTCGTCCATCATGCTTCCCAGCAAGACGGAAAGCCAAACTGTGAACCAATTCAAGCTGTCAGGTGCTGGTAATCCTCTGTAACGTGTCCACCAGGAATCTTGTACGACTGCTGACCTTCACTTTCTATTCTTGAGTGCTCTGTGTGTAACACCGTCACTCCACTTATGATGTCACCATTTATGCCCTCCGGTGTCTTGTGGTAGACATGCCAGCTCACTGACGAGAATACTTTATGACTTAAATATCAACATTTATTGCCGAAGAAAGCAGAAATTGATGGAACAAGGGTGGCTGGAGTTTTGACCTCTGCAGAAGGGCGGAGCCTCTGCAGATAAACACACTAAAGCACACATCCAGTAAGGCTGAAGTCATGATTAAGAGCGAATGCTGTTTGAATGAATCTATTCGCTGTTTATTGAGTATGGTGTGTGTATGTGTGAGTGTTTATGTCCAAACTAAAAGCAGATTCACAGCGTTTGACACCGAGTGTGTGTTGTGTGTCTTCGCTTGTTGATTTTGTGAGTTATCTTCTTTGTGCATGTGAAATTGTGTGTGAGTGCATGTGGGGGTGCGTGCGTAGGGGTGTGTGTGAGTATGTGTGTGTTTCCCTATCAGTTAGACAAGTCATTATTCTTGGCTGACAGCGCTCAGCTCTCGCTTCTCTGCCAGGTAATGAATTCTCCTTCAGATAAAGCGAATAAAAAAAAAATCATCTTTAATTTCTCCGCCTTTCCGTTGTGTAAACTCAGATTTTTTTTTTCCGCCTCGGTGCCAGGGTTTGCCGCCGTACTGCTCCCTGCCTGCCATGGGCATGAGACAAGCAGTGAGAGATGATGATGGCAAAGCAGATGTTCGGATGTGGATGAAAGAACCACTGCAAAATATGATGGATAAACGGTTGAAGCTGTGAGAGTGTGCACAGAAACGCACATGCAGACCTAACATAAAGATGAGGAACAGCAAGATAGGCAGACAAAGATACACATTTAATACCTCAGCTCTGTATTGGATAATTAACTCTTCACTAGTTCAATTAATATGTTATTATTAAAACAAAATTACTGTTTCTGGTTAGTATAAAACCTGCTATATGTCTGCAGCAACAACTCACATCAAGTAGTATCAAAAAGAGGTAATTAGTTTTTCATGTCACTATTGAGGAATTTTGGCTCCCTCCTCATTGCAGATTTGCGTTCAGCCACATCAGAAGGATTCTGGGAGCAGCCTGCCTGTTTGAGGTCATCCCACAATGTTTCAATCAAATTTAAGATTTTCTCTTCAGCTAGGCTACTCTAAAACCTTCACATTGTCTATCTTTTTAAATGCACAGTATTTTTTTTGCACTGTATATTATTATTATCCCGTTTACATTTTCTCAACATATTTTGATCTTTTGACTGAAGTAGTTTGATGTTGCTGTTGCACCTGAATTTCCCCAGTGAGGGACAATAAATATCTATTAAATCAATTCTGTGTTGATTGACATGAAAAGGCTGAGCTTCTGGGGAGGAGAGGAGAGCGTAAGGGAAGAAACGTGAGTGGACTGGCTTCGACACTACCATCCATAGGGTAGTAAGCACTGTCCTCCAAGTTCCCAATTTGGTCGACATGCTAAGAGGTACAGCAACACCAGTTTGGTAGGAAGAGGGGAGCAGAGTGCATGGAGAGCTGGAGGGCGAGGGGCCAAAGGACTGGGTTGGGCTTGGAACCTGTTGATTGCCGCTTGTAGTTGTACGTTTTATTTTTTGCATTTTGAGTTATTCTGAGTTTGACTTGCTTTGGATCATTGACCAACTATCAAAATCAAAAAGTGAAACCCAACTTTGCCTGAATTTAAGGTCACAAACAGTTGGACATTCTCCCTCAAGGTTTTCTGCTAGGAAGTAGAATTCATGGTTCATTCAGTTCCTCTAACCCGTCCAGCTCCAGAACAGGCCATTATGATACAACCACTGTGTTTGACAGCCAGCAAGGTGTGGCTTTCTGAAATGCTGTTAATTCCAAATGTAAAGGTATACATATCTTCCTAAAAGCTCAGCTTTTCTCTTTTCAGTGCATAGATTGTTTTTTTTTTTTTGGCGGGTGGCGGGGGGTGGAGGGGGGGCTGGCAAAAATGAGATGTGCCTTTGTTTTGTTTTTAATCAGCCATGGTTTGGCCTTGGCGCTCTCCCATGGAGGCAGTTTTTGCCAATATCCTATTGTAGAGCCCTGAAATGAGGCCTGTAGTGCTTTGCATGTTGTTCTCAATGAGCTTTTGGAGTAATGTTGGTTGGCAGGCTGTTCCTGGGAAGAGCCACGACTTTTCCTAGTGTCCTCTATTTCTGGATAAATTCTGAGATTTTTTAGATGACATCATGATGTCGGAAATGTATTTCAGTGATGTCTTGACTCTTGCGTTAATAAGAAGACAGTTATTATTTCTTATGAAAAAACACAACTAGCTTCTCTGGGTGGGTTTGGATAGCTTTATTTGCACAACAAATAAAACCAACATGCATGATCTTGGTTATTAAAATTATTTTGATAACTTTGACAAAAAAGAAAGTGAAAATGGCTTCATAGCACTGTCAGGATTTAGAATGGAACAAGTTTATGAGATGCCCATTCTCTGACTCTTTAATTTGATGATAAATTAAATCTACAATCACACACACTCTCAATAACCTTCCTTCCACATCACCAATAAGGCAGTAAGCTGTTAATGTACACCTTAGCTGTCACACAACTCATAAAGGCAGTGGCCTGCTCCCTGATGTGTGCTCCGATTGTTTTATGCTCCATCTGCTCCAAATCCCTAATCTGCCATTAGAGCCAAACTACACAGAAGCGCTGTGGGTGCAGAGACAGGTCAAAAAGAACATTGAGCAGCAGCGGGGTGACATCAGTTCATTACCTGCATTAATGAGAACAATCAACAAAAAAGTGATCAGTGATAATACACAGCTACATGTGCTACTCAAAACACAGTGGAAATAAATTCCCTTAATTCTTTCAGATCATGGGTGTGACCAACACCTGCAAAAGAAAAAAGGTCTTTTTGCACTCTTCATCTTTATCTAAATTTGAATCATGCTAAATCATTTCTTCTACATATAGAACGCTGCCCATCCTGCACCTCGACATTTTGCAGTTTCAGAGTGCTCTATCTGTCCATTTAGCCTGGAATGTAAGTTTTTGTTTAGAAAGGCTAAAATTATCCATTAGTTTTGCATCTTTAATGTGACACAGACTGCACATAAAATCCATGAATGACATTTATTTGAGAAAAACATCTAAAATATAAAAAAGCTACAAATTAATGTTTTACATAATAAAAAAACTGAGAGTGACCTCTAAGTTGGGTTTCCACAACTTTCTAAAAATAATTTAGCAACAAAAAGGAGCTTTTCGAAGTAACAAACGCTACAAACAGAGCAGGCATCAAGATTACAATTGTTGAGCCTTTCTTAAATTAAGCTTCAGGGAATTGTTGATTATAAACAATATGGATGGACCAGCGCAGGCTACAGACTCAACTAATAAAGACTGAAGTAGAACCTCTAATGAACAAGTTGAGGATTTTGTCTTTCCAATTAAAGAAGTCACGTCATTTAATGTAACTGGAACAAAAAAAGCTAATGTTTCAGAACCCTGGGGCTAACTCTCAAAGGTAGGGGAGATTGGGGAAACATTAGATCTCAGATCCATTTGAAAAAAACAAAAAACAAAAACAAACTGGAAAGGCAAGATACACACAATAATTGAATAAGTAATGTAACAGCAACAGAACTAAAGCTGAACATTCCTCCAGAATTGATAAAAACACAAGAAAGGAAGTGATGAGGGAAAATGCCAACAAGCTGAAAGCAACATTGACAGCAATTTCCAACAAGTATTGACTGCATTCTCTGTATTTGTTGAATAAAGAGTACAATTGCATAAAGGGTTATTTTCTTTCAAAGAAAACATCTAGGCCTGTTAAAATCTACAAAAACCTTTCATTAGAATGTATCAGCTCAAAGTCGACCTTTTCAGTCACAATTTCAAAAGGTCAGTTTGGCACAAAATACACCCTGAAAATCACATATGCAAATATATTAGGGTTGGGACTTCAGTGCAGTGTTTTTGATTACTTAATTACATAGATTTTAATGCATTAAAGATGTTAACACAATTAATCATTTTTTTTCTATTCTACATACAGAAGTCTCAAAACGGAACCTTTCAAATGACATCAGCGATAAATGACAAAGCTGCTTCCCTTGAAAAACCAATGAGACGCAGAATAATGTTGTGTTCAAGTTGCACTAAATGTAGGTAGCCTATCAGCAAAGCCATTCAAGCCTAAAATAGCATCTCAATGCTAAACATGTATCAGCAGCAGCACAAAGAAGTTGAATGATCAACTTCCTGAAACACTTCATCGCTAAATGGGTAGAATATCATTCTGCAGCAATCTTATGGTTGAATAACCTAAAAAAGGTTAAAAACAATACATGTCTTTGTTGTTGTCTATTTATTCAGTAATTTAGTGGCAATTGAAAATGTTGTTTATTTTGTTGATGTTTAGTTCTCAATTAAAATGCAATTAATAGTTATTACAGACCCTGAATTAATTTAATTAAGTTTATGTACAGTACAGACCAAAAGTTTGGACACAACTGTGTGTCCAAACATACATACATACATACTGTATGTATGTATGTATGTATGTATGTATGTATGTATGTATGTATGTATGTATGTATGTATGTATGTATGTATGTATGTATGTATGTATGTATGTATGTATGTATGTATGTATGTACAGTACAGACCA
Organism: Xiphophorus hellerii; assembly: GCF_003331165.1. Classification (NCBI taxonomy): domain Eukaryota; kingdom Metazoa; phylum Chordata; class Actinopteri; order Cyprinodontiformes; family Poeciliidae; genus Xiphophorus; species Xiphophorus hellerii. The sequence goes on from NC_045690.1 coordinate 27,218,414, forward strand.
AAAGTTTGGACACATCTTTTAATTCAATGAGTTTCCTTTATTTTCATGACTATTGACATTGTAGATTCACACTGAAGGCATCAAAACTATGAATAACACATGTGGAAATATGCACTAAACAAAAAAATGTAAAACAACTGAAAATACCCCTTATATTCTAGTTTCTTCAAAGTAGCAACCTTTTGCTGTGATTACTGCTTTGCACACACTCTGCATTTTCTTGATGAGCTTCAAGAGGTAGTCACCTGAAATGGTTTTCACTTCATAGGTGTGTCCTGTCAGGTTAATAAGTGGGATTTCTTGCCTTATAAATAGTCATGAAAATAAAGAAAACCCATTGAATTAGAAAGGTGTGTCCAAACTTTTGGTCTGTACTGTATGTATGTAGCTGTGCACACACACACCCAACTGTCTACTAGCCTGGATCTGAAGTTGAGGATAGAGAAGGCCTGCCTGTCCATGTCTGTCAATCCACACCAATCTTCAGTTCTAGCAGAGCTAATATTACCTGAGAAATCCAGTGATTTGCAGTAATTGCAGAGAACATCTCTATTTCATGATTTTAATTTGCACTCCTAGAGCAAATTACCCGCTGCACACAGCTTACCTGAAAACACTAATCCTACACCAATCGAATTTCTGGCAGTTGCGAGCTGTAATTTGTCTCGCTGTGTTGTTTCTCTCTTCTATTGCTTTCACTCTCTAAGGTCTTAGATTTTTGTACATTTCCTCATGAATATATTCAATCAAAATCTTTAGGCAACAATCACAGGTGATGCAAATATTTTTTACCAGCATAACCATAGTAGATTTTATCTTGCCCTGTCAGCTGTTTTTTATATTTTATATAATGATAAGCAAGCAGTCATAATGTGTCCCTATCATACATCTAACAAGATACTAGAGAATAGTTCAATTTCTTTAAATTACACTGGAACTAAAATCAGATATTTGGTCATTTATAATTGTTCTCTTCAATAAATGTAAACTTGACTCTCACTTTCCTCTTCAAAAAGCACATTTAGAAGCCAAACCACGTCTTGATCCCTTTTTAAATAAATCAAACTACTAGAAAACACTATTAGATGGACAATAACAGTTTTGTTCTTTAAGATACATGAGTAAGCAGTAGGAAAATTTATGACACAGTGACAGTAAAATAAAGAGCACCAAGTGCAGAGAGGAAAATTGAACAGTAAATGACGAGACAAGGCAATGTTTTAACAAAGTTTGAGGCACCAAGAGAAAAGAAAAACAGTAGAAAAATGAGGGAAGACAACCAGGATCAGTTTGGGATGTTTACTTGGAATCTGTCTGTATGAGACCACAGAATTTTTTTGTAAGGTGCCTTGACACAACATGTGCTGTAAACTGACTCTATATTAAAAAAAAAACCTGAATATTTATTCACTGGAATAAACCTGGAGGCTTTCAGTTGTTTAGTTTGGGTAGACTCAGATTTCCGCTAAACCATTCACAAAGCACGTGGAAATAATCATCTAGAATATAGCTCAAAAAGAACCTCAGTATTATATGATTTCTTCCTCCAACAGATGTATTGATTCTTTTAAAAGATGTTTTGTTAGCCAGTCAAAGTCAGAGCTGCTGGTTCTTTTTACAGGAAATATTAAATGATGAGTTAAGGACGTTGTTCCCACATCGTCCTGAAGCATCAGAACTGCTTTCCACTGCTCCAGGCTCACTTCCTCAGCTGCACTTTCGTCAAGCTGTCTCTCCCACAGTGATGTTCATAAAAACAAAGACAGAACTGTGTGGAGTCTTCCTCCTTCAACGTTTCTTAACATTTAGCTATTTTCCATCGTCTCTTCTTGAAGTACCTGAGCCCAAAGGCTCTAAGAAATTGCTTTACCCTTACTCAAACAATGGGCTCATAAAGAGTTTAAAGTGATCTTAAATTACCCCGTTAAGATGTGGTGACTAGAAAACTGGTGTTTAAAACAGGTAAATTCCAGATTTGTGGTCGATCTTAAGCACCCCTGCAGTGGAGTCTTAATCAAAGAGCTGTAACAATTGATAATCGTTGTAAAGGGAGAGCACCAGAAAGAAAGAGGAGAACTAAAAATCAACTAATTGCAAACCTCATATTCTGTTTTTCCTGTCTCTCTCTACTCTCCTACTAATCCTTAAATTAACTGGGTTTTTTTTTTTTGCTTGTACAAAAAGTCAAGGGTTTTCATCACAATTCTAAGTTTTTATTATATTTTATTTAAGTTGATTAAACATATTTCCATGATAGCTTTAGTCAATCTAATTATCACTGTTGCCTAAGTATTCTTATCTGTGTTTTAACTGAGTCTGGTAGGCTAAGAAACATAATGAAGGTTATTTTGGAAATCAGAGGTGCTGACCAAACATCTGACATCGTTGGAATAAAACTTGAGGCTGAAGCAGAACTGAACCCTGCAACATGATAGTGAACCAAAACATACCAGTGAATCTACCTAGCACTATGGAATTAAGAATGGAATATCAACTTACAGTGTTAATTTGTTATGGAAATTGAGACTGATTATTCATGTAAAAAACCCTCAAACATCTCAGCCAAATCCTCAGATTTATGTCAGAGACGAGCATATAGCTACAAGAAGTGCCTCGCTGAAGTTATTTGTAGCTAAAAGGGCTATGACTGGCTATAAGGACACAGTCCAAAATTTTTAGTCAGGTAAAAAATATTTGTTGATCTGTTTTGTACAGGGAAGTGCAGTGGAACAGCACTTGCACTTGCCTTGCAGCAAGACGATTTTGGGTCCCAATCTCAGCCTGGGGTCTTTCTGCATGGAGTGTGTATGTTCTCCCTGGTCATCCATGGGGTCTCTAGGTATTTTGGAATTCTCCCACAGTTCAGAAACATGAGTGTTAGGTTAACTGGTGTGGGGATGAGCATATGTATGTGTGGTTGTCCTTTGTGCCAGTGCGTTGCCCTGGGATGTACTGGTGATCTGTCCAGGGTGACCCCGCCTCTTGCCCAATGACCCCCAACCCTAAGGAAAAGGGTAAGCGGGTATTAGAGGTGTGTGATATGACATAATTTGGCATCGATCTGATAGCAAGTAAATATTGCAAATACTGATACATTTTATTGAATTTTGATTCATCATCAAACTTCTAGTCTTTGGTGCTTTGGAGTTTTTCCTTTGAATGATTTTATCAATACCTAGGACAGAATTTGGACAAAGTTTATAGGTATCTATATTAATTTTTTTGGATAGAGTTCAAAAACTACAATACAAAGATAAAATAAAATTTCAACGTGGAATCTGAATCTAAAGTATCATCTAGTATCAATAATGACGTGGTATTGATAATGTTGATAAATAATGTGCCCATATCTTATAGGTACAGAGAATGAATGGATCTTTTATTCAGTGGGAAATAAGAGTTGATTTCTTTTAAGTAGAATAAATCCCTTTATTTTTCAGAAATAAAGGAAAAAATGTATTAGGCTTCAGTATCTGAACATACTGTATCTTAAGCTGAGTATTACTTCAAATCGATACATTTGGATTCTATCTAGGTTGATTGATTTGGGTTCAAATAATGTTTTTTTGTTAATAATTCCTGGGAGATGTGGGAATCCAGGTTAACCCCTTGTTTGTTTGTGTATGTTTAACAGCATATATTAATATTTCATCACGGTCAGAACTGCTAACATTTGCCTCTTTTACCCCCTTTTCTTCTCTCTCATCATGTCGGCCTAATCCTCCCTCTCTGTTTCTTATCTCCCTTCTCTCTCTTTTAACATTTTCCTCTCAGCTCCATCTCTTTCTCATTACAGACCCATTTCTTTCTCTTTATGCCTTCTTTTCCCTCCACTCTCTCACTCCCTGCTGTTGCTGTCTGTCCTGATCTCACGTGGCCCCATCCACCCTGCCTCTTGCCGTTTCCTTGCCCACCCTCCCAGCTTCTCTCATCCTCCTCAGTGTAATGCAGGATAAAGACACAGGGATCACATATGGCCGAGTGGTAATGGTGGCGCGCCACTTAAATCCACTCATTTAAGTGCAAATCAGTGTCATTCTGGAGCTGCCGAGCAGATGCTAGTCCATGTCAGCATAACTTGATGTGACCACTGCAGGCTTAAAGTGTGTGTTTATTTGTGTGGGTGTGCATTCTCAGTAATCCATATGGATTCTGATAAAAGAACCTGCTCCTTAAATGCACAAAACCTGTGAACCGATAGGCAGTTATACATTTGTACAACTGCAAATGTGAGGGAGGGATTTAAGCACACCACTCTGTTAAATTAGTGTAACATTTTGCGTTTCGTGCCTACAGTCCAATACAATCATGTGAGTGAGTAAAAATCATATCAATAAAATAAAACTGATTAAGAAGAAAAAATTCTGGGTTCAACATCACCCGAAAGTAGCAACCATATATTAAGTTTGGACTGGTCAAATATGATTTCTAGCTTCACAATAATCACTATCAATATGCACTATCATAAAGAGACTGCCTCTTTATCATCATATTCACGGTAAAACAACAGTGTGTTGGTGGAGTGTTTCATCATTTCAGTCATCCTGAAAATGTCACCAAGACTAGCTGGCACAAACATCTGTTACGGTTTGAAATATTTAAAGTAGTAGTATGTGTTTTCCAGGCACATAGTGCTATTTTATAGTACAATCAGTTGCCTTCAGTTGTTATAAAAATGCTGTAAATCATGCAGCAAATATGACATAAGAGAAAATTGGCTTCATAATGTAACGCTTTGAAATTGGGCCTCTGTCTCTTTAAGAAGCTCCAGCACTTTCTGATACTCCGACTTAAGCATTTCATCACAACATTTCTCCATTAAGCCTTTAACATCAATTTTAGGACAGTTGGACTGAGAAGTAGCTCCGATGATGAGCTCAGCAGACGCACAGTTCTACCAGATCACCCTTTTTCTCATGTGGGCAGCTGCCCCCACTCAGGGGTCAAAGGGGAAGGCTGCTCTGTGAGGCGGAAGCTCGGCTGGAGACTGCAGGTCTGAGAAAGAGCTGCGTGGAAAAGGTGGTGCTTGGTGAGAACAACCGGTTAGGCACACCTGGTTGCCACGGGAGATTAAAAGATTTCTCAAACATCCATGAAAGAATCAAAGCAACACTTCAGGTATATTTTTGATGAGGGAATAATATAACATGACCTAAAGCTAAAAAAAAATAACAATGTCGTCTTTACGTAGTTCCCCTCCTTTAAGATTTCATCTGAGACTTTGAAGCATTCAGTTGGCTTTAGTTGGTGGGACATATCATCCATCCACTGTGTATGGATGATATGCTTGTCTAGACCTACACCATGGGACTACAGCCATGAAGTTACAGAACAATTCAAACCAGGAGCCATTATTAAACAGCCTACAAAATACTGGCAGGCCAAAGCTATCTGACTTTAAGTGAACTTTACAGTTTAGGAAAAAGGAAATTTATTTTCCCCTAAAATGTAAGATCTCAGAAACCTGTCGTACCCTCTTCCCTAAAAATATTGTTTCTCCATCTTAAACTACCCCCAACCTGTCCTACACCTTTTTCTTTCTATCTTTCATCCGTGCCAACATTTGTCCTTTGGCCGACATTTTTTAGTCTGCCACAAGCAATGCTCGATCTTTAGCTGTACCTCCTCCTGTTCTTCAGCCTATTCCGTTCTCTCTCTCTCTTCTTCTTTTTCCAGGTGTTTTGCACGGATAAAGGATTGATGAAGCCATCAACTCTCAGCTCTTGACATTTACAAAAGAGTCCTGTGAGGAGCCTCCCAACACATCGCAGCCCTCTCTTGTGTTATCTTCCCACAACGCTACCTCACCCGTCACTAACCCGACCACATCATTAGGACCCAGTAATTAGCTCTCATTTGTAAAGCCCATGTAAATAAATGGGACATAATGGTTGGGATATCATTCATACTGAGGTGTAAACTAGACTTTGACTACGTGTGTTTGTGTGTACGTGCTTCAAGTATTTTTCCTTCTTTTAGCATAAATAGAACACAAGCAGATAGCTTATGACTCATCCAGTTACAGGAGTGTGCTTCGGAAACGTTGATCGCAGAATAAAACAAGCAAGTGTTTGATCTGTTGGAGAAAGATGCTGGAAGGAAAATATTTAGAAAGCCTAAGTTAATCATTCTGCAGGTAGAGTGCACAGATACGGGATTAACATGTTGGTAAAGTAATTACTTTAGACCAAAATATACCTGAGGTATAAACAATTTGGGCTCATGTGTAAAATATATTGTTGTTCTTCAGAGATGCAGCTTGATTCATCCCCGACAATTTAAATTAGTGCATGCATTTTAGATACATATTTTATGTAGATATAAAAGATTCATAAATATAAGCCAAGAGATATGTTCTGATCTACTCTATAGTTGTTCAGATAAGAAATATTATTACAGAAATTCAGGATTAGAACACACACTCTAAATGGAACAATTCAAAAATACCTAAATGATGCGGGCCATGACCTCACTGATTATTCATTTCAAGACTCCACATCCATCAGTGAACAGGAACTTCACAGACCAGTGTCCTGTTTTCACCACAACCTTTAATGGCTGGTAATTGACTGATTCATGAACCATCAACTCAGATGGGGGAAAGCAGACAGGAAGTGACAAGAAAGAAAGGGTCACGTTCTAGTGAGAACATTATTTTTCACTTGACTAGCAATACAGTTTTTGTATCTTTGTTGTCTCTGGGAGATAGCAAAGAAAAAAGTCAGTGTTTAGGTGAAGCAACCATGACAGGAAAAGAAACTAAAAAAAAAACAAAGCATGTGAGAAACCTTGGTTAGGGGTCTCCAGTACCATAGATGTAACACCAGTGTAAGGTAATTGTTGCAATTGTTTGAAATCACCAAAAGCGTTGACTCTAAAGTCAGCAGAATTTATCTCAACATGTTCCAACTTAAGCATCTTGCAACAAAGTACTCAAGGACCCACTCCTAAACTTTCACAAGATTCCCAAGGACTTATACGAGCAAATTAAAGCTATCTTGAATATCATTACACTCATACTTAAACCCAAAGCAAGATATCCTGGAACCCTTTGAAATGACCTTCAAAGATAATTTCAATCATCCAAGAACTCTGACACTTCTCAAAGTAGTGCAACAATCTCTTAAAACATCCTACAAATATCTTCAGACACATAGAACCTCCTCCTTAAAACTCTTGGAACTGTCTGAAAGAGCTGAGAGGACTTTCAATCTTCTTCTTCAAGACTTCTAAATGCATTTACTTGGTGGTTTTGAACTATTAAATGTTACTATGACTCTCAGAGGGTCAAAAGCACTCAGAGTTATCTGCATCTATAGCCTCCTGGTCAATGTGACTCTGTCAATAAAATTGATTGTTGTGTATTCATTTGCATTTAATGACGATAATCTATGTCCCAGTGGGGAAAACTGCACATTTAGGCTGAACTACTCTTCCCTGATTGATAAACTTTTCTCCCTTTACACTAGTGTTCAATCTAATTATCCAAAATTAAGTAAAAGTAAGTAGTACTAGAAATTTAGAAAAGTAGCTTAAAACAGTTTTTTCTTCCTCCAAGTGCTTTCAGCTCTAGCTTTAATCCCACATACAGTCAGATTAAATCTGTGGTAGCAGCAAATGTGGAGTTATTTACTACCATGTCTTACATTCTGATCAGGATTTCTCTTTATTTGGTGTTTACTTCACTGAACAAGATAATGACAAGAAAACTTGACAGAAATTCAAACTCGTGTCAGAAATGAAAACAAGACCAAGGAAATCTAAGTACGTTTTTTACTGTTGTTCAATATGAGTAGCTGTATTAGAATATTTCCCAATGAAATGTTTGCACAAATCAGATACAGTGGACCCCTGGTATCTGCTGGGCTGAGTGTTCACAGCCAATTTTAATAGTTCAAACATCACATTTATATTAATATGCATAAATACACACTGCATAGAATTACCACAAAAGTTAACATTCATAGTTTTCCTTTCCTTCACTCTTTTGAATTCAGCCAATTACCACCAAGGAAAATTCATACCGCTCTTGGATTGGCTGCTTTGCAAACGCCAGCCAATAGTGTGCAAAGTAGCTTTGCACCTATGCATTTAAGCTTTTCTAGATGAATTTTTGTTAGAATATCTTAGACATGCTCTATGAAAAAACGAGCTGGAGTTATGTTGCACAAAAACAAACAAACAAAAACAACCCCCCGCCAATTTTGGTTATATGGTGACAAAGTGAAAAAACTTTTTTCCATGTTTGTCCATTCAAAGGAATCATACAGATAATATAATATAGATTCACTAAAGTTGGTCATTTTCTAATAATCATAAACTTTACTAAAAAGAAACCAGAATATAGAGGACTACATCAGCCCAGTTTTATATTACGCTTGTAATATTGCAGAATCACTGCATATATTGTAGGTTATTTTATAATAATTTCTTTTTTTCAGGATTCTTTTTATATTAAACAAATAATGAACAACTGCATTTTTTTCTTCCAAAATTATATCACAAAGTTGAAAAACGGATATGTTGAACAAATAGATACAAAATCAAGGTGTCTCCACATTGTCTTCAGTAGAAATGAGCTCATATAATCTACTTATAATAATAAGCAGAGGATGAGGCAGGCTGCAATCTCTTCAAATAAAAATCCCACAGTTGTTCAGAAAGAAACCACAGAATCTATATTCACCTCCGGACTTCTGCAAAACACAAGGTCTAGTGGTAAAAAAAACCAAAAAACTATTTCTGCTTTCCAGCAGAAATGGCAGATTGGAATGGAAAAAATGACAGGATGTATACTCTTTAGATACAAAAGTCTAAAATACATAATCTCATCTCAAATTTGCAGCAGTTTTTAATGACAGCATTCAAAGATACTTGCAGTTTGTGGATCCCCCTTTGTTCATTAACGCTGTACTTCTGAGCAAATGTTACTCAGAGAAGACCTCCTTTGATGGAATCAGTTTTATGTCAATGGTAAACCATTAAACATGCATGACCTATCCTAATCCTGATGCTGCTTAAAAATCCCAAGCACACATGACAATCAAACACACAAACACGCGTCTAAAGCGGTCTATTATGCACATCACACTTACACAATTCTGCTCCTCACAATTCAATAAAACAAGCATCAATTTTGTTTGCTGATCTGTTTACAGCTTCTACAGCACCAAGATAACGGCTGGCTGTAAATCTGAACCCAGGGATGAGAGAGAAGGTGGGAGCGAGGGTACTGGGGACAGCTAATGTGAATTGAACGCAAACAAGAGAAAAGGGGCAAAATGTGGGGGTGTAAATAAAAGTAAGGGGTGATGGAAAAAGAGGAAATGCCAAGGCTAACATTGGAAAAAGCAATGCAGGAATTCAAAAGTAAAGGAAAGCCATTCTCCAGCCCTCCTGCGGTCCTAAGAGACGGGGTCATTTGGAGCCCAGGGTTTTTTTTACCCAGTGAGGTCCAGCAGACAATTGTACAAGAATTTCTTTGTGTATTTTGGAAACTGACGGGACAACCCCCCCCCCCACTTCCCCGCTGTCCACCCGTGACATTACTGAGATCCTCCTGAGCATCACACTAAAACCAAGGGAAGGTTAAACATCCCACAGACTCTTTAACACCTAGTTACAACCTGCTTTCCACTTGTTTCAAAAAAAATATCAAGCCATTTTCCTCTGTATCTGTCAAGGACACTTTCCAAAGATAAATGTTTATTTATTTATTTAGTGGTTGTCATTGGTTTTTTTAAACCAATGACAACCACTAAATCAATGGTTCTTGTGAAGGCTTCAGAAATATAAGGCAGTCAAAGCTGCATTCCTAGAACGTATACACTGGCAGCTCCGCACTGAACCACAGACACCCAGCTGCTGTTGTGAAGGTTAGCAGGTGCTGCATTCAGTCGTTCCGAAATACATAAAACCAAAGTGATGCGGGTTTGATGAAGCCCACCAGCCATCAGAATCCCAACATGTCCAACACTTTTTAATGTGGTGAGAGAGAACAGAGCAGGCGTTGAGAAGATCATGACCTCCACACCCCTTGTGCCATCACTTGCACCTCTAATGCATGACAAGAATAAGTGAAGCAAGCGTTAAGCCAAAAACCAGCAAGGTGGTGTGTGTTTGGTGTCCTTCAGCAGCCCTATTTCACCTCCTGCTGTCTGTCTCTCTGCCTCTCTAATGTATAAAAGTGTCTCTTCTTACTTTAAATCCGTGCTGTGCAGGTAGATAGTCACCTCTGACCTCACACAGTGGCTCGCTGTGCAGCTTCATCCATTTCAATGGCACCTGTCTGTACAGCCCTCTGTCTAGGCTCAGTGTGCACATACACACATTGCTGTCATACAGATTCATGCACAAAGTAGAAGTATGAGGACCCACTCTATCAGGGCAGAAGTAAAGGTTGAAATGAAAACAGTGGAACACTCCTGATCAAAATGTTAACACAGGGGGAGTAGTGCCATGATCCTGACAGGGTTCAAGGTAAATAAGTTTAAGAAACTGATGGATAAGACAAAAAAAGACTGTAGATTTTTGGAAAAGACTCTAAACTCAAACAATCTGATCAGTGTGACCCAGTTTCCACAGTCTACATTTCTGAAGAAGTTCCAAAAATGATCAGAACTTCCTGAAACTCTAGAAAGCTCAAAGGATAGAATAATACTTTGCTCCAATCTGATGGTTGATTAACACTTCAACAGTCCTCTATGCCATTTACGATCATTCTTAGTATCAATGGACTGAGAAGTAGTTCATATGAGAGCCTCAGCAGATCCAAGAGGTGTTTGCTAATTGCTGCCGGCGCTAGTCTGCAGGAGCTGAGTGGGGTAGTTGCAGGTCAGTTCAGCTCTGTGAGGCAGGAGCTCAACTGGAGACTGCAACTCTGAAGAGAAGCTTTGTGAGAGCAAGCTCTTAGATACTGCCATTTTCACTCTGGTAAAAACAGCTTGAAATAAATCACAGAAAAAAAAATTCATATGTTATAATTGGATGTTAACATCTGGCAAGATCTTTATATGCAGGTGCTGTGGTGCTTGTCTGCTTTTGATCCTGGAGGTGTTTGTCAGGGCAAAGTAGACTTTACTAATCTTATGAGGAGCAGAGCATGTAGAAGAAAGATATCCTGGGCCCTCACCAGTCAGTTAGGACTGGATGTCATCATTATCTGATTCAGTAAGTTGAATCTATAAAACTTTTAAGCTGTAGTTTTTGAGAAGTCAGTTGCATGTGAGTTTGTGGACACCCATATGGATGACCAAAAGGAGGAAGTGGCCAATAGTCGGTTCAAACTGTTTAATGCTAATTCATTCATGTTGCCCTCCAGACAAGCGACAGTCCACAGGGAATACTGTAAGGAAAGGAAGTGAACGTGAGAGATGGTGAGTGTGTGTTTATAAGTGAATGGTTCCCATCCTCCCTGAGGGAATTTGGATGGCAATGAAATAGAGCAGAGATCAGGCCCTCTCTCCCTTCCAATGACCCTTCCTTTTATGTGTCTGTGTGCTTTTATGTGTGTGTTGAGGGTGGGGGAGAGGTGTATAGGTGTGTGTGTGTGTAGGGGTGGGGGTGTGTGTGTGTGTGCGTGCACTGACGTAGCATAATAACCCTCATGTGCAGTGGTGCATGTGAGGAAAATGACCTTGCCTGTGTGTGTCAGTGTGTCAATGTGGTAGAAGGTCTGGACACTGCAGAGGCTCTTTAAATGACAAAGACAGAAAAAAATCTCTCCTCACATCTCTGACACACACACGCACGCAAAACACACACACACACACACCCCCACACACCCCACACACACACCCCTACACACACGCACGCACACCCACCCACCCACACACACACACACACACACACATCAAGCGCTCACATAACTAATCTCAATCCAGTCAACAAGAAAAGAGAAAGTGACATTGGTTCATACTCTGTTGGTTGATAAGAAAATGAATCCTTTTTTCTTTTCTTCAAACTAAACTAAAATAAATATCAATAATCCATATGACTTGGGTTTTGTTATACACTGTCTGGCCAAAAAAAAGTCACCACCAAAAAATGGTCACACTCTCTAATATTTTGTTGGACCGCCTTTAGCTTTGATTACAGCCCGCATTCGCTGTGGCATTGTTTCAATAAGCTTCTGCAGTGTCACAAGATTTATTTCCATCCAGTGTTGCATTAATCTTTCACCAAGATCTTGTATTGATGATGGGAGAGTCTGACCACTGCGCAAAGCCTTCTCCAGCACATCCCAAAGATTCTCAATGGGGTTAAGGTCTGGACTCTGTGGTGGCCAATCCATGTGTGAAAAAGATGTCTCATGCTCCCTGAACCACTCTTTCACAATGTGAGCCCGATGAATCCTGGCATTGTCATCTTGGAATATGCCCGTTCCATTTGGGAAGACAAAATCCATTGATGGAATAACCTGGTCATTCAGTATATTCAGGTAGTCAGCTGACCTCATTCTTTGGGCACACAATGTTGCTGAACCTAGACCTGACCAACTGCAGCAACCCCAGATCATAGCACTGCCCCCACAGGCTTGTACAGTAGGCACTAGGCATGATGGGTGCATCACTTCACCTGCCTCTCTTCTTACCCTGATGCGCCCATCACTCTGGAACAGGGTAAATCTGGACTCATCAGACCACATGACCCTCTTCCATTCCTCCAGAGTCCAATCTTTATGCTCCCTAGCAAACTGAAGCCTTTTTTTCTGGTTAGCCTTACTGATTAGAGGTTTTCTTACGGCTACACAGCTGTTCAATCCCAACCCCTTGAGTTCCCTTCGCATTGTGCGTGTGGAAATGCTTTTGCGTTCACAATTAAACATACTCCTGAGTTCTGCTGTTGTTTTTCTTCGATTTGATTTGACCAAACGTTTAAGTAATCGCCGATCACGATCATTCAGGATTTTTTTCCGACCACATTTCTTCCTGGAAGACGATGGTTCCCCGCCATCCTTCCAGTTTTTAATGATGCGTTGGACAGTTCTTAACCCAATTCTAGTAGTTTCTGCAATCTCCTTAGATGTTTTCTCTGCTTGATGCATGCCAATGATTTGACCCTTCTTAAACAGACTAACGTCTTTTCCACGACCACAGGATGTGTCTTTTGCCATGGTTGTTTAAGAAATGAGGAGTTACTCATTGCATCAGCTGGGTTTAAATAACTTGTTGCCAGCTGAAAGATAATCGCCTATGCAGTACTTATCCAATAGGAGGCTTGTACCTATTTGCTTAGTTAAATCCAGGTGGCGACTTTTTTTTTGGCCAGGCAGTGTATTTTTGTCTCTTTTGTATGATCATGTGATGATGACCAACATAGGCTGAAAAATTGTGTGATATTTTTTTGAATATACAGAGATACATAACCTTCTGCTCCCTTACAAAAAGCTGATTCATTCTGGTGATAATCCAAGGTTAGACTATTACAGTTTATTATCATCAGAGTTTCACACAAAGCCCTTTGTAGATCCATACATTCAATCCTATCGCTAATGGCTGATGGCTAATGGCAGGTTTTCATAAGTTCTCTATTGGCTATTGTAAAATCCAGAATTTAAATTTAAATGCGTATATCTTAAAAAAAAAAACTAAGACTACTTTGTTAGAGTGCATATTTCCTGCCAGTCATTTTGGAAAAATAAACTCTCATATTATATGATGTCACACCATAAACAGCTAATTAACTCAAAAAAATTCCTGAGCATTTAAACGGTTTCTCACTCTGAGTCAGTCGGTTTCATAATCATGAAGCAGACTGATGTTTGTGTCTCTGTTTACATTATTTTTAGTCTTATATCAACTAATATTCTTATTTATAGAAAACCTTTTTTACTGTCAGCTGTGAATCTTGTTTTAGTATTTTTTGTATGAAAACAACATAAAATGATTGCATAAAATCGTTTAGTACTGTACTGGGAGTATAATAATAGTCTTCTAACTATGAAAAAGCCCCACAGTGTAGAGCTGTGACTAACATGCAGCAGGTCCTCCCCCTAAAAACAACAAAAGCTGGACTAAGATGTAAAACCATTACGTGGGGGAGAGTGGAAGAAGTTAGGATGTAGTAGAGGAAATGCAGTCCTTAAACACAACTGACTCGCTCTATTCAGCATTCTTATGTTGAGGCATTGGGGGCTGCTGAATGTAAATAATTAAGTAACTGGTAACCTTACTTTGTTACTTTTAAAATTAAGTAATCTGTAAAGTAACTAAGTTACTTTTTTCAAGGAGGAAGCAGTAATCAGAAATCAAGTTCATTTTCAAGATAACTACGCCTTCACTGTTGCCATGGTTGCATTGGGTCATGGTTTAAACAGAGTGTGATGATTATTTCCATGAGAAATGTAAGTACAAGACAGTGCTGCACTAATGATCTTTTTGTGTAACACACATGCTAACAAGCTATCCATCCATGGTCTATGGCCACTTGTCCTTGAAGGAGTTTTGGGGTCCAGGGCTGGGAGCTTCAGTCCCTACTACCCACTATTCTAGGTTTAAACTAAATGATTATGTTGTTGATTTATTTTTATAGTTTAGTGATGTAATTCACCAGTGTTGAGGTTTGGGTTTTTGTGCTCTGATTATTTTAGGGATTTTAGTATCAACATATTGGCATATTCAGGTAATTTCTCTTTGTTTATTATTGTCGTTTAGGTCTTGCCATATCACAACTTTCCATTCTGTATGGTTTCTTTCTCTTTGTTGTGTCCTGTATCTTGTTCCAGTTGGTTTATTTCCTTGTGTCAGTGTCAGACTGTGTTGTAGATGCTATCTGTAGTGATTCTGTGGAAACTCACCTGGTTTTATTGTAACTCTCTGCTCCTCCTCAGCATTTAAGCTCCTTGGTTTTCCTTGTACCTTGGTGGTTTCTTGTGCTATTCTCTCTCTGGTTTAACTTCCTGTTCATGTTGCGCCATAATTGTAAGTTGCCATTTTTCCAGCATTAAATCCTTAATCATCAGTACATTGCTTTGTCTTGCCTGCAGTCTGGGTCCAACTAAACATCACCGAAGACAAACACCAAACACTTTACATACCGTAATCTTCCTAAAATAATGATCAACAGTGATTTAGGCAAAAAAAAAAGGTCCCTTTTGGCAAAACATGACTTGGGTCATTATGTTAGGAAGGTGACGGTATATACCTGGAGCTCACAGTGTCTGTCCCTAACTATGCTTTTAAAGATTTTAACTGCTGATAGCCTTCTAACAGAACCTCACTGGGAACATGTTGAACTATTCCTGTAAAAGGAACATTCCACAGCCTTAAAGACAGACCACCATGTACCTAAGTTTACAAGAGCATTTAAAAAAGAACAAGCCTAACTCACAATCATTTTAAAAGAATTCATCCAAAACAAAGTAAATAAATAAAAAATTGGGTCATTTAACACTTGCTTTATGCATAGCAACCTTTCAGAAACAGTCTTCCATGTTACATGTGTGGCATGCATGCAGGGCCAGTGTGTGTGTGCCTCATCATGCTGCTACATATAATAGCCTGGCATGAGGAGAAGTTGGCTACGAATCATCTTTGGGCGTAACGGGCTACAATCCAGCAAACTAATTTGGATCTGGCTGAGACAATGCAGTTATTATTTTCCTCTGGACCATCAGGCAGAGGACACACAGCCATCTGCTGTAGCCATACACACACACAACCCCCCCCCCCCCCCCCCCCCCCCCCCCACACACATCTCAATTAGACCAGTGAGAGGGCAGCTGCAAGTGATGCTTGGTCCCACAAAAACAAGCACCAGAAAACATGAACGGATTTATACATACATAAATATGTGTACATCATGCTGTGCTGTTTGATCAACAGTCGGTAAAACAGACACATTCTGCAGCTCATGTATGTTTGAACTCCTGAATCCCAACGAAAAACATGTCTACATGCGTTTCTGCTCCATGTGTTAAAATGGCATGAATTTGGAAGTAGTCTATTTAAGGAAGAGGACACAATCAAATGTTTATGTTCACCGCAGAGAGAAAGGAGCAAGCTGCAACGTTTTACCGCAAATAATAAAATTCAAAAATCGAGGAAAGGTATTTGTTAAGAACACAATAATGAACATGGAGCAAGATTATGGAACATGTTTAATGTTAGGCAGCAGCCGTGTTTAATTACACATCCACACTTTTCAATGTCTTTATTAACAGTCTGTTTGACTAGCCAGCCACGTCCACTGTCTCCCTGACGAGAAAGCAAAGAAACGAGTTTAACCAGCAAATCCTCTTTACACAGAAATGTGCCTGAGGATTTTTGTTCAGCATCGACCACCAAGCAAGAAATTTCTGGATGTCGTCAATTTGCCAAAAGGCTTAAATCCACCATCCACCATCCCTCAGCCCCGACTCCCCCTCACAGAGGCATTTCCTGCACGGTGAGATCTAATTAAAGCTGAGAAATAATTAGCGATATATTTTTTCTTCTTATGAAGTAAAAAATTGAAAAAGAGCAGCGATTAAAAAGAGAAAAGTAGGAAGGAAGAGCAATTAAGATGATGGAGGTTGAGGAACTTTGTGTACGCATGTTAGATTAAAGGATGGGACTTGTTCATGGCAAAGACGGGCTCGATCGCCCTTCCCCTCTCTCACTCTTTTAATCTGTGGCACTTCTTCAACAGCTGATAAAAGCTGAAAGAACAAGATAACTAGCAAGGCGACGATGGCAGAAAAGCTTAAGGGACCCAATTTAACAATTAATCAATTATTTGATAGAAATCATCAATCAATCTTGTTGGGGGAATTAGTTCACGGGTGGAGGAGGGAGAGGCAGACGGTGATGTGTGGGGGTGTACCTTCATCCTTGATTTGTTAAACAATTTGGCACTTTGCTAAAATCCTTGTTTCTGAGAACTTTCCTCAACGTAATGAATAAGAGAAATAACATGTCAAATCCATTAGAGAGCAAATTATGTTATAAGCATTTATGATGTTTAAGACGATGAAACAGCATGAGCGTTCTCAATAAGTCCAGTTCTTCACAAGTTTATACCATCACCTCTTCAGCCAGTCAGAGATGAGGTAGCTTGTGTGTTTCGGGTCATTCTTCTGGAGGACAACCTGATGCACTGAAGCATAAAGTCATGATCTGATGGCTGCTTGGCCTCTTTCAAGATTTTCTGGTAGAACATTAAATGTATGGTTCTATCAGTTGAGGTAAGTCATTTTACAACTTTCAAATTAAAAATAAACCCAAGATGCCTTTCTGTTTAGTGATAAAGTAAAATGAACTTGATTCAAGGTCTTCCCTTATTGCTATAGTATTTAGTATAAGGGAAATAACTAGTCAATCAGAATTTTCTGTCTGCTGTCACTGGGCAGAATTTATTGAGTCGGGCGGTATTCAGCATCCTGGTCAGAATATCTATAGTATTAGAATAAATAACAAGGTCAGTCCTAATGGAGCAGGGGAGCAGTCCTGACCACAGTTTTCTGCTGTTCTCGAGTCAGTTCTCAAACCCCATCAGTCTTGTAATATCACCAGGTCGAAGTAATAATTCCCGTCTGGAATGCTTTGTGAAGCTCTTATTTGCAGAGATCAGTCAGTGGAGACTGTGAAGCGTTCACAATCACCACATGTTGTTTAAAACAGCATCAATAACTCAGACTGGTGATTTCAGGACATCTGTTTGCAGGAATACTGAGATAAATAACGTAGTGGTGCAGTTAAACTGTCTCCCATCGCCGTGACAACGTACAAAAAAGCTCTGAACATGACAAAGAGGATCAAACATTCCCGACTCTTTTAGCAATGTCATGAGGCTGCTGGAGGCTGACTTCCTGCTTATGAAATCGAGGGTGAATTTGAATGTGCTCTGTTAATAACTTTTAATAACTGAAGTAATAATAATTATTGTTATTCCAACCTCAACACCCCAACAAGCACACACACACACACACACACCCACCCCCACACACACACCCACACACACAAACCCCACACACAAGCACATATCCAGCAGTAAAATATGCATTGTTTCTCACTGAACAAATGAACAACCGTCTGCAGAGCTGATGAGATTTTAAATGAGTCCTAATTTGTTAGGAATTGTCTTTGGTCACAAGGAGGAGAGGGAAGAATAACAGGGATGCAAAACAGATCCAAAGAGGAATACAATCAAAAAGACACAATATGTAAAGAAGGAGAAGCCAGAGTTATAGTCAACATGACTTTCAGTGAAATTTTTCTTTTATTTTCATTTTGTCATGAGACGTGTGGGGAGGCTTACCTGTGACAATCCCAGGTAAATGGAAACAGTCTCAGAGATGTAGAGGAAACGTCCTTCCTTGTTTAGTGCAAATACAAAACCGTCCAGTGACTGAAAAACACAGATGGAGACAAGAGTTAAATGCACTTCTGAGACCTTAAGTCTGGACACACTGACTTAGTCCAGTTTATAAAAAGTGAGAGGTTAATTTTGGAAGACGCAACCTAAGCAGGAGAGAGGAAATGAGGGGGTGAAGGGTGCCGCGGTGCACAGGGGTAAAGGAGGCCTTAGTCGGGGCTCACAGGTTCGAGTCCCGGCCTGATGACCTTCACCATGTGGTCAATGTCGTCCTCTCTCATTACCCACTTTCCTCCTTCAAATAAATCCACTAGTCTATAAAATCTTTAAAGTAAACCATAAGAGGGAGAGATTCAGAAACTGAGGGGAATAAAATTAAATGAGGGGGAAAAAAACAGATAATCTTAAGAATGGTTCAATTTGTTTTTAAACAAAACTGATCACAGAAAACTATCTGACCTATACTTTGTTTATAGAAAAATGAGCTTAGTTACATTCACATCAGTCAGTTTCCTGTTGTTTTGGTGTTATTGCAGGGCACTTGGTCACTTCTGGGTTGTTTTGTGCATCAATCAAATCAGCAAAATATATGTTGTCCCTTAGTTATTCAATTATCTTCTCTGTTGATTCTACATACATGTAGACCCCTGAACTTTAATACTTTGTACTAATTTAATACTCTATTTTAATTGTTTTGAGCTTTGAAATACTGTCCTCACTTTGTCTTCACTTGTTGTAGTTGTCGTGTTTTATTTTTCTTTATTACCACTGGAAAAGTCGATCTGTGGCAGATCCAGCCTTCAGAAGGCTCAGCATGTCTAATGGTGCATTTACGATGCACTCACGATGCAACACTCAACTACAGCACCTTATTTCACACACACACACGCACGCCAACACACATTTCATATATGCATATTGTAAAGGAGACCCTTTCAGGCCAGAATGTGTCTAATGCTGTTGTTCTGTATATGTCATGCCACAGCTTCTTCAACGAAAGTTAAAAAAATCAAACACACACCCAAAGACCTCAGCCCTCAGACCTAGACTAGAATAGTGTTGGATAAAATATTTTACACTGATCACACATCCTTGAAAACAAAGACAAAACACATGGATTCTTAGTTTTTCCAAAAATTCAAAGAGACTCTTCTCATGACCCCACATTGTTCATCGTCCTGTGAAGAAAATACGAGCACACACAGGAAATGCTTCTTCTGCCCTTACACTTCCTCAGGTTTTGCTATTAAGCTGCCGCTGGTCATGGGTTAAATGGGGCACAGCAAAACACATAGAAAGACTGACATGTATAGATAATCCCAGCAAGTGTTTTCCCTTCTGTTCTGGTGTTTCGGCTTGTCTGATTGAGGTCCAGGTTTAGCAACAAGAGCCTCCAGGTGAAGGTAGGCAAATCTGCCAGTTTCATAGGGATTAACATGGATTAATTAGAATTGGAAAGCAATTTTAGAGGTGATGAGGTGTGTGTGTGTGTGTGTCTAAACTATTCTGATATAAACACACACTTTCACACAGTCATAGATGTGTTGCAAGCAGACATAACGTTGACCAGGTTGCCTTGTACATATTCCCTTAAAGAGCTACAACTCCCACTCCCACCAAATATCATACATACATTGTCTTCAGCTCTGTTGTGGTTTTTTGGTTCATATTATTTTTTTCTGCAGAAGGTCAGAAGGTCAGTGAAAGGCTGTAAGCTTCAGGAAGACATGGATAAAACAGGCCAACTGACTGCAGGATAAATAGCTTTTGTCAAAAAAACAGCTTTATTCACGTGTGTTATAGACGCATTCAGCAAATAACACACATACATGCCAATCTTAATTTTACAGAGAAAATCACTTGTGAAATACTGCATCAAACTGATCCTGCACATGTTTTTGTCACCACAGTTTTACTTGAAAACAGTTCCAAAGCAGAAAGCTACAGGAGAGGCTTACATCCATAATGAATAATAAAAAAAAATCTACCAAAAACATTTTCCCTACTCTTTCACACTGATGCATTGAACTGGTGAAAATACAAGAGATTATAAAAAGCATGCATGTGCGTACCACCAACCTCACTTTCAACTCCTGACTAAAGAAAGTAACTATTAGCTGCCCTAAAAGGTTTTGGAAGACATCACCAAATGTCCATAATTTACTACGTATGTAATTGTAACCAAACAGCAGAAAAGAGAAAAGTCTGTCAAAGAGGCAAATAGTGAGGGGGAAATCTACCCAACTGATGTTTCTTCAGTAAAATCTTATCTTGTTTTTTAGTCATTAATTTTACGCCCCTCTGATAGGGGGACCAGGACAGGGACTGGCAAGAAAACTAAACATTTCTAGTAATACATTTCTTAACATATCTACGTACAATAGCAGTTTAAAATCATCAACGTCTTTCAAAACACCAGAAAAGTTTACTAGATTAGTTGCCTTTGTGAATAGGTTGAATTCCTAGGAAGGTCTGAAGAGTGAGTTGGTAACATGACATGAGAGGGGACAAGACACACACTCTAGTCCTAAATCATGAAAAAATTGCCAAGAGTAGTGTTTGTTAAGGTGAATGTAATAGATTAATATTCATATCAAGCAAGTTCTTCTCAAAGAAATGCTTAGAATCTTTTCCCACAAGATGCAAATAAATAAGTTATCGGCCCAGTTTTATTTTTTTATAAACCTTTATTTTACCAGGATAAAAAAATCCATTGAGGTTAAAAATGTCTTTTTCAAGGAAATCCTGACCAATTTTTTTATGATAATGTAAAAATCATTTTGTGGTTTTACTGACAATTTTAGAGTTTCAATCGAGATTTTAGCAAAAATTAAATAAAGGTGTCTGTTAAGTCCTTATCTACGTTTGTGTGTTGTCTAAGCATGTGCTCACAGTCAGAAGAGTTCTGGGAGAGTGTGTGTGTGTGTGTGTGTGTGGGGGTGTGCGTGTGTGGGTGGGGGTGGGCGTGGGTGCGTGTGTGTGCGTGTGTGTGTGGAGGCGATATTCAAAAAGCAAGTTTTGCTTAAAGAGCACATAGAAAAAATAAATCCTTGCAACAGAAACACAGACCCCATGTCTGTTGCCCTCAGTCTGTGTGCAGAGATATTGTTTCTCTTTTCTTTGTTTACTTCACTTTGATTTGCATATTTATAAAACATATGCATGAGGATTTCTGATTTGAGTGTTCAGTGGTCAGCACACATGACTGAATGTGAATGTATGAGCTTGTCCATGTCATTTTATTTCCAATTACACCTATATACTAGGGTGTAAGCCCCGGTCTTATAATGAACTGGCATGCAGTGTGTAGGAAGCAAGCAGATCAAGGACAAATCATATTCACACACACACGCACACACACACACCCACCCCCACACACACCCCCACACTCGCATGCTCACCCCCACACATGCAGACAAACAGTGAAGTAAACAGATTCAAAAATCACACACATGCAGCAGACGGAACCAATAGCCATAGAATAAGTCACACACACACCACAAACTTTAAAAATACCACTATGACACACACACACCCACACATAGCCTCTATCTCTTTTACTCTTTTCTTTCTGTCTCACACAAGTATATACAAACACACACCCTGTGGCAGCGGCCCCTCCGTGCATGTGTGTGTGTGTGTGTCTCTCTCTCTCTTTATGAAATCACAGAGGGTCTGACCGCCTCATAGTAATTATGCTAATTGCCTGGATGCCCTTGCCTTTATTTATGCGGGGCTGGTAAGATAAATAAGAGGAAATTGCTTTGGATCTAACTGTATTCATTTCAGCATGCTAACTAGAACACTAATGCTGCTCTCACTGTTTGCGAGGGTGTGTATGTGTGTAACAAGGAGGCAAGTGAGCTGGGGTGAAGGGGGTCTTTTGTTCACAGATTTGTTTACCTTTTAGAAATTCAGCAGGTAATTGCAATTTTGATTCTATATTTCCTTTCTGTGTGTGTCGGGGCAGAGTGCTTTGATGCGTTTTGTCTGTCTGACAGCAGCTTGGCAGGTTAGCAGAGCCGTCAGAGGAACTGTTTTCTGCAGCCGCTCCCATTTCCTTCTGTTTATATTGTTCTTCTAATTTAACCGACCATTTACCGCTTCATTCTCAGCGAGAGATATTTCAAAACTATAGAGACAATTTCAAGAAAACAAAGACATATTAGACACTGGGACATCCAAGTGTATTCACTTTTGGTTTAAATACTTTAAAGCTGCAAAGAAATATTTCAGTATTCAGTCAAATCAGAGTTAATGTTTTGATTGCATCAAAAGGTCAAAATCTTTAAAAAAAATAAAAAAAGATTTTGAGCACATGACACAGAGTCTCCTTTGTAAATACTGTACTAATATATAAAAATCAAATGACAAATTATCTTCTTTTTAAATCAAAAATAGCTTTTTTTTAATCAAAAATGTAACAGTATAAAAATAAAACAAAACAATTTTGATTTTTATGTGCCAATCCATCACAGTTAAACAGCATAAGTAGAGGCTGGAGTTACTGAACTGCAGTGGACTCAAATTTCTGTGTTTTCCTTCTTCATGAATGCTATTTTAATAATAGTTGTACTAGCATTTTTGGTAGTGGTAGTCACATGCTTAGTTTTTAGATAAGCATAAAAGTACAAAAGCAACAGATTGTCTTCAGTCAGAGGCTTCAACAGAGTTGCTGTAATACAGACTGCTAGAGGAGATCCTTCCTGCCAACAGTCATCAGAATCTGGAAGAAACCAGGATATTACGAAGCATTTAGTTGCTTTACAGGGTTAGTACAGCGTTTTTAATTATGCTGAATTGAATCCAGACTCCGGCTATGGGGGCCAGCTGTTTGTGACATAAGAAACCCATGTCAAATATTTTCAAATATTATTTTATGTTTATTGTGAAATGCATGCTACCACGCATGGTGAATATGATGAACCCAAATGAAGTTCATCTCAATATTTTCTCTCTTTTTAAAAGCCATTCAAAGACAAGGAGAGGTTTGTGAGGTTCAACAGGCAAATGTTATGAAATCCTTCTCAGCTGAACATTATTCATGCTTCATAAAACTAGTACAAGTTTTAGCTTAATCGTGTACCTTTATGAATCCAGGGTTTTTCAGAAATCTTGTATATATTTTTTTCATCTATTTATTTTTTCTTCTACCATATTTGATTTTGAACTGGACAGAACTGCACATTTTAAATGCTATTTTATGTGGAAAATGTTGGAAGTAATTTATAAAGGTAAGATTTTTTTGCACCACAAAAAACTAGCGTTTCAAGAGGGAAGGGTGGACATGTGTATGCAGCCTTACATAAGTAAAACATATATGTTGCAATGCATCTGGAAATCCATGCCATCATCCTCTGACATGTTCATGCAAGTGAAGAAATGCAGAAGCATAAATTCTATTTTTGTCAGGACCGGAGCAATGAGAAAACAGTTTAATGCTGTTTTTTTTACAATTATTTACCAACTACCGAACTGCAGCCCTATTGAGCAGTGTTTTAGCAGACATAGCTCACTGCAAGAACGACAACCAAACAGTTTCTCTACGATCCCAGATTTAGAAGAACTGAAGAACAGAGAGAGTTATCAGCAGAACCGGCCCTAAGGTTGTAGTGGAATTCTGCATCACATCAGAGAACAGACAGGAAATGCTTTTAATGGGCCGTGGTGTTCACACCTCACACACACCAACACACATCATGCAGGCCTAAATGCCGGACCACAGGCAATAAAAAGAGGAGAAAAAAAAGACATATACACACACACCCACACACACATACACAACAATGTCTAAATCTGGGCATTAAGACAGTAAAAGAAAGAATTGCAATTGATTAGTGAGCACTGCTGAATGGCCTGCTCCCTGTGCTTTCCACCTCCTGTAGATTACTGCATCGATCGCCCTCTCTCTCTCTCTCTCCCTTTCTCTCTCACACACACACACATACCCGCACATGTCCACCCCCACCCAGACACACACAACACAGAAACAAACTCACATTACAACAGATGAGGCTATCTTTTAACCATTCAGAATGCTTGGCTTAAATGTTACTGTCTAGTGCTCTGCCTCTTAATGACTAATGGAACAATAGACTGTGTGTGTTTATGTGTATAGGAGAAAGTGGTGGGATGGGGTGTGTGGGTGTGAGTGTGTGTGTGTGTGGGGGGGGGGCTAAATGAAATGAGGGGTGGACAAGAAAAATGGAGGGAGGGTGATATATGGGAAAAAATAAGAAATAAAGAATCAAGACATAAAGAGAACACGAAACAGGAAAGGGGTGTGATTAAAAGCAAAAGGAGAGAAGAAGATAAATTGAAGAAAAGAAACCAATTCAGGTGGGACTGAGGGAAAAGCTCTGGGAAAAGAAAAGAAAATATAACAATTGATTATCCAGGGAGAAAGAGCAAAGTTAGTGAGAGCAAAGCACTGCACTGTTTGTGTTTGGACAAGTATTCTGAAATCAACCATTTTCAGCTCATTTAGTTTCAGTTGTCTCCGGACCGACTGCAGGAATTCAGTCCCATCAACACACAGCAGCGTTACGGAGACGTTGAACTGCTGCTGGTTGCTCAGAACCTGATTAAAGCTGACACACAACTCCATCTGTAATGGGCTGAAATGTGTTAAAATCACCAGACAGATAACTCAAACTAATCTCCAATCAAATTATCAATCTGGATGGGATTTTTGGCCTTCAATATTTTTCCTAGCAGATGCTCACTCCTCACCTCTTGTTGTATGTTCTGCAGCCAGAAGAGGGTTGTGTGTGTTAAACATAGCTCTGCATGTGCAGAAAACACTGAGGATACAGCTGAAGAAAATCATGCTAGAAATATATCTCCTGTTCATAACATTTACAAGACATTTTTAAGCAACCGCTTTTAGTTCCAGGGCTTTACTGCAGCAAGTAAACCAACGAATGAAAAGATGAGAAGTAACTGAGGCGAACAGGGAACGAAAGAGTGAAGAACAAATCAATCAAATCAAAATGATAAAACCTTAAAACAATCATGACTAAACGGGTAATCAACCGATAAAATCGTTGTGGCGCAGGGATTAAGGACAACCCACATAAGGAGGTCTTAGTCCTCAACTCGGCTGTCGCAGGTTCAATTCCCAGCCTGGTGACCTTTGCCGCATGTCTTCCTTCTCATTACCTACTTTCCTGTCTTAGCACTTTCAAATAAAGGCCACTAGAGCCAAAAAACCCTTTAAAAATAATGATAATAGAAAAACATTATCAGAATTCTAAATGCATCCCTCGATTCTTTGTCTACATCTACTTTGTGTGCAGTAGGAGGTTAAGTGCGAGGAGGGGATCACATGCCTCCAGTGGAAATAATATATTACAGCAAGATGCTGGTGGAGGAATAAAAAACAAAAAAAAAAACTCAATGGCACAAAGAAAGGAGTGGACACATGGAAGGGTTCCACTGAAAGTAGGGCTGAAACGATTCCTCGAATGATTCGAGTACCTCGATTATTAAGATTCCTCTAGGAAATTTTACCTGCCTCGAAGCTTCGTTAATTTATGTTTTATTATTTAGTGCATCTGTCAGGATCTGCGGCTTCGGCAGTTCCTCTGGTTTCCTTCTAGGTGGCGTTCGAGAGCTCGCTGGCGTATACACACACCCTCTCCACAGGTGTGTTTCGGCACACCTGTGGATCATCAGCGGGAGCATATTAGAAGCGGGTACCCGGCACTTCGTCGCCAGAGTGTTGTCGCCTTTGTGGTACATCTGGTTCTGAGATCTCTAGAAAGATATCCAGTCTGTTTCGCAAGCTTACCTGTCCTGTACCTTTTTGTGATTCCTAGGCTCCTGTTGTCTGGACACTCCATGCAAAGTAAGGGATTTGCAGTTCCATCCGAGGATTCAGTGAAACCCCTCGACTCCCACTCCGCTGAACTCCCTGACGAGTTACGCCCACCTACCAGCTGTTCGATCACACTGATCCGCTCCTGATCAGACGCCCCTGCATTACACGCCAATTGTCTTTGTAAATAAATCTTTAATCTGATCTCCTGAGAGTGTCTTTGCATGTGGGTTCGGAGAGTTCAAAACAACATGACAGCACCGTGTCCCGGCCGGAACATTATTTGTGTTGCGCTGAGCTCTCACTTCCGCCTCTGAGTTGTTGACGAAAGCTAAGTGTTAGAGGAATAAAGTCCGATTTTCAAGTTCGGCCCCTGGGGATTTTATTGATTGATGATAATGCCCGGGTTTTCAATGTTTTTGGGGGACCAATAAGCACCCTCTAAATGACTGGCGTGATGCCTGGAGTACGGCAACCTTTCTCCTCCGGGAGCTGCTGGTTCAGAGCGAACGGCGGGAAGAGGAGTATTTATACAGGTGAGCAGATAGACTGAACACCGTGGGCAGCTGAGTAGTTGATGCTTATAGTGTAAGTGTAGCTTTACAGACGAACCGCACAATAAATTTCATATCATCCCGGTCTCAACAAACGGGAGGCGGGAATCATTATGGTGGTACATGGCTGTTCGATGAGTTTGAGTTTCTTAGTGTGAGCCACCGGACTTACGTTCGTCTGTCCCCTGGTCTATTTCCTCCTCTCCACCCCCATCTAACGTTCGTTTGCTCGCCTGCCCCCCACCCCTACCACAAGCCTCCCCACTCCAGGCGACATTTCCCGTATTCTCAAACTCAAAGCGTGATCGGTATGGGGCAACGTGAGAGCTCAACTATTAAACTGACCGAAGATGAATATATAAACTAAAAGCTGGATTATAGACATTTTTATAAGCGTATTTGTGAGCCTGCCTCTTTATTATTAAATTGAATAGAATTTCAGATTCTTGTATAACTTTTCTTCAGATTAAGTTAGAAAGTGAGCTATTATTGTTACAGGTTAATTTTCTAAACTACAAAAAAGTAACTGTTAGAGATGCTAAAAAATGAAAAATTTCACTGATGTTGATATCCGATATAAACACCGGTGTTATGCCAGATTTGGCAATATTTTATTTTATTCTTATCCAATTACTCAATTAATCGTAAGAATAATCCATAGATTTCTAGATTACTAAAATATTTGTTTACAACAGCCCTAGCAGAAAGTCAAACCCATCAATCTGGAAGCGATGTGAGGAAGCAGGCTGCTTAGGGAGGTTCAGAGGTTCCTAAAGTTCAGAATTACTGGAAAGGACGGCCGGGTTGAGTGCCAACAACAGCACAGGACACTCCAACAAACCAAAACCAACACAGAAGTCTAAACTAAAATGCAAAAAACAGGAAAACCACTAATAAACTCAACACACGGGAATGTTGAGTTTATGGAGAAACACCTGGCGATAAAATTAAAATAAAAGGAAAATTTTAATTAAAAGCTGCACTAGTACAAATAAGAATGTTATTGTGCTCTCATATCATCTCACACAACACCAGATCCAAAGGGAACAATGGTTAAGTGAAGCGTTTTGGATTGAAATACTGAATAAAAAAATATGTTTTATTAACATGATATAAATATTTGAGGACCAGTTCTCAATTACAAACACAAAAAATGTTTGAAAAATGTGCAGATTAAATTAAAATAAATATCCAGACTAACATATATAATATAAAAAAATACAATGACAAACTAAATTGTTTATCCTTTCTGTAGAATAACTTGACATGCATTCCTTTCTTTATTTGCATAAATGAATTGAACTGCTTCAATGAAAACCCCAAAATGTCCAGAATAAAGCCGTCTGTATGAGTTAACAGACATGTAGCAAAACTATTCATGAAAGATTTCAATTAAAACTGTGAAAAATTTAACACTTCATTTGAATCAAACAGCAAAATGTATTTCCCCCAAACAAAACACGATCTCTGCATTATTCACTTTGCATCAGAGAGTCAGCTCTGCCATGTCGTCCTGTTTAAGAGCAGAGCTTTCCTGTGCCCAGCAAATGATCTGACAAGCAACATCAAGAGTCCGGTCTGCAAAGGTCAGCAGGCACACACACACACACACCGACACGCACAGACGCATACACACACACACATGTCAATACCGACACACATTCTTTTAGGGGTTAACAGTCTCCCATACACACACACGTGCACCCCCACACACGGACACACACCATCATGGCTGAGCCTAAAAGGTCAACTTCATGCTTATTGGTGATAGAACTATTAAATGAACCAATCAATAGAGAAGGGAACGGAGGTAGAGCGGGCTCCTGAGAGGCAGCACGGGCTGAGATGCAAACACAATGAGAGATGGAGAGAAAGCAATTGAGAGAAGGCCAGGGAAGGAAGAAAAAGGGAACAAGATGGAGATAAAGAATGAGGAGGAAGCAGGAAAGAAGTTAAAGGTGATGGCCAAAAGGAGGTAATGAGACCATATACAGAGAAAGAAACAGGAAAGGAAAGTCCAGAAAGGTCAACATGTCAATATAGGAAGGACACAGGAAGAGCAATACGAGAGACAGAGAGAGAGAGAGAGAGAGAAAAGAAGGGAAAAGAATGAAGGGATGAAGGTCCAAAAAGGTCAAAACAGGAAAAAGAGACGAGTAGTCATCTAATTATGGCTATTTATGTGATTAATATAACAAACCACTAATATCTCCAGGTAGATATTTAAAGATGTCCAAAACCACACAGAACAAAAAGACATTTTCATATGTTTAAGTGTATTATGACATATTTTTTGTTACTTGTGTCTGGTTTCTTCTTTTACATTCATTGAAGCTTTCCTGGGTGAAAACGCTACTGCATCAACAAAGCAGTCCATCACAGGGCAAACTTAGAAAATTCAACAATCAAAACTAGTAGTTTTGCAATTTAATTTTAAATGTTGAAGTGATTTTTTTAAAACTCTGTCTTGCATTAAAGAGTTTTGGCTTTAAATAATTATCTATATTCAGTTTAATCTTTGTGTGTCTGATTTAAAGGCTCAAGTGTTGCAGCTTTTAGTTTTGTATGTTAGAACTGGATGGTGACTGAAAGAACCTGCTTGTGAGAAACAGCGTAAAGAACAGCATGAGCAGGAGAAGAGGGAGCTGGGCTCAGGGTGATGCTGCAGACACTCTGAGCTTTTGCTGTTTCTCGTTTTTAATCAAAAGCAACAGAACACACCCACACTCACAGCTCTGGAGCAATATTTCCACTCCTCCAGTTATTGCTCATAGTTCAGACAGCTCAGTATCACTTAAATTCTTTTCTAAAGTGTGTGTGTGTGGGGGGGGGGGCAGCGTTAGGGGCGTTCTGTGTTGAAGTCCAGGATAGACCACATTTCCTGAAGCTGTTTTGCAAAGTTGTCACATATTGAATAGTGCAAATAATTCACTATATCAGCATAAGCATGAAACCTGACTGAAATGATTTCAATATTTCAGCAAAGTTTAGTTGAGCTAACATTTTAATAGCTTCTTCACTGCATTGATCATTCGGCTGGTCTTCCTGCTAGATGTCATTAGACAATAAAGATATTTTTACAAACTAGTTTTAAATAAGGAAGGGTGGCACACTGGCCATAGCGATTACCTGATTCTATGAGATTGAATCGTGATGTCCCTTTAAGAGAGTGTGACAAAAGTGATTGACTCTAATAAATGTGTGGTCTTTCCATTCAACCATTGTTTACATCTGTTTATTCATGCAGAGCTGTGGGAGCTGCTCGGTCCTTAGATTACAAATTAAGATCTCACCCTTTCATTGAATAACTGGAAAATTTGATGATCAAAATAGGCTGAAATTATATGTCTTTATATTGCACGTACACATATTTTGTTCAATTTTAATAGATGTGCACTATGCTACTTTATTAAGTCTTCTCTTGCTATGAGTCAGGTGGTTACCATGGTGATTACACAATTTTTAAACAACAAGAGGGTGCACATGGGCAATCAAACAGACCCAATACGTTGTGAGCATCAAGGACATCCGAGCTGATAAATCTTTTTAATACTCTCCAGATGGATGCTTTTTTGCTTTGCAGCTTAACCTTAGAACACCCTTCCAAAGAACACACTTACCACAGAGCAAATGCTGCCAGTCATCTGACATTCTCATGTTGGTTTTGTGTTTTTTACAAATACCTGTACCTAATCTATTGTTTCTAAAAGTA
This sequence comes from Xiphophorus hellerii, assembly GCF_003331165.1. NCBI lineage: Eukaryota > Metazoa > Chordata > Actinopteri > Cyprinodontiformes > Poeciliidae > Xiphophorus > Xiphophorus hellerii. The sequence goes on from NC_045690.1 coordinate 27,248,793, forward strand.
ATTAAATTCCAAATCAACTTTATTTTGCAGATGAACTGTCAAAATTGGGACGTCAGGTTTCTATGACTATGTTACTAGGCAAACTGGGACATTTTTGTGTAAATTTGTTTAATTCTGAAATGTTTTGACCCAGGGCTGCATAGTGGCACAGTGGGTAGTGCTGTTGTCTTGCAGGAAGAAGGTTCTGGGTTCAAATCCTGGCCAGGGGTTGAAAGGTGGCAACTGCAATTTATTTACCCTGTTTAATTAATTTAATTACCATCGACCAAAATGCCACATCTTGGTCAATGTCTATGCCACAGTCCCCATTTGGGTATAAAACAGGGGTGCCCAAAGTGGGTCCTCGAGGGCCGGCATCCTGCATGTTTTAGTTCTCTCCCTGGTTTAACACACCTGGATCAAATGATGGCTCATTAAAAGGCCTAAGAAGAACATTGACATGTTGAAAAGGTTGTTGCTACCACCAGGGAGAGAACTAAAACATGCAGGATGCCGGCCCTCGAGGACCCACTTTGGGCACCCCTGGTATAAAACCATCTAAGTCAGAAATGCCACCATGGCCAGTCTGGAATGACAATTGTGAGCATTGCTCAATAGCATATTTCAGATTTGCACATGTGTGAATCACTGCTGGAGGTTTATTGCAGGATGACTGTGAGACTGACTACGGTGCTTAGGAAAGGCAAGGGGCGACTCTTACTCAGCAAAGTCCTGGTAGAATGATTGTTACTTCACATGTTGAGGCCAAAGTCTCCAATAACACAGAATTTTTCTTTAATTGCTAAATTTGTCTCCATTTACTCTAAAAAAGAAGCCTGTAGAGGAGTCTGAAAAGGCTCTAATTACAGCGACAAAGTCACTAAGTTAGCTTCGTCGACTTATGAATGCTTTATTTGTCCCAAAGGGGACCAAAAAGCTTTAGTGTTTAGGACACCCAAACGGTTAGAAACGGCCCTGCATGTCACACAGAGTTGATCTTTGGGTATTTCTGTCTAAAGCTAATAGCTAGTATCTGTAAATACTCAATCATACAATTTAGTTGCAACACTAGCCTTCCCATGCACAAGTCAGCTGATATGGGGCTAGGACCACCTCACTGGGTGACTCATAGGCATAACAGCTGCAGGTTGACTTTTGCTAAAGGAACTTGTGACATTGCTGATCCCCTCTTACCATTTTACATATTTGTTATGATGTTTTATTAAACCATATATAGACAAGACTGCAATTAGAGCAGAGATGCCAGCTGAACTTGTATTTCCAAGGTGATAACGTACATAATATAACCCACATGTCTTTATATGCACAAAAACTAGAACTGTGCTCAACAATGAAACAAAAATGACTTGAAAATCCCAGATGTAAACAGCGTTCTTCTAACTGTCTCCTTGGTTAATCACACTCACTCCATCTCTTTATTGCCATCTCCTTGATTAACGTAATATTAAAATACACTGTGATAACATCATGGCTGTTAGAAAGAGAAAAAGTAATTGCTATAATCATTTAATCACTTATCCCTACAGTTCTGTTATGCATATTGCTATTCAGCTGTGCATTTCTTATGTGTTGAAGGGGAAGGTTTTTGTATCCTGCAGACCTCAGGTCTAACTGGCAAATGTTGAACTAATTATTTCAAGCAAAATAAGAAAATAAATAAAAACCTGAAAATGATCACTTCTACAATGCGAGATCCATTTGTAATATTTGATATTTCTTAGCAAACCAAGTCAGGCCTAAAGAATTGCTTCCGTTTAATGTCACCTTATACAAAAATCTTAATTTAGGAATATTTTTGCAATCAATGCAATATTTTAAAATAACACTTAAAATTCCCAGTGGCTAAATCTCTTCTCCTGTAGGTATGTTTGGAGATTGTCAGCTGTTTTAGTTTAAACAGCAGACATGGTGGATTTCTATAAAACCCACCATGTTATGAATGAAATTACTAACATACAAAAAGTAAGGCCATATTTAACCCCAAAAGTGGTCGACATTGTCCAAACCAGTAATGAATATCAATGGAGAAATCCTACAACCACTAAAATCTGACACTGCTCCATTTTTATTTACATTTTGGGAAGGAGGACGTTGCGCTGGTCTTCTTCAGAGGTTTTATGCCAATTCCTTCAATAGTGCAGCGCCCCCACAGGCGAGTGGTTTTTCAGTTAGTTTGGGTTGTTTGACACATTGCAGAGTGTGTCAAACCACAGCAGCTGAAAATTTTGCAATTTTGGTCCCCAATCGAACCGAGTTCACGAGACTATCAGGTATGAAAGCAACCTTAGAATGGAGGAGACAGTTACTCTAAGGTCAGATTGCACTTTTCAAACATAAAAGACAAAGATCTTAGTTTTTGGATACGTGTTATGTACTCATGACACTAAAACCAAAGTGTGTGTCCATATTGACCCTCAGTACATTCAGATGGAAATGGCCAAAGCTTGCAAGCAAGACAACATCCCATCTAAAGGGGTGTTATATGTTTCTTTACTGGTAAAGAAACTTCACAAAAAGATATAATGAAGAAAAAAATATTATTTGCAAATTTTAAGGCAAACTCTCAAGGCAGAAAAATCTGCACAAATCTGAAATGAATTGTACAGAGGTCCTACGACAGCCCTCAAAAAATTAAAACTTTCAGCAATACAACAAAATATGAAGTTTTAACCAGATATTCAATCTACAATAGACCTGGAGAAACTAAAGGCTGTTCACAAATGGCTCTTCCAAATGAACCATGAATACATAAAAAGTGCTACAAAGTGGCGTAAGTACAACAGAGTCTGTTTTAGAGGGGGACTAATGTCAGTTCTGTAAAATATTGGGAGCAGATTTGAAAAAGTATCTGCAAGTAAGAGGAATGGGCTAATTTCAGGTAATCTTCACTGATCTAAATTTGGAAAAGTTAAAGACGGCAAGAAAAATCTGCTTAATCATTTTATACAGTGTAAAATTGAAGTCTGGAGATATATTTCTTTTTAATGTGCTTATCCAGACTAGGAAAATAATAGCTAATTTGTTAATTTTTCTTACTTTTCAAAGAACAAAGGCAGAACACCAGGGCAAGAGACCATGGAGAGAAAAAGTCAGCGAGATTATGACTGTAAAGCAGCCTACAGCATTTGTCTTCATTTGGGGTGACTGCCTTCATGCGTTATTATTAACGGCTGTCGAATGGGAGAGAAAGGGGCAGAGGAGTCAAGGAAATGAAGTACGGAGGTTGTATGAAGCAAAAACAGAAACGGAGAGTGTGGGAGGATAAAAAAAGGAAGCTTTGCTTTTTCAGCAACAGGCAGTCAAATAAATCAAGTACTGATAAGCACACAACATACAAACACTGCAAAGTTTGGAGGTGGTTCAGTACATTACATTTAATACTTATCCTGCTCAAAGGGATACAAAGTAACAACAGATCTAACACAGAGTCATCTCAATTCATGCAATTTTATTCCTTCAAGTCTGACGGAATGATGTTTGATGTTATCCCAATGAATTCCTTAGGTAAAGGTAAAAAACTGTGTTTTTGATCTTAACATAAGAAACAATATTTAGGCTTATACCCCTACACATTGTGCTTGGGTCAACTTCTCTGCTAAGCAACTGTCCCAGTAGTCCTTTTCTTGCCCATATGCGACTTACAGTATATTTGACTTTTTCACGGCAGTCTGAATGACCCAATTCTGATCTTTTCACCCTCCAAAAATTTCGATTAGTGCCACTTCCATAAGTGGTACTAAACCAGACATGTATTTGATTATCTTCACGACTCATTGACGTGAAATATGCCTCATAATTCTGCACCAGAAGAATGCAGACACATAAAATTGGGATGTGAACAATAGCTGAAAATTATAACTGTGAAAATTCTGAACTTATTTTAACTTCCTTCGACATTGTGACGATGCTGTGGGTTTCCAACGCTGAAACACGTTAAAATCGATCCACAGATGGCGTGGATCCATGGATCCACTGCCAGAAACCGTGTGTATCTGTGTGACGTCTACATTCTTCCTCTGCACATGCGTGTCGTTTTTGGGTCGTAAACCATTCACACAAAATTCTGATTAAAGTTGCATTTAACTAATAATATGAACAATCATTCAAATAAAATAAATATCGGATTTCAGTAAAAAAATAAATAAAAATCAGAATTGAGGATTAAGACCTGTTGTGTGAATATAGCCACACCAGCACCTTATTTATAGAAACTACTGAAGGTACATTTTTTTAACTAAACCAACTATCTTTTAACTAAACCAACTATCTTTTAACTATACCAACTATCTGTTCAGTTCTGCAGAAAATACCGTTAGAGATGGCTGTGGGCTATTTTCGGTCTAATAAGCAAGTTTTATATTTTGTGTTTTCCCTTTGTCTTTTTAATTTATAAACCAGTTAAAAAAACAGCACAGTTCTTTTGACTTTTTGAAGTGCATCTGGTTTGGGAAAGATTTTCTTCTTTTCTAAATCGTGTCTCTACCTCTCATCTATTTTCAGTTTCATTGTATTGTTTCTGGATAGACCTGTCTTCGCCTTTCGTTGGTTAATTTAAATTCTATTTTGTGTATTTTTTGTATTCATTTTCGTGGATACCAGTGTTCAGCAGCAACGGGAATTTGACGCACGCTGACAAACAGCATACTCAAAAGCACATACATACACTTAGGAAATCAACAAGCATTTATAGATAGGTCTAACATCACATAAAGGCACGTCTCAGTTCGATAGCTGGTTGAAAGTTGCTTCACTCCTCAAGCTCTTTCCTCTAACCAGATAATTTAGTGCTAAGGCACACACTAGAGTGGAAAACAAAAGCCTCCAGCAGCAACACCAGAGGCACAGTGATGGGTTCTGTTTGACACAGGGCTAACTCTCCACAGTAACAATTTAAAGAGACTCAGTTTACAACAGATATCCAACACCTGCAGTCCATCAGGTGGCAGCGAGTCCAACAGTGGGAGAGAAAACATTCCCTGCTTCCTCCCCTTCAAACAAATAAAAGTATAGACACGTAGAATCCAGTCCATCCCATCAAGATGATCTGATACGACATGCTGCAAAGCACGAAAAGCAGGGAAAGTGACAGATCTATTCATTCTCATTGTGCTGTCCATATTTAACATACATATTTTATTAATTCAGTTTTATCAGTTACCTTGTAAAATTGAGATCTGCCTGTTCAAAACTGCCCCAATCAGATGAAAAAACAATTTTGAATTATTTTATTTTTCAAGTTGCTATTGACTTTGAATTAAAATATGAAAACAGTCACCTGACCAGGCATATCAAGTCAAAGTGGAAAAAGCAAGTTGGACTAAAAAACTAAGCCGAGAGCAAAATACTTGATCTCATGAGTGATGGTGAGACATATTCTCAGCCGACAGGACAAAACAATCCTCTGTGTAAAATGGAAGACCTCTGGACTTTGTTTGATCCATCATCCAAAGGGGTTCTTCTGTTCTCATGATGGGCTGGAACGTTCTGACCTTTAAATCTTTCTTGAGGAGAAACATTAACGGGATTGGTGAGGTCAACCCTGAAGTGTGTTCAAAACTGGTGCCAACGTCTATCTGAGCGATCCACCTTGAAATACACATAGAAACTCTTTGAGGATGCACTGAAGGCAGAGCCTCTAGACATCGCAGAGCAGTTTTACCTACGCAGCTATTAGATAAAACGAAAAAGTTAAAAATCTATGTTAAATTTTAAACAACTGGATCTGATTTAATAAACTGCTAACGTTTAGCTGTAATGTGTCAGCTTCATTGTAAAGGAAGCTACGCTGTGAAGCTTACCTGAAATGGTGTGCTTTTTAAACAACCACCCCCCCACTGACAAAAGAGAAGTGCTGAGCCAAACGTCTTTGTCAGCAATAAAATATCTTGCTCATTCCTCTTGCTCTGACTTTCATTGCTCATTATTTAGAAGAGAGGCCAACACTGACCGAACAGCTTCGCCCGAACACATTGCCCTTATGTGCAGAAACTCGTCATCATTGTTCATAACTCCTCCTTCTGTTTGCTGATTAGCCCGGACAAAATGCATCCTGAGGAATCCAGCTCAATGGGAGAAATCCCAGACGGAGTGCAGAATGGAGATGAGAATCAAGCAGAGTTGCGTTGGAAGGTAACAGCCAGGGAACAATCAGGACAAATACACTAACAGTGTGTAGCCAGAATGTTCAACATAGGTGGCTACTATGATTCCTACATAATACTGCCTGTAGGTTTACATTGGGAGTGTTTGGTGTGATGCCATGAGTTGCAGAGAGGCTGTTCAGTCTGAGCCGTGCTCACTGCACTGGACTGGGCTCAGCCTTTGTTCTGCTGTTTGATCCAGAGAAAGTCAAATCCATCCGATAGGAAGAAGAGTCTAACTGAGAAAGCAATGCTGGGCCAGGCACCTCACTTCACCGTTTCATAATCAGACTCCACAAGCCAGCTGGTGATGAAGTCCATCGTTCACATCAAGAAAGGAATGAATCATTCCCCGTCTGAAGCCCAATACAGAAGAGCAGGATAAAAACTGTCACAGGAGTAAACAAGACCAGCCTGAGACAGACACATGCTCTACCATTACACTCAACAGTCTGCTGTACACACATGCTTTCAGGCATCGGTTCGGTGACAAGAGTAAAGCCATAACCTTCCCCTCCCCATCCACAATCCCTCTGGGGACTGCCCTCACCAGCTGCTGATGCTGCCGCCGCCGAATCACCGAGTGGGAGCCTGACAGACATATGCACACAAACGCAGTGGAAAGAAAAGAGAGAAAAATGAAACTCTGGGTGATAGGACACACAGGGAGGGAGGTTAAGGAAGGACAAAAGGAAAAAAAAGAGACTTTAGAAATGATGAGAGAAACAGAGCATAGAAAGGCTGAGAGGCAGAAACTGCCAAAATTATGGAGGCGTTTCCCATTTGATTAGAGCAGATTTCTCTGTTGAATTGTAGTGATTATTGAGGGTGACAGAACCAGGTGACTGAAGCATACCAGCACACACACACACGAACACACACTCTCAATTACTTGAACTCTCTTTTTTGTCCACCTTTTATGCTGTGGCATGGTTACAATTCAGAGAAACAACACTTAGGTGGAAATGTATTTTAACCAAGCTGCTGCTTCCCGGCTCCACACCTGCAGCGTCCAAACCTTTTGGGTTGCGGGCCAAAATGATGAGGACAAAAGAACTCACATCCCCAAAATGATATCATTTTTTTTTTTAACTAATACGCCTAAAAATTACATGTAGTGATGTTTTATGTGCTCAGCGATAAACCAAACATGAAATATTCAAAATAAAGTTTTCAGATTTTTTGTGGGAAAGAGATGTGTTAGTCATAGTAACAAATTATTGGACTGAAAACCTTTTTTTTTCTCAAAAGAAAAAAAAACAACAACTACCCCCCACCCCCAAAAAATAGGATTTTGGTCATGCTTTCTTTGAAAATGGTTGATGTAATTAGGCAGATTTTAAAAAGTTAAATAAAAAGTCTGAAGTTTGTGTGAACTAAAGTCTGATTTTGGAGTAAATTCACTTAATAGATGTGAACCAACTGAAAGTAAATCCTGTGAGTAGTGAAAAAAACAAATCATTTTTGTTACACATAACATCAAATAGAATAAAATGATTTTGGGTGAATAACTGGAGAAACATTTGAACCTGTGAGTGATAAATGTAATCTAATTCAAAATAAATGGTTTTATTTTCAAGCACCTCCTGTGCTTGAAGTCGTACATAAAATAAAGCTTCAATATGAACATTTTATGTCATCTTTCCAGCACAGAGCTCTTCTTCAGACTAACAGCAGTCAGACATCTATACAAAGGTCTCCAAATGTCCATGGTACCTCTGGTAATGTGTGTTGAAAATGATTACTAAATATGCACATGATGTCAAAATACTTCTGTTCTTCTGTACTGTATTTGTAGTAGTTATGATGAATTGAAGAGGCCTGTTTAGTTCGGACAGATATCAAATATCAAACAGCGGCTTTCATTGAAACATCCCACTGTCTGACTGCTCTTGTGACTAATCCACCCTCTCCCAGCCATCAATGCTTCCTCATTTCCTCATCATCCTCGTAATTAACCCTTCCTTGTAACAACAGCCAAAATGTGATCATTCATTCCTGCATTAATATCTCTGTTGGAACTTTGCAATTCTGCTGAAGCAATGAATTTTGCAGGCTAGCAGAATCATGCAGGAGTAACAATTAAGATTTTCTAATGTCGAGCTTGGTCAGGGAAACGTGTTCAAGACCTGTTCTGTTTAGATAAGACATTTGTATGAGCATTAGTTCATAATACACCTATTAACATTAGCATTTCATTTCTAATTTCCTATCATTTCAGGAACCATCATATTGTGTGCATGCATGCTTATCTTTGATATCATTGCAGATTTTTATCAACAAGTAGAGAAAATATGGTCATATTTTGAAATATATAACCACAAGTAAAAAAAAAACTGAAACAACATGAAAAAACCTCAGAATGTTTTTTGAAACATCAGGAATACAGTTTGAAATGGAAAGACAGTGGTCAACTTCACCAGGTCTGCTCAGTTCAGGCACATCCATTTAGCTCTCTGCCATTACAAAAATGCAGCTTGTTTTATATCTCTGAGATGTAAACAGAACTGAGTGGGTGAACGTGATTTATTTACAGTTCATTTACCTTTTCCTGTTGGCTTTCAAACAAGCACATAGCGCTGAACTGAAGGAGGGGAAGTCTCTTCAGAAAACCATGAGCGGATGTAGAAGCAACATAAACTAGCATACACCGTTAGCCTTGCATGCTAGCAGGAGACTTGGCAAGCCTGGAACTAAATAAAGGGACAGTAAGGAGAAGAATAAACAGAGGAGACAGAAAGGGAGAAAATCCCTGCTGTCTCTGTGACAGTAAAACCATTAATCCACGTGTTCACATCCTTATGATGAAATTATCCAACAGAATCCGCTTTCACTTCAAGCGTTTTGGTACGTGCGAGACTGTGTGTGCAAGGAGATTAATTTGGCACAGGTTGCGATTCGCTCAGAGTCTGGAGACGAGGGAGGGTTTTACATCTTAACCCTCCCTGTTCAGCTCCGTGTGAGCAACACGCAGACTGAAAAACACAGGGGAGGAACGAATAGATCTGGGAGCACACATCACTGAATATGTAATCATACTCGGTGTGCATTCAATGTGCATGCACACACAATCAGAAACCAGCAAATTTACAGAAAAGAGATGGTGGGAGACAGACACACAATCTGATCATCTCATCTTCTCAGACTTTATTCTCCTGTTGCTTTAGCTTTTGTAGAATGCTTCTAGATTTAGCTCAGTCTCACTTTTTCACAATAACATTTTTAGCAGCTGAAGGAGATTAATAGGCGTTGCATTTTACGTTTTCATGACAAAGTCCTTGTTATATTAAGCTGGGAGAGTTGGGAGAGCACTGTTTAACTCAACACAGGAAAATCCACAAGATTCAATTTGTTTTTTCCCATAGGATGCTCCAGGAAGCTGGTATCAGGTTTTCAGGTCCTGATAACAACCCGCCTTGTCCCTACTCAGCAGAAGGAAAGCCCCTCTCCAGGTCGGCCTCCTCCTGATGATGCTCCTCACCAAAGTAGAAACCCGTGATTCCATCATTTAAAACAGAATATCCACCATGTTATTATTCAGAGCCTGGGTTTTTGATGTAGTGCAGGAGAATCCAACTCCCATCATTTTTAACAGATTGTTTCAACCCACTCCGCTGGGCTACTGTGGAAATGGGCTCCCTGCACAGAAGAAGACCACCCTGCCGTCTTCACAACCCCAAATGCCCCAACATCGCTACAAATTGGAAAATTCCCACTTAAGTGGGTAAGAATTATCCTGCACATCTTACTACAATGACACTGTATTTTACCTTTGAATTGCAGCCAGAAAAAGCATTTTTCTTTCTCATAGCAACTAATGTATTTGTGCAGTTTTGTGGTGCGTTTGCTTCTCCTCAGGGGGGAAACACAAAACACAGAATCCTTATTTGTTGCTGCTGGATGTCCACCATATTAACAGTTTTGTTACTTACATCGATCAGAGAGATCTCTATCTGGATTCATCTGGATTCTTGATGACATTTTTAACATTAAAATTAGCAATACCAAAGATTAAACACCAAAATTACCATGGATAAAATTTGAACTAAAATACTGAGAAAAACTGATAGGAAGAAGGTGAAAAAATATAATTGGCATGTACAATCAAGTACATATTTAAAATGTCAGATTATTGTGTTTTTTGGATAAAATAAAACCTTCATGTTGTAGTCCTCTTTCATAATAAATAAAACCACTCAACATGATGTTAATTTGTTCTGGGAAAGGCTGTTTGGAACTAAAGAGAAATTAAATTAGCTTTTCATCCTGCAATCAGGAGCCCATAATAATCTACCAGATATTCCACAATACTAAAGTTATCAACATTAAAGAAAAATACAGATGTTATTGCATAACTGTACCATGAGACTTGCTGCATAACCCAGAATACAAAAGTAATCTGCAAAAGATATGGTACCAAAATGCTTCATTTCTTGTTTTTCTAAGTCTAAGGTCGCAGCTTCTTTCAGATATGATTTCTGGATCCGCAAAAGCTTTTTAATCACAGTGTCTTTCTGACAGCTTGGAACAAGTAAAATCCTTTATGGAAAACATGTGACTGCTAGCACTATTATCATCCGCACATAAACTCCACCTTAGATAAAGTAACTGTTCAAAAGTTCTTTAGCATCAATAATATCCTATTTTAAAGCTGCTGCCCATCAAACATGTTAGGTTCACTTAGTAACTATACAACAACATGCTACAGCATGTCTTTTAGTTCTTTTTCATATTTTGATAAGCCAAGTTAGTTGTAACCAAACGTTTATAACTGACTGTCAGTGTTTGAGTCTTTTATATGTGGGGATAGACAGGAAGTGAGGATTAAAATCCTTTCATGGCCGTACTCATGCCTTGCTTTATTTCATTTGTCCGTTGGCATCGCCCCCCTCTGTTGAAATTTAGTCCATCTCTCAAGGTTGTTTAATTCTCCCTCTCTTTCACGTTGGCATCACGTCAGCCAAAAAGGGAGGGTCAAAGTTCACGGCTATCAGCCTCCTCCCACAGGACCGCTTGATTGACAGAAATCAGTACTACCCTTCCCTCCTCCCTGTTCTCTACACCCCCTTTGTCCCCCTCCACCTGTCAAGACAAAGTGGTTGGTTGTGTGTGTGGACCATTTCATTCTGTCATTTATAATTATACAAATGATATTCAGCTTTGGCTTCCTTCCGCTCACAAAAATCTCTCATCATTCTACGACCAGCCATCCCTCCAGACACAGCCAAGGGATATCGCTACACTCCTATTAGCATAAGACTGTGTTTGTTTAAAGAGCTTTACCCGCCTGTAAAATCAAACAATTAGAGATGCAGACAAGCCTCGGCTTATTGACTGCATCTCTAATAAGACTCTCGTTTTGTCTTATTTCTTCCTTCTTTTCACCTATGTCCCTCTCTAGATGTTTCGTTTATTGGTTCAGACCTCCTCACTCTCTCTCTCCCCGTCTCCACTCAGTTATTCCCTCTGCTAATGAACCTGCCAGACCTCACAAGAAGTCAGAGGGGGGTATCGCGGGCAATTGGGATGCGAGGCTTGATGCTCTCCACCATGACCTTTAGTCTCGCCGCCGCTGCCGGGTCATGCCAAGCCTCTGGAGTCATCTGTGCATGCAGCCTGAAACCAATCATTCTGAGTGTGTGTGTGTGTGTGTGTAATGTGCACATTTTTTAATATGCAGGTCTTAAAAATTTAACTCAAGACCTGACGTTTATTGTTCTGAAACAGCAAAAAGGTGAATAAAATGTGTCAGTCAAGCATTGTTGGAGACAGGCCAAAGGATCGTACTCATTTGTGTTTTTAAATCATTAATCCTAAACCTGAATCAAAGCAGGATGTACATTTTGAAAGTTTCTAACACATTTCATTGAAAATACCTCATATGTACCTTAAGCTTTCATTAGTATTAAAATTCTTGTTCATTTATAACATACAGCACCGACTCAGCTCCACTAGATGAGTGGCAGCAGTAATTTGCAAATGCCTGGTGAAACTGACTCTGATGAGCTCATCATACAGATAACTTCTCAGTGCAAGGCTCCTAAAATGGCTGTAAGCGGCATATCGGAGAAACATTGTGATGCCGTGTTGACGTGTTGGAAAGATAAGAAGAATGCTAAAGACAACTGGACCTCACAAGCTTCTTCGCCAAAAACGGCAGGGTTTTGGAAATTGACCGTCTGACAGGGCAACCGTCTCGTTTCCCCGCTGTCCGACCGTGACATCTGCCACGCTCCGCCAAGCTAAAGATTTGCTTAGTTTGTCCCTGCCTTGCTTTTTCTACTAGCTTCATTTTTATTCATGTAATGACAGTAGAGGTGACAGTGTGTATTGATTATCAGTAGGAGGGTTAAAGAAAAAAAGATCTGAGCTTGTTTAAATCTGGTGAATAAAAATAATAATTGGAAAATAGATTAGATTGATATAAATCTGTTGTGTCTTTTCCGTTTTGCTTCATGCCTGTGTGAATTGCTCTTCACCTGCTGGATTCCCAGTGCCATCATTAAGCCTCTCCACCGCCTCTCCAAGTCGATATATGACATTTTTACCTGTAGTAACACTCACTGGCTGTCAGAAAGATTGACAGGCTCACAGGAAACAAGTTTCATATCTGTGTGCTGTTTGCTGTCATTTTTAATTTCCCACTTACTGTAGTGACAACACACGGCTGTGTTACATCTGCTTTATGCTCTGCAGAACAAAATGGTAGCATGGCAGCTGCAGGCAAAGGCGACCAAAGATTCTGACATTGTCAAACAGGACAGGTAGTGGTACTTCATGGACGCAGCATTAAATTGTAATTTATTGTTTGATACTTTGCTGCCATTTAATGTAACAAAAAGTGAAAAATTGTGAAAAGCATGCCACTAAAAAGCGATTTTATGTTAAAACCATGTTATGTCCTGACTATTGCAATTACATTCTAGACATCCAAAAATGTTGCCTATCCTAAATGGTCATTTCTGATATCTGCATTCACATTCTGACTAGTAAGAAGAATAATTCCAGAAATCTTCAATCACATCTTGACAAGTCGAAATGTCCTTGATATCTCCGATGTCTTCATTATTTGAAGGATCACACACCTGTCAAAGCATCCAAGATACCTCACACGTAATAATGAGTTATGACTAATAATACTTTTAGATATCTAAATTAAGAAATGTGTGTAGGACCCCTTGTACTGCCACCGAGCTGCCCAAGCAGTTGCCTGAGGAATTGTAGATGTCCTGCTCAAAATTGTTAGAAAATGGCACATGTGGGATATGTGGTGAACACACGACTTCAAGAACTTTAACACTTCCGAAATCTGCAAAGAATTTACCATCTATTCTCTTCACACAATCACAGTGGACTTAAAAAGGGCTATAAAAAGCTCAAGTTTTATCATTAAACTATTCTCATTATCTTATGAGCCGAGGCCCAATGGTGCATTTTCAAAAATCTTTTTTTCTCATTATTGTATTGAAATTTTTAACTAGACAGAATGTTAATTCAAGATATGAGAAATAGAGAAGCTGACTATGTTCAAGATATTTCTAATTCATTTGGAGATATCGTAAAAGAAATTCAAACAAGCCAAAGTTATAATTTTCTATATCTCTAATTTACTTTTGCAAAGTCGTTATTTGCTTGCAAGTTATCTGAAATTTTATTTGGACTAGTCTGACCTATGTCTTGAAATAAAGCTTCCATGCAACTTAATGGTAAATTTGATATAATTTATACTACTTATAATGTAATTAGAGATACCTTAACTTAATACATCTTGTAATAAGCTAATTTTAGATATCTAGAATTTAAGTGTTATTATCATCTCATCTTCCTTTCTCACTAACCCCAATTTGCTCCTCACCATTTCTGTGCCCAAAATATTCATCTATGTAGTAAATATGCTTTGCAAAATTCTGCTGTCCACTCAAAATAGGTTTCTTCTTTCCTACCTTGCTGTTCAACTTTAGTAAAGAAGAAATAAAATATTGTTTAACTTCTTTTCACACTTTTTAGACTAAAGAGCACACAGGTGTACTTTGATCCCTTCTTTCTCAGTCTGGTTAATTAGTTCCCGTCTGTCTGCTGCTCACCATCCTTAAACACCACATGGCATCTTTAAAGAACTAAACATCAATCTGTTCTTTAAAGTCCAAAAACACCAGCAGTTTCATTTGATCAGCAACAACAACAACAAAAAGAAAACTGCCTTCACTTTTTTATGTACTCAAATTGAAACATTCTAAAATACATTTTACTCTTCACAAAGTAAAAATAAATATATTTTTTAACACTGTAGTCATATTTGTTGGAAGCACAATAAAAACCAAACTAAGTTTGAAGAAAGAAACCACTAAAATGTTTAAAGTGACAAATATATAATAGGAACTTTTAAGCTTTGGTAGATTGGAACCATTCTATGTTCACCAGAATGAGTTGCTCAGTTTGGAACATGGTCTTAAGCTAGCTGCAGATAAACCACACTGCAGTAGGCTAGAAGGCAACTTCCTCCATCAACAGTCAGAGAACTGGAGGACGTGGAAGGAGGCTGCAGAACACAGAGAAAACTCGTGTATGAAAAGGGACAACATGCACACTCCAGAGAGGATTCAATCTTGTCTATGATACAGGCCTTAGTAAAACTTACAACTAGATAAAGACAGAAGGCAAGTTTTCTTACACAATGATCTCTATTTATGGTGGATAAAGTTCATTCAAATACAATCTGAACATGCTGTTTAATGATGCTTCTCTCTCACTCCTGCTCTCTCTTCATTAAGCATTATCAACCTCTCTGGCCTAATCTCTCTGATATTAGTGTCTGGTCTCTACCACCTAAGTGACTGGCTGGCATTCATTAGCGCTGCGTTTTTGCCAAATCAATCACACTACGCCCTGTCCGCTAGGCTTTCTTAAAATGTCATCCTCAAACTTCTCACAATCAATTAGGCTGGAGATTAATGAGGCCAATTTGCTGCCAACAGGCTGGCCTTCTTTCTCTGCTATAAAGGCCAGAGAACGATGTGTTTCTTGCAATGTTTCAAGAACACTTCTGGGTTTACATAGCGTGAGACACACAAACTCAAACAGGTTTAAGTGGGGAGATTAAAATGTTATTTCCAGCAGAAAGTAAGATTATTCTGGTTCCCTGGAGAAAACACACCCAACCACAAAATGACATTGCTGCCAAATTAGTGCTTGTAACATTTCAAATTGTACAGGATAAAATTTGTGTCTTGTCATTTCTGATGCTGAAATTAACTAATAGGGAGATTCAGTCAAAATGTTTAATGTTAAAATAAAACTTTAATAAAGAAAAGCTAAAGTTGGGGGCAAAAATTCAAACAAATGAAGCTCAGGGAATAATTTAACACAGACACATAAAGAGAGATGGGTGAGTACGAAGAGTAGTAGGAGGAGGATCTGACAATGAATGAGGACTATGAGTCCTAGGAGGAGTGATTACTAGAATAGAGACAGGATGAGACTAATTAACTGGGTAACAACAGCTCACGAATCTGGCTGAACAAAATAACAGAGACCTTAACAGAACATAAAATAAGAGTAATTCAAATGTAGCGTGGCGCAGCATGCAGTGCCCTGGTGTGGAACTGCAGGCGAACTGCATTCAGAGCGTACAATCTTCAACCTGGGTTTGATTCCTGACTTTGAGACCTTTACTGGATGTCTTCACCAGAACTTTCTCCCTGATCTTTCTGCTGTGTTTTTTGGCCTTTGTATTGCTGATCTACTTCTGTGGAGCTTTTTTTGGAGATTGTAAACCATTATGGTCTCATACATCAATGAGCCACCATCCTCCTGGTCTACAGGTCCTCAGGTTAACAACAGCTTGGCACAGTCACTAAAAAAAGTTTCAAGTTAACAATGCCTCACAATAAGGACAATCTAAGATATGTTCAATAACATAACTGGAAGGAGGTAAAATATAAATCTCTACATATTCAAAGCACAATAAAAAAATCTCTATCAACCTGAAAGATACACACACCTCTTCCAGGTGAGAAAGGATCCACATTGTTTCTGCCACTCCTTATCTCATATCGGATTCGATCTGCTCTGTCTCACATGGTTGTCATAGCGACTCTCCAGGGATTAAAACAAGGTGTTAGGGGATGTCTAATGTCTCCACCTGAAGGATCAGAGCATGGTGTTAACACTCACACACACACCCGCACAGGCTCAACATGGCAGCTACACTCAAAATTGTGAGGTGATGCGTGGCAGCTTGTCTTGTTCCAGCTCCATGTTAACACTCACACATGACAACATGATGTGCAGAGCGGACGGAAAGGAGAACGGGTTGTCACGGCGACACTCTTCCTCTGTGTGGTGGCTGTCTGTCAGAGTGAAGCAGGACAGATAAAGAACACATGCGATGATAAAGATGCGTAATAGATACAGCTGTAAGCAGCACTAAGCTGTGACGTCCCGACCAGTGGGAGCTCTGGAACAGTACTCGTTAGTTTCCGGCTTCCATCCCGCTCTGATAGTTTGCTCTGTGAGCAGTGCATAAACCAGTGTGGGCTGATGTATCACCTCTGATCATACAGTAACAAGCTCTGATCTAATGGAAAGATGCTGTCGCCTGAATCTGCAAACAAATCATACGTTCAAATTGCTCGATGTCAAACTCTGCCTCTGGTTATTTCCACCACATTGGCCAGATAAATCAAACAATAACAAGTATGACATGCCTTTAAATATTCAGCATTTATCATGCCGACAACATATACTTGGTAAAAAAGACCAAAAAAAGCATTGTGAATGTGTATAAGCAGTTGTACAAAAATAAGGTGTGTTTTTTTTTTCTTAATTTCTGTATCAAATGTTTCTCTGGTTTGACAAATTTCATTTAAATGAATCAGTCATAATCAGGCAGGTCTAGATTGATGATCTATGCTGAGGTTGTAGCTATGTGAACCTGTTGTGTTCAAAGATGGGAATAAACATCAATAGTTTTATTAGTAACAGGTAATAAACTAGTTTATTCTCCATTGTCATCACTGATAATAAGATGAGTCACAATGTGTTACTATTACTCAGAACTGAAGCTGAAGCTTCATTTTACAGGAAGCTAAGGGGTAAAAGCAGTCGTACAGCTGCTTCTTGGCTGAGGGAGAATAAAGTAGTCATGATAAACCAACCAGCAGCAACCTGGTTGGTTTATCACCTACACACAGCAAACACACATCATCAACAAGGCACACAGAGATGACTTCAGGGTCACGTTTTTCTAAGTGGAAGAACAGAAGTACATTATGTTGCATTCAAAGAGATAAAAAGCAAATAAAATGTAATGAATGCTCTGGAACAGCAAGATTCTTTATTACAATCAGTAACTATCCTTGGTAATTAGCTACTTTGGTAATGCCAGTCATTTCTTCAGGAAGTGCTAACTGTAACTAACCATGTTTTAAAAATAACCCACACAGTACTGGTAGTGTTGAAGCAGTTGTGTCATGGATGACACCACCAACTGGACCAGAAAATGATCGTGATCTTAGTTTCAATCATTGTTAGGAAAAAACATTTCGATCAAAACTAAACTCTTCATTCCTTCTGTAGCTCTCACCATGATGCCTTTCATTTGGAGATATTTCAGAAAACATATTCACATGCTCTATTTTAAAGAACATGTAATGTTATTCATGTTGTATATCATATTGTAATGTTATTTCCTCATCAAAAACATACCTGGAGATTTGCTTAGATTCTCTCATGAATGTTTAAGGAATTTGTTTTAGTCTCCCATGGCAACCATTTGGGGTGCCTAAATTCTTGCTCTCATCAAGAGAAAGCAAATTTACACAAATTTACATTATTTACATTACATCTCAAGACCTCATCCAGGAGGCTGAAGCTTGGTCACCAAGTCTTCTGGATAGAATATGACCTGAAGCTTCCCACCAAATTACCAACAAAGTGGCATTAGAAGAACAGAGTCAATGTTTTAGAACTGCCATCACTTAGACCTGACCTCAGTGCCATAGAAACTGTACAGGCAGAGCTGAACATTTTACCACTACTTCCTCTGTTCAGCCATGTTTCTATCCCAGGTGAAGCCACTAAATGAGCCACTGCTGCCATTAACTGTTTACTTTTTCTGTAGCATAGAAAATCCTAATGGATCAGTCCTGTTTTGTGTGTGTGTGTGTGGTGTGTGTGTGTGTGTGTGTGTGGGGGGGGGGGGGGGGGGGGGGGGGGGGGGAATATGGGTGTGTGTTTGTGTGTGTGTGTCTGTCTTGTCAGAATACACATACATTTAGAGAGCAACAACTTAAAATGGAGAAAGCAATATATGCACATTTACAAAGAGGGTAAGATATTGAGCTATGCACACACACCCCCACACACCCCCACACACTACCACATTCTAGCAGTTGTGGTATCGCATAAACCTGGCTGTGATCTTTAAAGCTCAGCCTTTGGGCTGTCTG
This sequence comes from Xiphophorus hellerii, assembly GCF_003331165.1. Taxonomy (NCBI): domain Eukaryota; kingdom Metazoa; phylum Chordata; class Actinopteri; order Cyprinodontiformes; family Poeciliidae; genus Xiphophorus; species Xiphophorus hellerii. The sequence goes on from NC_045690.1 coordinate 27,267,382, forward strand.
TTAAATAGATAAAGAGTGGAGCATGTTAGGAATTAAAGCTGCAAGAAACACACAGACACACACAAACCCCAGGGAGTGAACCATGATAACCCAGTCATTATCATACTTTCGTAATTCCATTTAATAACCCAGCTTAGCTTCAGTAAGAGCTGCATGTTGAAGAATAATTGAAGTCTTGTTTGGTGTAAAATCTGAAGCTGAATTAAGAAGAATTACTAGGCTAATAATGTAAAAGTATGAAATAATTATGAAGAATAATTTGGTGTCTGACAAGTAAATTATAGGAAATGATTCAAATGACAAATTTGTGGGAAAAAAGAGTATTTGAAAAGGTTTTGTTATCGGATTGTAAAGTTTTACAGGTCTATGATTTAGAAGATGACATTATGAATTAAATATCACTGGACAACAAAACTGATAAAAGTAAATTTGCTCCTCCTCAATCTTCACAGTTAGTGAGTAAAAGTATTTGTTTACTTTAGTCATGTTACCCAAAGCTTTTCAAATTAATTCTCAATAAAGCATTTGGGGGTTTAGGTCAATGCCCAAAGATACTCTTAAATTGAATATACCACCAGTACCTGTATTTTTTATATTAAAAAGAAATTATAGAATTTTTTTATTTTTAATATAACATATTTATATTAAAAATGTTAAAAGTTACATTAATTCTGAGTTGCATGGGCATTATCATTTGGAAATAAAAGGTATTGAGGCAGGTGCAGTGCAATTGGTTCACATCTCCTTTCGCCAAGTTCAACGCATCAACTGTAGACCTAGCTTAAAATAACTGGTGTGTAAAAATCCCTTTTTTAAAATAAGCAAATGATGCGGGCAAGTACAGCCTGTTGGCCCAAAGGAAAACCTGCACACATATGATTGTTAGATAAAAACAAGTAAATATGGACAAGACAAGATTCAGGTCAAGTTCTACTTGGACTTTTGTTGTCTCTTTCTAATGTAATCATTTTGCAAGCTACTTTCTGGTAGTTTGGGATCATTACCCTGTTACATTACTGCATTTCCACTATTAAATTCAAGACAAGTGTGAGGAGTTTATGGGGGACTAAGTTACTGCAACTTACAAAGTTACATTTATACAAGTCCATACAATCGATCCTTCACCACAGCGCTTGAAGAAACCATGAAGTTTGTTCATGCTGCAGCATCCTTTTTAGGGAAAGGATTTTAACAAATTAAAAACATTCATTCTTGTAATGTGATGCACAAGCAACATCCATGAAGAACGGTGATAAACAATGAAGCAGCTTCTCTCGGTTCACTGGGGGTTCAAAAACCGAAATGACGGGAAAAGAATCTGGAAAAGACCATTATGTTCAAGTTATGTGAAAGGTGTTAGCCTATCAGTGAAGCTTTTCCAGCTTAAAATAGCATCTCGAAGCTAAACATGTAGCAGCAGCACAGACGTCCCAAATGCTAATGTTAGCATCCAAAGTTCACATTTTTAAAGACGTTCCATGAATGATCAGAGCTTCCTGAAACTATGGAAAGCTGAAAGGATAGAATAACACTTTGCTCCAGTCTGAAGATGGAAGAACCTTCAGACTCAAATGATTGAGCTTGTATTCAATCATTTAATAATTAGGCAGCAAAAAGGGTTTTGGAATTTAAAATTTTGCTTGTTTTGTTCATAAAATGTAATTAATTAATTACAGACCCCACAATTAATTCAATTAAACATTTTAATAGAGTACATCACAATTTTTTTTCTATATTCAGGGATTTCTTTTGTCTTGTGTTTAAGCTTAAGTTTAAACTGGAACAATGACTTTGGTGTAAATGCATTTATATGTTTCATTAAGTCTACTTTACTAAGTGATAATAAACACTTGCAAGTAGTAAAAGTGCTGTAAAAATTCAGTTCCACTAAGAGAAATTATAAGGCATTTGGAAATTTGAAAGATAAGAAACAACCTTCAGAACTTATAATAAGTTCATGAACGTTGTGCATGATAAAGAGAGCTACTTCTGATGAGGCACACATTCCTGCTGATTTAAACAGAGTGGCTCTACAGTGAACATTGTGATCAGTAGATTGATCAAAAATATATTTCCAAATGACCTATAAGGAAACATGATGCAGATGGTTTCAGATATACTAATACTGAAATGCATTTAACCAGATGTGTTTTTCTTTAAATTGAGGGAATTCTCCTTGGCCGCTGATTTGGAGTCAAAAGTGGGGGGAAGTTAAAGTGCTCCATAAATAATAGACCACACAAATGTTTAAATGTTTATCTCTATGCTGTAAGGTACTGAAAATAACAGTAACAGTCTATTGTCATTGCATAAAACTGATTTCAGGAGAAGTGATACAACTAACCCTGTAAACTTCACCTGGATAAACTTCACCTTAAGCAAAAACAGACCAATTCATAAGGGAGGTAGACCAAAATAGCAAACATCATACATTACGATAAAATACATTTTGTTTGATTTTACAAAGAGACAGTAGAAGTAAAATATTTTTGACTGAGAATACAATGTATTTTTCTTGCATGTTCCTGCTTATAAAGTGTAGTGAAGGACACATTACAGTGGTTATGATGTTGTTTTATAATACTGAGAAACATCATCATTCATAGGAAAAGTATCTTCAACAATCTGAACTGAAAGGCCTCTAATCCTTCACAGAAACACAAAACACAAGTATTTTCATGTAAAATGAAACCACCCCAACATTTCCCTATAATATGGTAAACCATATTTTTAAAAGGATTGTAAAGTGTTAAAGGCTTACTGTAAATTAAAGTGGAATTTAGAGGATTTGTGTATGTAGTACATTGGGTAAGTAGGGTAAAGAAATTAAAGGAATTTGTAAGCATTGAATAATTCCTACCTGCAATATGTGGCTACCCAGGTGAGGTTCGAAGATCTCAGAGGCAACGGCACTGGGACTCCTCCTCCGCTGAGTACCGATAGCTAAACGAACGAGTTCACACACAACAAGAGAGAAAGCACAGGACAGGACAGAAGGAGACTGGTGAGACTCAGACACATTGATACGAGCAAAGCTACATCCACACACAAATATGTGTCCTCACACACAAACACACACACGCACACACATTTATACAGCCTAGCATGACAAACACACATGGCACAAGACAAAAGGAACCAGTGAGGTCATCTCTGAACAACCTAACATTGCTTGAAAGATTAGCACTATTAGCTGTTCTCACTGTGATACTGTTGCTCACATTAATGAGGTGATTAAGATAACCAGCAAGAGAAACATCTGAATAAAACTTATGACATACAGTGTATGTGTGAAAGGAAACAAGGAGAGCCGTTAAATGCAGAGTGAAATATGTTTCATAGTTAGGATAGCTGGAGAACTGACCTTTAAAGGTTTATAAAGACAAAGACATAAAAATGTTTTGTGTGAAAGTATCTTTCTGGTGTCCCAACCTAACCGACTAAAGCTTTAAACACTTCTCTTTAAACAACTCTATTGCTTGCTTTCATAGTAGTCAGACGGAATGTATTAGGGAGACCCAATGTTCTTAAAAACCACTTTGCAATTCCTGTTTTATCAACACATTCAAACCAAAAACAGAATTGTAAGAACATATTGCAATTAAGTGCAATTTCATTAAACATACTTAACCTTTCGTTAGAAGGAAAAAATGAAAGGGACATGGATGATGCTTTATAGTTTTTAGAATTTGATCCTCAGGCCAGAAGTAGCTGATACAAACAGGAAGTTCAACAGCCAAGAAGGGAGCATGACCATGTGAACAATCTGCCCTCTGGTGAAACTCTTCTTTCTTAAAGATGACAAAATGGACACAAGTGGAAAGCATAAGAAGCATGCTAACAGGTAAACCGTTTCAACTGTACAGCTGAGTCTGAGACTTCAAGTGATTAAAGAACAAAAGCAGCAGATTAAAGGCACCAAGTTACATTGATGTTTATTTACTGGAATGCCCTTTGGAAATGCTTAAAGCCAAGTCTCACCCTCAGGCCTTTATTTGGCTGTCAGACTTTTAACATCTCTTTAGAGGGGAGCACCAAAGCAAAACAGAACAAAACAAAAATAGTTAATGTATAGAAGCAGAGACTAACAAAAGTTGAGCCTGATGAGAGGAGCAAAACAAGGTGTAATGAGAGAACACAAGGAATGATTTTGGACCTTTCTTAAAAATCAGAAAGACAATTCAAGCAACAAACAAACAGAAGAGAATTTCTTCTGCCCCGAGGTCATTTTCCACTCGGCACAATTTCCATTCACATCGTCTCCCTGCAGATCTCATTACACTGCATTTAAAACACTGACATAAATGCTAGGAAAACATTTTTAGTAGAGGTGAGTGGTATGTTAATGAAGCAGAATAATGTTGAATTAAGGCACAATCAAGCCACTGTGAATAAAAGCAGAAAAAACATAAACCTCAATAGTCAAGAAGGTTGGTGAGGAAAAACGACGGAGCTCAATGTGACAGCATATCTAATAATCCAGAATGAAAAACTTCATGGTAATTATTTCAACTGTTCAAGTGAGAAGGTGAAAGAAAGAGGGTCAAGATGATGATAATAAGCAGTAAGAAAAGCCGGGGGAGGATAGAAAATCATAAATGAAAATAAAGCAGATGAAGTTGGGGAAGGCAAAGGATGGAGGCAGTGCCTGGAGCAGCAGCTGCTGCCATGATGCACAAAATAAAAAGCAACAACTTGCAACCCTGACCCTTCTGTCAAGTTCTTCATTGAAAATAAAAAGTCTGAAAAAATGTATTAATTTCTACCCGCCCCTCGTACCTAGAAGATCCACATTCTGATGAAGCGCCCTCTACTGGCAATCAAATGTTTGGAAAAGAATTTCCAAAAAAAGAAATTCAAACCTATCTATCGATGCAGCATAATGATTGTGCTTTGCACAGAAAATGGAATATTGAAGTGACATGTTAAGGGTGAAGTAAAGTTGGATTACAGACTAAAATGAACGATGTACTTAGAATTATAACTCAAACAGTCAAAGCAAACGCTAAGCAAATGAGGTTAAAGCCTTGACTGAAAGGAACTAAGCCATTCAGGTAATTATATTAGAAAAAAAACTAGGGAGTCAGATTAAGAACTTTAGAATAGAAGTGACATTTACTTTTTTAGTTTTGGTGGAGACTGATTTATATCAGTTGCAACTATCTGCTTTACTTTTTAGGCAGTGAAAATATTTTTCCAGTAACCAATTTGATTACAGATAAAAACATGGATCTTGCTGGAATTTAAGTCATTTAATTCTGAAAATGTTCTTCAGGTGAAAGAAGACCGACTTTGTAAAAGTCCTTATAAGTTCAGGTTTATAAAAAGGGCTTTACCGATTACATTTACAACAAGCACACAAGAAGTAAACATAAATACCTGTAAAACTATAAAAAAACATCAAAACCATAAAACAGGTCAAATGCAGATTCAGAAAATACATTTTAAGTAGAGTCAAAGCACAGTGAGCAATGAGTCTTTAAAAGTTTCTTAAGATGACTGATGTTCTCAGCAGATCTAATTGTGCAAAGTAGATTGTTCCTGAGAACTGGGACAGAGACTGCAAATGCATGACCACCTGTTTGGATTAACTTGAATTTGGGAATGGCTTTTGATTGGGTGTGAATATGTCATGGAGATAAACCAGGTTAGATTATGGAGATCCTACATCACTAACAACAAGCTTTTGGAATCAATCCTGTATCTGACAGAGATGTGAAGCTGACATATTCTTGTACACATTGTAATATAACTGTGCATCATCTGCATAGTTATGGTTACTTATATTGTTGTCTGTTATGACTTAAGCATAAAGACAATAAAAAGGAGAGATTACATAACGGAACCCCACACATGATTATTTTGTCTACTCCTATGTAAAGTCACCCATTGACGCAAAGTAGACCCTGTCCTTTAAGCATGACTCAAATCAGTCAGGTATGTACCAAAAGGTCACAGCAGCAGAATGACCAGAGTCAGACTTACATGGAGAATATTGGGACTTAAATTGAGATAAATCTGGTATTAGATGAGTTAAAGGCAAGGAATACAAGTAAGCAAACGTTTTGTAGGAAGCAGTGATGAACCATGGTGAAGAAAAGCTCTTCGGACGACCAGCAGATGGCATGAATGATCGAGATGAGAGAAGAGAAGTTAGTGAAGAAAACTCAGATGTCACCATGTAGTTAAAGAAGGAGAAAAAGGGTAAAAAATTATGTTCAACAGTTTCACAACTGTATTTTAGTATTTGAGTAAAACAGCAACTTCTCATTTGTCATTGTGTCAAAGTGAATCAAGAAGGCAATCTCAAGAGTATAGATTAAGAAAGATAGGCTAAATTACATGTAGAAAAATATTATTTATTGAAATAAGATAACAATGTTAAAGCTACTGGGAAAGAAAAAGCAGATGACTTTTCAAAATATGATTGTATTCGTTTAACTTTGTTGTGCTGATGAGAACATAGAAACAAATACCTAGCCACGGTTGAAGAAATCTCTAAAACAACATACATAATAAAAGTAAAGCAAAGTAAAAGTGCAGCAAATACAAGAAATTCAATATTGTTCACATCTAAATCAAAACCTATCAGGTCAGAAACAAAGAGTACATGCAATTCAACAAAAGTCTGCATTGTATACTTACAAACTCAGAAAGGTGAAGAAAGCAATATAGTGCGGAAACAAAAAGATTCAAATCCATCACAACAGAAAGACCATAAACTATATCAAGGTAATGAGTTAAACGTAACCAGACCATTACATGAAAACAGCAGAACATTTAGGTAGTCACACATTGCTGCCCAGCACTTCAACCACAGACAAATAAATATTCTGGCCCAATTATTATTAATATTATTATTATTATTATTATTTTTCACTTAGCTGTAGGTGATTATGTAAAATCAATTGTATGAACAACAACGGACTGTCAAAAGTAGACAGTTACTTTAACAAACACATTAAGTTTAATGACATACATAATGCAAAAGCTTTTTTGTGATGTTGGAAGATAATGAACTCTATGCCATCCTGGTTTTGAAAGCAGATTATTTTCCAAATCTGCCTTTCGCTCTCCAGCTGTTACTGTAGCAAACGTCCTAACCACTGAGAGTTCTTTATTACAATTGGGTCAAGCCAGCATGTAATGAGACAGCTTCTACAGTAGCTTTGTAATCTATGTGCCTTGTCAATTTCTAACACAATACATAGTCTAATAAAGTCTTCCTTTAAATATTAAAAGCCCAGTTGACATCAGAGATGACTTTTTCCATAGGTTTTTCTCTATTAAACATGGTCCACAAGCTACTGGCATTGCTTCTTCCCAGCCGGCCATATTTCTTTACTCTGAACTCGCATTTGGTCTTGAGAGGTTTTGTGAGACTTTCTGACATCTGTACATCCGTGAGTGAAATCGGTTCATGTGTGGTGTTTCCATTGATGTGGCTGAACATCACAAACTGTGCAAGCAAACCATATTCTAATCTTTGTGCTCATCCTTGAAACATTCACAGATAAGGAAGATGGTTGTTTCTTTATTTAAAAACACATAAATCCTCCATCATTTCAAATGGCAAGCATGAGGTGATTTTTCAAATATCCAATCTTTGTTCAATGACAGACTAGAATGTTTCCTGCTAAAACGTTTAATCATAGTCTCATCTGACCAAATCAAAAAGAAAAGTTTAGGCCAGTGGTGCCCAAAGACGGTCCTGGAGGGCCGGCATCATGCATGTTTTAGTTCTCTCCCTGGTTTAACGCACCTGGATTCTGTGATGGCTCATTAAAAGGCCTAAGAGGAACATTGACCTGCTGAAAAGGTTGTTACTACCACCAGGGAGAGAACTAAAACATGGAGGATACTGGCCCTCGAGGACCGACTTTGGGCACCACTGGTTTAGGCTAACTGAATTTGACAGAGTTGTAATATTAAGCCTATAACACTGTACTGTTTAAGGGGTACTTTTCAGAACCAATATGTTTTACACAGTCTCTGTGTCCAATCTCAGAACAGAGGTCATCAGGTTAAATTGACCTTAAGTCTGGAATACCAATTTATGACATGCAAGAGTATAAATCAAATGATGATGTCTTCTTTAAGGTTACTAGATGTCTGTCCAATGTCCAGTTTTGTTACTATCTTAACAATATTAAAAATATGTGAAATCTTAATATCATATCCACACTAACCAAAAAGCAAATTCTTAGCAAAAGGCTAAGAATTGGATCTCTTAGTGTCACGATGTGCGGGGTGAGGTGGTGAGGCAGACGCTGTAGACCCAGATGAGGTGAATAAAGGAAGTTTAATGATGAAAATAATGTCAAAAATCCAAAAACCTGGCAGCACAGTTGAGCAGAAGGCTAGGGCTCAGCACTGGTAGCAACAGGCTACACGAATGGAGAACGACAAGACATTGACAAGGACCCGACGAGGAACAAAGAACACAGGTGGAGTTAAATACACGGGAGGGTAATCACAGAGACGAGACACACCTGGGAACAATCAAGGGGAGGACAGGACAACGAAGAGACTTAAGGACACAGAAAACTCTAAATAAACACAGAAAAACACAGATCCTGACAGTACCCCCCCCTCAAGGGCGGCTACCAGACGCCCACAAAACAAAAACACAACAAGGGTGGGCGGAGGGGCGCTGGACGGGGGGCCAGAGTCCAGAAAAAACAAAAAACAACCCACCATTGTGGGCGGAAACACAGGAAGGGCCAAGAGTCCAAAAACAAACAAAAAACTACCCACAGGGTGGGCGGAGGCAAAGGAGGCGGGAACCACGGAGGTGGTCCGGCGGTCGTCCGCGGCGGCGGGAACCACAGAGGCGGTCCGGCGGCCGTCCGCGGCGGCGGGAGGCGGGAACCCCGGAGGCGGGAACAACGGAGGCGGTCCGGCGGCCGTCCGCGGCGCTGGAGGCGGGAACCACGGAGGCGGTCCGGCGGCCGTCCGCGGCGCTGAAGGCGGGAACACCGGAGGCGTGGCCCCAGGAGGCGTTCCAGCGGCCGTCCACGGCCCTGGAGGTGGCGATGATGAGTTCCGGTGGCCGCCCACAGACGGCGACGACGAGCCCCCCGAGGCAGGGTCTCTGGTGGAGCACAGAGAGTCGGGGTCTCGGTCGGAGCACAGGGGGTCTCAGTCGGAACACAGGGGGTCAGGGTCTCGGGTGGAACGCAGAGGGTCAGGGTCTGAGTCGGAACGCAGGGAGTCTCTGGAGGAACACAGGGAGTCTCTGGGGGAACACAGGGAGTCTCTGGGGGAACACAGGGAGTCTCGGAAGGAACACTGGGAGTCTCGGAAGGAACACTGGGAGTCTCGGAAGGAACGCCGGCTGGAACGCCGGCTGATTTGGCCTCGGGTGCGCCGGCTGGTTCGGCCTCGGGTGCGCCGGCTGGAACGCCGGCTGATTCGGCCTCGGGTGCGCCGACTGGAACGCCGGCTGATTCGGCCTCGGGTGCGCCGGCTGGAACGCCGGCTGATTCGGCCTCGGGTGCGCCGGCTGGAACGCCGGCTGATTCGGCCTCGGGTGCGCCGGCTGGAGGTGAGCCGGAGCGGAGCCTCGGGGCCGGCTGCGGGGGCGAGCCGGCTGAAACGCTGGCTGGAGGAGCTGGTCCCGGAACTGGAGTGGGATCTGGGCTGGCGGAGAAACTGTGCGGCTTGGGAGGCAGAGGTTCGCCAGCCATGACAGCTAGAGCCGCCATACGCTCCCACTCTGCCTCCCTCTGCAACTCCACCAACCCCGGTTGCGGAAAACGAGGAACCCAGTAGTCTAGCAACAGTCCCAAGCGGATGGCGAAACCGAGGCGTCGGATGGCAGCGTACGGCTTGGCCATTGCCTCCTCATACTCTCTGATCGTTTCCGTCAGCTCCTTTATATCTTCTGGGTCCATGATGTAAAATAAAAAATAGCGTGCCTCACCGTTCGGTCTGGTCGGGTCCTTCTGTCACGATGTGCGGGGTGAGGTGGTGAGGCAGACGCTGTAGACCCAGATGAGGTGAATAAAGGAAGTTTAATGATGAAAATTAGTGATGTTACGTGATGTGCCGAGGCTTCGAGGCGTGTGTCGAGTAATGGAGGGGGCGTTTCCGTAAAGCGCGTATCGAGGCTTGCTTCATTTAGGGGAGGAGCCGAAAACGATGACGTCCGAAGCCTCGCTGCCTGGCTGTACCACGTGACTGCTTCGGGAAGTGGCTCAGATGTTGGCGCGGGGTTTGACAGCTTTAAAAACCCCACAGGCTCCATTCAAAATGTGGGTTGTTGTAGGCGAATTGCGGTCAGTTGAGAGAGTGGATAGAGTTTTGATAGCAGAGTTTGGATAGTGGTTATTTAGTTTGAGACAGTTAATTCGGTGTTTGGAGAGTTTAGGAGAGAGAGAGAGAGAGAGAGAGAGAGAGAGAGAGAGAGAGAGAGAGAGAGAGAGAGAGAGAGATAGATAGATAGATAGATAGATAGATAGATAGATAGATAGATAGATAGATAGATAGATAGATAGATAGATAGATAGATAGATAGATAGATAGATAGATAGATAGGAGATTTAGGAGCGCGAGGACAGGATAGGAGTAGGATGGACCCTTACTAAAATGAATGGAAGTCAATACAAAGTCTTCAGTTTGTATAGAAGAACAAGAGTGTGCGTGTGTGTGGGCGTGTGTGTACACTCGTCCTTGCTGCCTTTTCACTTGGTCGAGTGCCAGCTGGTAAGTGTTGAAGTCAAGGACAAGAGAGGACAGAGGCTGAGTCGAAGCAGCACAGAGACAACAGGGTGGAAGAAAAATGACCACAATGGCCAACATTGAGATGGATTAGGAAAAGGTCAGAAGGAAGATTGCAAGTTAAAGTAGTGACAACATGTTGTTTCTTTAGGTGACATTAGTTTGCTGGGGAAGGCATATTACCAAATAGTTCAAGTGAAACTCATAATCTGATGCAATATGTGAAACTATATTCAAGGTTATCATTCTATTTTGAATAGTTTCTGAGGATATTATTCACATGTCTTGTAGCTTTTGTTTTATGCTGCTGCCTATCATTTCTGGGTTTCCCTTGAAAAAGAGTCATTTAATCACAATGATGCCAACAGCCTAAACAGCCAAAATAAAATAATCTGGATTCAGTCAAAATGTTAAATTGTAGAACCAAGAGATTACACCTCCCTGGAGTTACATAGTTGCTCATGACGGCACAAGCAGTCAAAAACCACAAAATTGTGCCTCTAGAACAAGGGATTAAAAAACACAAAAAGAAGTTATAACAGGCATTTCAGTTGACCCCCGAATTTCGCAGGGGTTAGGGTCCATAACAGACCAAGAAAAGCTGAAATCTGTGACAACTTGCGACCCATTCTAAAACAGCATAGTTCAAACACCAAATGTCACTTAATATTCTTTAATACGCACATTGGAAACTACCTCAGAAGGTAACATGGTTAGTTCCAGATCACTGATGCCCTTTATTACGACATCTTCATTCATGTAGAGAAATGTTTTCATCAACCTCCCAGAAACATGCATAAAACTTTTGAACAACTTTTATGTCACCCAAAATGAAAAGACTTTTAAATCCAGATTTAAGATTGTGTGTTCATGATGAGATGTTTTTCTGTCTTCTGGTTGTACTGGTGTCTTGTCTACTCCTGTATTTCCACAGCAGAATCTTTTTAGGGAACAACCTTTATTCAGCAACCAAAGGATTCTTGTCTGACTTTATGCCAATATGCTACTCTGTGTATCATATTGAATCAGCATATTCAAGGCTGACATGAAATTAGATTCTAATTCTGGTGAAGGCAAATTCAACTTGGAGGGCTTAATATGTCCGCACAGAAGCGTTTCTGTTTCTTAGTGTTTTGGTGACGGGTGTTTGTGCTGTCAATCCAAAACCTCATGAGATTTAAGGCTTCTCTGGTGTCTGAATTTGTCAGTGTACATGATTGGCTTCCCATACACCCGTCCTCTCTTACCCCCTCTCTTCACACACACACTCACACACACCCACACGCCTGCACACCCCCGCAGACACAGAAAGCAGTTCAGTGAGGCAGGATGGTATTGACACTGTGGGAATACAAGGAGCAGACAGTAATTAGGAGCCAGTCTACTGTACCATAGACACACAGACACACACACACAAGTCAGATTTATTCTAGGGGCATACACACACAATGTAATTAGGTAGGGGCACTAATGCCCCAGTGGTGAACTGAACAAGCCCCTGAATACCCGCATTGGGAATGCCTGAAGACCATAATATGAGGGAAAGGGGTGTGAACAGACACACGCACGGTAATTAAGTGGCAGCCTACTGGGCGTGAAGGGAACAAGGCGGTGGAAGGCCACAGTGGGAGTGTACTTGAACCAGCAGTAGTTAGGATTAACATGAGTCCACCTGTCTGAGCTGAACACGACTTCCTGCTTGTTCACCATAATTTTCTTCCCCCTTAAAAATGTTTGGGGGTTTGTCATCTACTTCATCTCATGTGTTTTGTTTTGAGACATATTTTTCTTTTTTACACCGATATCCAATGAATTTGGATCATTTCTTTCATTTCTCCTGCTTTACAGTCCAAACTCCGTCTTTCATCCTCATCCCAGATTCATGCTTGTTAGTGTGGAGGTGTGGGTTTATTAATCCTGTGTGATGCAGGGGGAGAATGATGAGGTCTGACCCACAGCAAAGAATTGCTTGTGTACAATTAAAACTGTTTTTTTCCCCTATTGAAAATATTCTTTTTGGTACACACTATCTTTTTAACTCTAAATATGCAATATTGCAGTGGTTTTTTGTTAGCTCACTTTTGATTTATTCACTTTTGATAAAGTGAGCTAACATAACTTAGTTATGTTATGTTAGCTCACAAAAGCTCACTTTATCACTTTTGATAAAGTGAGCTAAAACTAAACATCCAGAAAGAAAAGAATATGATTTCTTCTTGTAATTACAACTATTGTCATGTTATGTGTGATGTATTTGAATATTTTAAGTTTGGTATCAAGTTTCATATTTCCTGAAAAGCATATAGCATTTATATGTCCTCTTCAGATGTATCTATATACTGATGCTAAGTGTGTTTTTGAAAGATAAAGGAAAAGTTTAAAATCAACAAATGTCATTCAGTATTTATTTATTTATTTTATTTTGTCATTTTTCACCTTTCCAGATGCAAGTGAAAAATAAAAAAAACACAATGTTGACAAAAAGCAAAATGGCAAACATCCATCATCCATCCATCCATTTTCTGACACCCTTGACCCTACTGGGGTCGGGAGGTGCTGGTGTCTACCTCCAGCTAACATTCCAGGCGAGAAGCGGGGTCACCCTGGACAGGTTGCCAGTCTGTCACAGGGCAACACAAATACAGACAGGACAAACAACCATGCACACACACTCACACCTAGGGAGAATTTAGAAAGACCAATTAACCTAACAGTCATGATTTTGGACTGTGGGAGGAAGCCGAGAACCTGAAGAGAACCCACGCATCACAAGGAGAACATGCTAACTCCGTGCAAAAATACCCCGGGCCAGGAATCGAACCCAGGACCTTCTTTTGCTGCAAGGCAACAGTGCTACCAACTGCTCCACTGTGCAGCCAAAATGGCAAACATAAGCGAGAAAACCTAATAATCCATAAAGGATTATTAACAATATTTAAATATTAAAATTAATATTGTTAATATTATTAACAATATGTTTTTATAAGTGTTAGGTTTGGACGTTAACCATTATAGCATTTTAGTCTGACAGAAAACTAATTAAGAATGACTTTCTGACTGTGCCAGGCAGAACAAATGAAGGGAGCAGGCGTACTTCTATTCTCTTCAGTGTTAATCTGCTCTTAATTTGTCTGGACTTTAACATGAGGCACAGTGAGCTGCAGGAGTTTAAAGTGAACCTGTTAGTCATTAATTTACCAGACACAGAGGTGAATAAGGCCACATGTCTTCATTATTCTCTGTCACACTGTCACCACATATAATAACTCCACTGTAGAACTCAGCGTGCGTGCGTGTGCAAGCGTGTGTGTGTGTCCTAAAAATACTGTTGATTTGAAAGAGGTATGCTTTTATCGTTTGTGGGATGGAGAATGTGACGTTCTTCAATCTGTTCCTTTAACAGAACAATGGAAATACAGTGTGCGGTTCTGTTAACCTATCTGTCAAGTAGAAAGGTTGGTTGTCTGAGAATAATGTTTCTATGGAGACCGGGAAAACAGTTTTAGGGGTATGGTGATTTTTTTTAATGTATAATGTATTATTCAATTGAAATCTGAAACTATAATTATTATAATATAAAAATATTAATACAAAAATATGTATGTATATTACAAATATAAAGAATATAAATATATTCGCCCTGTGATGGACTGGCGACCTGTCCAGGGTGACCCCGCCTCTCACCCGTTGACAGATGGAGAAAGGCACCAGCCCGTCATGACCCCAGTGGGATAATGTGTAAGAAGATGGATGGATGGATGGATGGATGGATGGATGGATGGAGAAATATATTCAATAAAGTTTCTGCATGTTTTATATCTTTCCCTCAATACAATATAACAGATTATTTGTTAGACAGTTTATAGGGTGGACCAAGAGTTGGTGGATTTAAGTGGTTTGAGTCTCTGACCCCCCTGACAGCAGGGCCCACTGTACATGTGGTATTTAGAACAGCTGTGAATTTCTTCAGACAGCAACAGCAGCACTGGGAGAAGGAGGTGGAGGAGCTCCATCTTTTCACAGATTATCTGTCAAATTATACTGTCACCACATAGTGAAGAGTTTTAACAAATATAACAAACTAATATAACAATTTTCAACTGTGTGTTCTTTGACTTTATATTTTTGTCTTTTTTATGATGTAAAGCACTTTGATCAGCCTTGTTGCTGAAATATGCAACATAAATAAACTTGATTGATTAAAATATGTGAAAAAAATATAAAAGTTACTTATATAGCAGCTTTAAGGGCTGTTTTCAAAAAGTACCATTGAGCCTCACTGGAACTCATATCCTGTTTCACTGAATGGCCTTGATCACTGGCAGGAAGCAGAATATTTTATGACTGAGTCAGATTTCAAGTAAAGTGTGTATCTTATGGATCTTTAAATAAAGTAGCCAAAAAAGGTGAATAACTTTAAAATGACACTGGTAAACCACAAGACCACTTATGCAATGCCCTTTAACTATTCTGTTCACTTAGCCTCCTAGAACCTGAAATGTAAAGTTTACCAAAAATTACTTCAAAAAGTACATTTATACCAATTCATCAAATAAATGCTGAAGACAAACTGCTGCATATTGTAGAATGCCTGCCCACTTAGTGTTTGCCTTTAGTTTAGATCAGTGTTTTCCAATCCTGGTCCTCAAGGCATACAGTCCTGCATGTTTTATATCTTTCCCTGCTTTAACACACCTGATTCAGATGATTGCATTTCAGCAAACACCTGTCAATTGAAATCACCTGGACTGAAGCAAGGAAACACCTAAAACATACAAGGCAGTGTGAAAACACTGCTTTAGATTATGAGGCAGTGTGTGAGGCTAGTGCCTCTGTAGTCACTGACACAAAATCTGATATGTGTGGATGACCCTCGTTTAGCATGAATTACAGCCTAATGTGTAGTTACACAAAGAACCCTACTACAGCAATAAAACTGAAATTTGAACAGAGCTTTTTTTATGTAGCATAGTCCGAGTTTTGTCAGTGGACATCGAGGTTATTCCATTATTGTGAAGTAAACTATTTTACTAGTGTTATCAAATTTACAGTATTAGTACTGATGTGTGTTCCGATATGTTCTCTTCAAGGCAAACACAAGTATGAAATGGATTAGCTCAGTCCAGACTGAATCTGGGTCACTGCGAGGTAAACGCCACAACATCGGACCGACATGCACGTCAATTAAAGAGGCGATACAGCAAAACCACAGTGGATCAACAAGTGGGGGAGCAAGTTACAGAGACTGTATTTTCATTATTTAGCCCAAAAGAGGTAAATAATGAAAACACAGCAGCGGATGCTATTGAAGAGGAGCGAGATGGAGAGGCTGAGGAGGAAACACCAGGAGAAGAGCTCAGCAAGGCTGCACACTCTGAAGAGGAACATGAACCATTTGTGTTGAAATATGTGTTCAGTTGGAAGTGGCTGTTTTCTCTCATTTCATCATTTAATGTGGTAAACATTCATGAAACGTTTGATTCAAGCACTTCAAGTTGCATGGAAACAGGTGATGAAATGAATCACATTTTAAGTAAAAATTTGATATTTAAAATATTTCAGGTAATAAATATACATGTAGTGAAAGATTATATTTTTAAATAAACATTTTATGTGATTAAAGTAAACAATTATATAATCAGACATTTTGCAGTAAACATTTAATGTAAACAATCAAACCAGATGAAAGAGCCCATCTTTAAACATTTAATATGTAATTAAACATTTCAGAATAAACAATAAAGGTGACAAGTAAATGTTATGAAATAGATCACACTTTAAGTAAATATTTGTTGTATTTAACATATTTCAGGTAAGAAGTGAACATAGAATTTTATGTAATTGAACATTACAGGTAACAAATGTGATGATCACCTGAGGTAATACATTTTATGAAATTAAAAAAAAAAAAAATTACATATAAAATTAGTTAAAATATATAAAATGGGTCAAAATGTAATAAAGATGAGAGTGCTTCATCTATACAGTCTAGTAGAACAATTTCACACTGATTTTGAGTTAATGGGGCAACGATTTGGAAGCTATTGAAGAAAACATATTATTTAATATTAAAATTATCTAAAATATTGAATATGACTTAAAATTTTAATAGAAGATAGTGTGCCTAGTGTAACAGCATGAATTACCACTTTTTTGTATCAGTTGGTCACAAGGCCAGGCATTTATTTACGGGAGTGTTTGGTTCAGAAATTGACAGTCCCTAAGTGAACCTCTGAGCGCTTGAGGAGGGAGCGGTAGAGAACAGCTGGCCGGAATTAGCGCCATAAATAGAATCAACCTTGAGATAAACGCCCCTTACTCCGCGGAGCACGGATATCCGATATCCAACTTGAAAACAACTTCACTGCAGTCGGTAACACAATGAAAACGCCGGAATAAAGTTTGTTTTGGTCTGTGGCTTTTAAAGATGGCGCCGAGCGACTGCGCGAGACGTAAACATCATACACAGTGACGTTGGTTCCAAAGTTCTATTATTGAATTTAATATAATTTCAGATTTTTGTATAACTTTTCATAATCTGGTTAACTTGGAAAGTGAGCTATTATTGTTACAAGTTAATTTTCTAAACTACATAAAAGTTATTGTTAGGGAAGCTCAACTGTGAAACTGTGGACTGATGTTGATATTCGATAGTAACACTCCTGTTATGTTAGATTTACCAGTGTTTTACTTTATCTTTTTTTATCCGATTACTCGATTAATCATAAGAATTAATCGAGTAATCGATCATTTACAACAGCCCTAAAACACTTGCTTAGATGTAATGCCATATTTTAATGTACAACATATCTGACCATGGGTGACAGCAAAAGACCACACCAGGTGACAATCCTGTCAAATAGGAATGAGAGATCAAAGTTAAAGTTTGCATCGACCAACCAAACAATAATAGACTGGAAAATATGTCTGGTCTGATGAGTTTCAATCTCAGCAGCAACATTCAGAGCTTGACATAACTTGACACATAAGAACGGAGTCACTGCGTCTGGTGGCATGGGAGATATTTGGGAGATATTTCTGAATGACTTCGGGTCCATCATCAAATAAACATCAACACCTTGATGCAGACCATGCCAATCCCTGTCTGACCTCAGTGCAACCATTTATTGGTTTAAACATTTGCAATGATTCTCAAGAATTCTTCCAAATCTGTGTTGATTCACTAATGGAGGAAAAAAACAAAGGAGAGCGAAACATAAAGTAGACAAAACACAAGTGGCAGAAATTGACAACAAGTGTACGGCAAAGAAATGTGAAAAAAGAACAGATTAAAGAAGTAGAGTCAGAATAACAGAGAGGTTTATTAGATCTTGTTAAAACTTGGCACCAACACTCATCCTTGACCATTTGATCACCAGCAGACAGCTCTCAGGAAAAGTGTTCACAGCTTGCCATAATATGTCCTCAAAAACATCCTTGCAATAGGAAGTGCCAGGTCAGAGCACAGCATTAGATAAAGATGTAAGACAAATTGGGAAACATGTAAGGATAGTTTAGAGGAGGGATGGAGGAGTGCAAAGAAATGAAAAGATAAAAGGACAGACGAAAAGAAAGGAAACAGAGCTGGATCTGAAAGAGATTAATGGATTTTAAAATGGCAGATTCTGGACGGGTTCAACAAAGAAGAGCTGGAAGAGAAGCAAGGCTGGAAAAGAGGTGAGGAAAAAAGCCTAGCAGAGTCATTGTAGAGATGGCATTTTTCCCAGGAGGAAAGGAAATTGTATGGTCAAAACCACTCAAACTAAGAACTGGGTTAACAAATGAACCTCATTTTAAATTCAACATTTTATTAGTTTTTCACTTTGTGTTACCGGAGTTCTGTCTTTGAAATAGGCCTGTCGCGATAAACGGTAAATCCTACGATAAATTAAAACTATCGACGTCATTTTAATTATCGGCATTATCGTCTCTTCCGGCCTTTTTCTCTTTCTGTTGATGACACCAAATGAAAAAAGGCACAACTCCGGTGCTCTCCACTGACTCCCCCTTCCTCATTTCCTTAGTGTAAAGCCCAGCGCACACTACACGATCGGCTGTCGGCCGATTGTCGGCCCATTTTCAAAACCTGAGAGACCACACATTACCCGACAGCTATATCGTAGCTATAACGGTTCCATCGGGTTCGGTCCTGCCGTGTGGTGTCCAACAACGGGCACAAAATAATGGCTACAAGTCCAGTGAACTAATTTTAAAACCAGGCATTAATCAATGCTTTACTACAATCTACCTGCAATGCATGTTGCTAGTGTCAGCGTAAAGTCCTGACCCAATGAAAATCATTATAACCTATTTACGTCACGTTAACGAAGAACAGCTGAAAAGTTACCGGGTTTATCATCTGTGGTAGCAATTTCGCTACCACAGATGGTAGCGAACTCCTCCCCTTGTCATTTCTATATTCTTTGCATGTTGAATAAACATTAATGTTGTTTCCACGTATCATCTCCAATGTCCGCTGGACTTCGGGTTGCTCCGTGTCAGCTGTTTGGGATTCCCCGACGTAATTTCCCCTCAGAAAGCACAGAGGAGAATCCGTGCTTTCTGATTGGCTACCTGTCACATTCAACAGGCTGCGTTAAGCTCCCAGTCGGGAAAACCCTGATTAAGATCGGAGCGGCAACGACCATCTACCGTAACACACCACACAATCTTAGAAAGACCAACATTCTAAGATTGTCTAAGGGGAAAAATAGCAGCAAAAAATCATGTAGTGTGAACTATTGCATCAGGTAGTCAATGTGCCCATCTTCTCTATTTAAATCTAATTATTACTGAAGGGCAACATAATATACAGACTTCATAATCTGCACTCTTTTGGTTGAATGCAGTATTTATTTCCACTTTGGCTTTATGTTGTTTAGTTTTTTTTTTCAAGTGAGTTTTTTGTTAATGGAGACTGAGAATCCATTTTATTTTTGTTTTTGGTTGTTTTGTTTATTTTGTTTATTAGCTCAAGTGTTAAATGTTCTTTTGAAAATAAAGTGTATCTATCTTTGGCAAGAAATCGCATGCATTATTACGTCATTTCCATTAAATCAGTGTAAAAAGGTCTTCAAACAATATTATCGTTTATCGCAATAATTTTTGAGACAATTAATCGTTGAGCAAAATTTGCTATCGTGACAGGCCTAAGTGTCTCTATACTATTTGATACTAAGTGATCTCCTTAGACAGCTGGTAATCTGTGGCCCTTTTGATGGACACTTCATCTGTTATCAAAATTCATTGTTTTATAAACTATTGTTAACTGTACATTTTTTATGGTTATTGTTAAAAAAGGAGTTGGCTTAGCCTAAAATCTAAAAACGTTGTGACACAGAGAGCGAGGGAGGAGGAGTGTTTCAGTCGTTAAAATGGAACATCTTATGTTTTCAACTAACACACTGGACATGTCCAGAAGAAAAGAATCAATGATTAAAAAAATATATACAGTATATTACTTGAGCAACATAACCCAGCTTTTATCTGGATCTAAATATTTAGCTTGGATCTAAATATCTAGCTTATATTTAGCTTAACTTTTTATATTTAGCTGCAAGCTAAATATTTAGTTTGAAAACTAAGTTTAGTCTGGAGATAAATATCTAGTACAAATTTAAATATTTTGCTCACACAAACATTTAGTTAGAAATTAAATATTTAGTTTTGTAACTAATTATTTACTTTCTGGATGGGAGGAAGCCTAGGGGGAGCTTTATAATCTATAAAAGGAAACAGAATAACTTCAAACTAGCATGAGAACAGCTTGGAGTTCCTCCAGATGACCTGGAGGAGGAAAACTGGGGAGAAGCCAATGCAGAGACCTCTGCTGAAGCTGTTGTGCTCTGAACTGGCCTTGTATCAGCAGTTAAGATGGCTTTACAGAGACATTAGATGATAAATTTAGTAGGATTTCTTTCTGTGAAAACCATCAGACCTTTAAAGTTCTGAGTAACAGTCCAGTCTGAAGTCGAGTAATCTGAACAGAAGTGAATAGTACAGAGAATTGCAGGGTTCAGTCATTATTTTCTATCATTTGACCTCAACCACCTGAGCAGAGTATACCTCTGGGATACAATGAACAGAAGGGGACATTTCCACTTAACTAAGAGCGCTCTACATCACAGCAAAATGCACTTCATTGGGGGACTGAGTGGACTTTTAGTCTCCACTCTCCAGCCTAACGCTTTCACACACAAAGATAATCAAATGAATATCATCACTACAAGGAGAGATGAGAGCTAAAACAAATAAAGAGGTTTGTATCATGACAACATGTGTAACAGTGATCTTTTATAAATAACGTGAAAAGATGAGAAATTTACCTTTATTTAAAATGTTGCTGCAAATGGATATACAGTACAGACCAAAAGTTTGGACACAACTGTGTGTCCAAACTTTTGGTCTGTACTGTAGGTTAGTTTAAAACAACCCGAGTTCTTCCTTCCTCTTTGCAGAGATGATTGTGTTGATTTTTGAAACACACTAATATATGATCCAAAAAAAAGAAAAATAAGCACACCCTGCTGTCACCACCTTTAAAGCTCCAGCTTTGTGCACATCTGTTCACCATTTTCTGCAGGGATTTTTTCCTTCACTTGGCAACATTTCAGCAGCAATACTGCCAAGATGGTAGTGTAAAAAAATGATTCAGAATTCGGTTGCAGGATTTAATATAAAGTACATGATGTGGCCTTTATCTGGTTCTCAGATACTTACATGAAACTTTGAGCCAACAAAATTACAAACCACAAGTTCCAAAATCTCATTATAAATCAAACAAATCAGAACATTTTGCATCAGACGGATCAGGCATAGTTTCTATTGACCATCAGTAAACAGGTCATGTCTGATACAGTCCCAGTCGATAAATTAGAATATTATTGACAAGTCCATTTATTTTAGGAACTTTATCACTAAGTGAAACAGATTATATAGATTGACTACACACAGATGGATGTTTGAAAGCTATTATTTCTGTTAATTATCATCATTTTCCACTTACAGCTAATGAACCAATGACATTTTAAATTAGAATATTACAACACAACGGTATATAACACAATTTTTAAAATCAGAAATGTGGGTTTTATTAAGGTATGTTCAAAACCTGCTTAATTTTTTTTTAATAGATACCCTTAATCTGACCAACACGACTGTATGACTGACTGCAAACCACAGAGAACCACAATAATCAAAACCTAATAAACTAATCTCTATTTATATAATATGGTCAAACAGAATATTTAATATTACTACAAAAATAATTATGTGGTTCATGCCCTTTAACTGCTGGACTAGTTGTAATTTATTGTATCTGATACAAAGCATTGAGTGAATATAGGAAAATGTCTCATACATAGCAAGGCATCATTTTATAGAAGTATCTGCCTCTATATTATGTCTGCGTTTACATTCTGCAAAAAAGGCAACACTTTGGTTGCCATGGTATAATTTGAAATGTAGTTCTTGGTTATTTTTTAAAAGGAATACATAATTAGTGAAAAAAAGTTCACTTTATTGAACTATGCATTAACACATTCAACAAGCTGTTATTTTTCTAGTCTATCAATAATATTCTTTGCCATCTCTTGCTTTATTTTCCCTCCATCATTCTGTCATACATTTCACATCACTTTCTTTCTCATCTCCTGGTTCTGTCATATTGAAAGGTGTATAATCACCTGCAGACCTTCGTACCTAACTAGCCTCCAACCCAAACAGGCATAAGCACTTTTGTGTGCGCAGATGGCGGTGTGACGCTGACTAATGTGATGCTGGTTCAGACATGTTGCCATTAATCGATTAGCACCGTATCTCAGCAGCATGAGTGCACACACATGCATGCAATCTTCAATGGTTGCCATGAAATCAAAAAAGTAAATGGAGAAAACCCGTGGTTATAGAAAGAAGGGAAAAATATAAGTAAAAAAGAAGTTCCTCTTACAGACACTGAAGGCAGCAGGTATGGTTGCAGTTAATATCTTTTTGCTGCAAATAAAGTAGATATCTCCAGCCTGCATCACACCAAGATAAACAAAATGTATTGCACAAATCCATTTTTCAGCACAATCCCATCTGCTCTGTTTCCTATCAGAATAAACACATTCTAATGATATTGTACAAAAACAATTTACAATGACTTATGATTTAGTTTTATCACATTATTGTTATGTTTATTTCAACTCTATATTCAAGTGCTGAAATGACTAGTTTATGTCTGTTATGCACTGTGTTTTATCTTGAGTGTGATGGTTTATAAGCAGGAGTCATTTAATGTTATTCTTAATGTATTTTCTAGTAACTATCTTATTCATTTATGTAAGTGTAGCAGGTCTTACAGAAGTAAACACATTAATATTAGGTTCCACTTAAGCATTAGCTTGTCCAGCCTTCCATGTGTCTTGTGTTGCCAAAAAAATAAAAAATCATGGCCTATTTTCCAATTCACTGCATGCAAAACATTTTCCAGGCTATGCACATTAAAAATAAATTCTTTTCACCAGTCTAAATACATTTTACAATTTTACCATGACATCCACAGTAAACGTACACATGTTTCTGTGCTGAGCAGCAGGTTTCCTCCAAACAGCACTGAGCTATTGGGGTGGGAAAGCAGAGTAGATTAACACCCTGGTCATTTAAAAGACGCTGTTCAACTGAATTCTTATTAGTTTTCTCTGCACATGAATCATTTGAAACCACATAAAAATATCACATGGCCAGATAAATTAGCAGTAAGCAACTTAACGTTCTACCATGAGTTTGACTCAGTATCTCATGCTATACTGAATCAATTTCAACTGTTCTGGATGAAAAAAAAAACAGTGAAAGCTTCTAGATTACTATCATTCAAAAGCAGCAGCTCCTGGTTGGCAAACATGAAAAAAATATATAGAAGAAGACTACTTCAGCTTTGATCAAGAGCATTTTTAGTTATTATTACTATAATAGTATACAGAACAAATATTACAAAAACATTTAAGCAAGATAAACATCTGTAATAATTTTGCTCCACATTATCTTGCAGAAAAGAACCCATATTATGAAGTAAACAATTTATATTATTGTTCAAATAGTTGTACTTACAATATTGCCATAATTTTTTTCAATAGTATATATTTAGCTGAGTTGCCAGTTGGATTATAAACTAATCACACATAGGCCTTATTAAAAACACAGACATCTACAAATAGTCAAAATCTTATTGTTGCATTAATAAACCAGCTGATTCAATGGATTTTATTTAAGCAATCTAAACATTCTTATATGATTAACAATGAAACATCACAGATAACTTAAAAACATAACCACATGCAGACCACTGCATAACATAAGTTAGTAATGAAGAGTCAGTACATGATGGAGAAACAAAAAAAAAATTACTCCCCAAGATCTTTTATACCCTTTAGATTGTATAGTTTGTTATATCTTTGCGTGTTTGTGGTGGAGGGAGGGAAGTTTGTGAACGTAGATGAAGAATGCAATCAGCTACAGTAGAGCTCTGCTGCATCCCTGTGCTGATAGCACCACAGCTAACACACACATTGCCCACTGGTTGGTTGGTAACTGATGCACTGGCTTGATAACTTTAATAACAAACACACTCTTACTGTGGGGGTGCGTGTGTGCGGGTGCGTAGGTGTGTGGGCGTGTACTTGTATGTACTTGAGGGAGAAAAAGAACAAAGAGGGAAGGGATGCTGGTGTCATTTACAACATTCTACACACAAATGCATCAAAAAACCCTATTGAATAGCAACATTTCCTTTATACATCGTGAAAGTGGAAATGAATGAACATGTGAATTCACTAGACTCCTTGCTCGCCTCCATTTACACATACAAATAGGAGTAAATAGTTAATTCCTAGCTTGTCCAAAACCATTTCTTCTCACAGGAAGAAGAAAAAACTAATGAAATGTGAAATGGAGACGCCTCTTTTTTTTTTTGGCATAGCCTACTGAGAAGCTGGGTGCCTGCAGGTACCAGGACAACTTTGCTCTACAATATCCTAAGATGGTATGCTGATGGCCAAACTGACTTTATTCAGACAGACCAATTTTGCATCCTGCTGGAATAACCACCTGTGTTTCTATGACCTTCAGCCATTTGGATTATTTGTGAATTGGTGTATGGTAAAGTGGATGTGTGTGTGGGTGTGTACAGAAGTAAGTGTGTTGGTGCATATGGGTGAATTTGTCACCTGGAGGCATATATTTGTTACAATACTGAGAACAGTAGAAAGCTTGTAACACTCAGAACCCAAAAGCAACAAGTGGCAGGTAGACACACAGACAGAACCAATGCTCCGCCTCAGAGCTGCCATACACCCAACACAGGTGTAGGCTTTCACTGATCCACATGAGCAGCCGCCTGGCCCAGCACCATGCAGAAAAGCATGAAATGGTAAAGACAGAATGATGTGCACTGAGTCTGTGTTCATACAGGTCTGAATGCATAGCAGGGGAATTAATTATGGGACAAATAGATACATTTATTCACCAAGACCCCACTGATCCCACACAGTGCCAGCTTGTAATTAGTTGCCAAACCATGCCGTTTGTTAGAATGAAGAAACCAACACTATGTTGGTCGAAGCATATGTGCATTGTAACATAAGTTACATTGGATTCAAATGCTTTCATAAAGAGCTTGCTTCTGAAAAGGAACGTGTAGAATTATTTGTGCAGTTTCCTACTTCAAACCCCAGCCTACATCAGAAAAATCAGTTCTGATGGCAGACTTCATTTTAGGCCCCTAGTAATGTTTTGTCTAAAATGGGAACGTTTTTCACCAGATGTCCACATGGAAACAGAATTTTAGGGGATCCTAGACACTTCTTGTTGGTAATGAGCTAAACAGTGAACATTTTTTTGTGTATTCTTGTGGACAGTGAGAACACCTCCTTTACCAAAATGCTGACATATTAGCCCATGTAGGTGGACCAACGTCATATTGAACATAGTGTATATTTCTAGGCGGGTTGGAGCTCCGAGGGTTTAGGGCAGAGGTTCCCAAAGTCGGTCCTCGAGGGCCGGCATCCTGCATGTTTTAGTTCTCTCCCTGGTTTAATGCACCTGGATCCAACGATGGCTCATCAGAAGGCCTAAGAAGAACATTGACATGCCGAAAACGTTGTTGGTGCCACCAGGGAGAGAACTAAAACATGCAGGATGCCGGCCCTCGAGGACCGACTTTGGGGACCCCTGGTTTAGGGTGACTGAGGATATTTTTTATCTTGGGCCTGATAATTGTCTCAGCCTCAAACAGGTTTTGATGTTTATCTTATTCACATGTGCAATATCAACTGAAACTACTGATAATAATAATAATAATAATAATAATAATAATAATAATAATAATAATAATAATAATAATAATAATAATAATAATACTCAGAGTCATTGCTGTTGAACGTTGTTTCTGCACCTTTTATATGTGTGTTGTGATCACATAATTGCAAACATGCAGTATACAGTACTTACACAAGTCATGGAGCCACACACAGAGAGTCCATTCCAAAGTTTGCAAGAAGATGGCTTTGAGTGTTTGTGCATTCAGGAGCCTCTGAAATCCCACATCACAGATTTTATCATGAAGCTATATAACAATTAAGTTTAAATCTTTTCATTACTGTAAACTAATAATATTCTTTAAGTGCTGTTTTGTGTGTTAAACGTTGGTTCGGATCCTTTTGCACATTGTTTAGGATTAATCACAGATTTTCTGGACTTGAACCCCAGGGGGTTGGAATGCAAAACTCAATCAAATATTACTTCAAATAGCAAGTGGCATGAATATTACACTGCCGAATAAAGCCATCCACACACATTTTTAGAGTAAGGTCAGAGGAGTTTTGTTCCATGCAAAACATCAAAGTTGATAAAGTGGGTAAACCCTAACAAGCAAATTAACTGTGCATCGGTTGGCACATTAACACATTAAAGCATGCAGTGCATGACTCTTTGCATTTTCAAAAAAACCAACAAAGACTGACAAAATAATTCTTTTCTTCATCACTTCTTTGAGTATAACTCCTTTAAAATTAGAAACTGACACAAAACAAAAAGTAGAAAAAGGCTACAAATATAACCATGACATCTTCTCCTTCTTTAGAATGATGTGCAGAAAAACTGTTCCTGAGAGCAATCCCCTCCCAACACTACTGATGACCTCCTGTCTCATTTTTGTAAATCATAATACTAGATTACCATCTTTACATGTCTTTTTCTGTAGCACAAATCTGCCCTGACACAACCAGTTCTACCATAGCATGCCAGGACAGGAAATATGACAAAATCAAAAAAAGAAAAATATTATTCCAGTTATTGTGCCTTTCTGCATGAGCACCAGAGACCTGATTCATGAATTTAACTGAGAGTGAAGATTCTGTGACTAACCCCCTCACTGTCATTTCAGCATGTGCATTTCTGTCTTAAAATGTGTTGAAAAACCAATTAGTATGACTGCAGCTCAAACAGTTTGACTGACAGGAAGACACTGACAAATTAATCAGGATCCAAAGGGATAAGTGGCTTTAAAACTGTCTTTGCTCATAGCCTTATAGCAATATATATTTTCTTCATCTTCATTACAGTGATCTGAAAAGCTTTAGTTAGTCAACACAAGCTGCAATTAGCTGAGCAGCAGCTTGTGTTTGGTTCAACAAACAAGACATGATACAATAAAAGAAAGCCTAGGGAGGGATGAAGAGTGATGAGACAATAAAGAAAAAATCCAAGGAAAGTGCAAAACCATTGGGAACAAAAAGAATTCTGGAACATGGTAGAAAACATGGATGTTTTGTAGGAAACAGGCAATGGCAGATATTTATGTTATCTTAAAGATCAGGGAGGAAAAAGGGAAATAATATCATTAGACAATGAAACAGAACATTGATGTAGTAAAAACCAAAGCATCAATTTATAATATTGTTAATACACTAATTATTTTAAGTCATTGTATTGTAAAGACCTAGTTCAATACAACACTGTCAAGAAATAAACAAGCATTTGGTGCTTTTAGAAAATAAAAACAGAAGCTATAACAACTCAAGCTGATAAATCTAGAATAATTTATAAATTTTCTTGTGAAAATGTGGTTCATAAAAATGTATTTTGTACTTTATCTGGGGAATAGTGATTGCAGCATCATAAACTCCATTACTGAATAAACTGAGTATGTAAAGATCTTATACACATCTTATTATTTGATATTTATTTTTCACCAAGTAATCAAAAACAATTCAACCAGGTAACAAACGTTTTCCAGTCATAAACAATCAATGTCATTTGATGGCATTTATATAAGAAAGACTGACTGACTTTCTTTCATTGTGATCAAACTGCATTTAGATCTTTAATTTCATTTAACAATAAAGTGATAAAACTATAACTTCAATACCTTTATGTCAGTTACACATGTTTTTGTCATTGATTTGTTTTATTTTTGATTGTTTGATGCTAACAGATAATTAACAGTTTGATGCTACTTTGAAAGTAGAAAATGAGGCAAAGAGGAGGGGAAGGTGAACTAATCCAGATGTAGGATAAATGAATGGAGGCAGAGGGGAGGGCAGCCAGCAGACATGGGGATGGAGAACAGGAGTATTTCAGAGAACAGATATGAGTGTTATTAAGAAATGGCTGAACTGCTAACCGAGCGTTCAGATGGCGGTACAGCTGAATGCTTCACGCCCCAGCAAACACAAGCCTGGCTGCACTCTCGCTCTTCCTCTGCCATTTATAATTCTCTCCCTCTCTGATCCATTCATCTCTTTCTCTGTGTCCTCTAACTCTCCCCTCTTAGATTTTTGAATTGTAAAAAATCCATTAAATCCATTGGTTTCGATCAGAGAGTGCATCACTGTCTGTATGTACTCATCTTTGTGTACACCTCCACAACTTCATTTTGTGTGACTGAATGTGTGTATGTGTCCATGTGCGTGTGTGAGACAGAGACAGAGTGGATGACTGAAACACAGCAAACAAAATTTCATTTAATGTCTCCTGATAAACTTGCAGACAATTTAGGGAAATTAAAAGCTTCTATTGGTGCAAGTATATTTTGGTAAGGTGTTACATACCCATATAATAATAATAATAATAATAATAATAATAATAATAATAATAATAATAATAATAATAATAATAATAATAATAATAATAAAGATTATAAAACAAAATGTAAGACTCAATGAAATCTATTGGGTTTTCTTAGGCAGAAACTTTTTAAACTACTTTGATTATTTGAGCTTCTGTATTGTTTGATAATGATCGTCAGACAGACAATCCTGGGGCCCCTCTTATTCAATATCTACATGCTCCCTCTAGCTCAGGTTATAAGAGGAAATAGGACTAGTTACCATAACTACACAGATGATATACAGCTGTAGACTGCAGTTGATCCAGAAAGCTGCTGCTGGCATTCTCACTAAAACCAGGAAGATAGAACACATCACCCAGTTCTAAAGTCCTTCCACTGGTTCCTGGCAGCTCAGAGAATAGACTTTAAAATACTGATGTTCAGTCACAGAAATCATGGCGACTTGAGGGCACTATTGAGCCACTGTACAGGGTGCTTAAATAGAACATTGTTAACATTTGGTCTGCACAAGCCTGGGAAGTAGTAGGTTGATTTTTATTACATGGTTTTCTGACATGTACAGAGTTTCCATAGTAAGTGTAATTTAATTTTTTTTCATAGGATATATTCTACTATGCAAAGAGAATCTAAACTCTACAGCCCCACATATTCCATAAACAGAAGATTTATGTATTTACTGTATGTGCAGCTGCTGTTTACCAGTTTTTTTCACAAACAGCTGCGGGAGGAGGGAGGAAAATAATTATAAAAGGGGGGGAAAAAACCCTTTGACTCAAACTAAGGCCGTTAACTAATTACCAACATATATCACTGCTAGCTCCGACAAGCCAATTACATCTGACTGGAAATACTTTACTTTGTCAAACACACACTTTTCATGTTGGCTTTAATTCAGTGTCAAAACTTCTGCTACTTTATACTGGAGCAGGTGATTGACTACTTACAGTGAGCACTGCATAATGTCACATTGGTCTAAGAAATAAGGAGGAATGAAACATGAAAAAATGACAAGAAAAAAATATACAGATATTTGGCAAAGGTTTGTATTTCGTCTTGGTTAAAATATTTGCTTACTGATCGGCATTCCCCCCTTATGCTACACTGACTAGATGTATCTGAGAGAAGTGGAATCTGACAAATATAAGTCTAAAAGCTCTCCTGGAAATGTTTTGGTTTAAACCAGACTATCTCTGCCTGATTTGGCCATGAAGCTATTTTACAACAGCCTGGAATGATCCCACTCCACTTGAGAATCAAGTCTTAGATCTGAGTTAAGTACAAATGCTTGCAGACACTTAATAAGACAAAAACATGTCTTTCATACGAAACCCCGCAGAGAGAAGCCCAGCCTGATTCAATAAGGGGACCGGTTCTTACTACCTTTGTGTTCTACGTGATTGCAGAGCCTTTCTGGGGGTAAACAGAAACAAGAACCAATAATTTCTGTCATTACAACACATTGTTAGACAACGGTATTTCCTAGAGCGGTTTTCTGTTTGCCAACAAAAAAATAAAGATAGAAGACATAAGGGGAAAGGTGCTTGAGTAATTGTTTCCATAGTGATTATGTTCTTTTTGGCTGTGCCAGTCTGTGACAGCATGCAGAAAGAACGAGGAAAGAATTAAGGAAAAAAATGAGATGAGCAAAACACCCAGCAGCCCCGTCGGCAGCCGAAAGCAATTTCCTCGTCTAAATTTAGTTATGCAAAGCCTATGGGCATCATCAGCATTTAGTAATTAGTTTTATAATTACTGCTGTTTCCCTCTTCCTCTGTCATTCCATTTTTCCTTACACTGCAACTGGGGAATCTAAACATCTCACACTTGCAGCTGGACAAATTACTTTGTTTATTAAGTTTGAGCATGCATGGCTGGTAGTTTTAGCTAGATGGAGTGACATCTGCGCTGCAGAACCACGCAGTGCATGGCTGAGGGCCAGCGACGGCGCCACAGGTTTCTGCAGCAGCGGAGCTGAAGCTGCCATTTACAAGCTTATAACAGAGAAGCAGCAGATCCCCAGCTTGTTGCTTTTTTAGGTTTAAGATGAGATTTGTGGGTAAAGGACTGAAGTGACAGTAAAGGGGGGAATGAGAAAGAATTAACCATTATCATACAGTGTGCACATGGTGTAATTCGAATTGGAGTTTCAAATGCTTTGGCTTACTCCTACTGCGCTGCAGTTAAAGAGGAGGGCTGTGTTATGTTGTATGAGACAGCCAAGGGAACATAATACTGCTGTTATATGGCCAATATACTGAATTTAACAGCTGGAGGGAGATACTTGTTAGCATGCACAAGCAGGAACAAGCTGTTAGATGAAGATCATTCTGAAATGTTCAGCCACAAATCTGCAACAATGTGCCGTTTAGCTTCTCTTATTCCCAGAGGTCATCATTTCAAAGCATCGTTTTGCCAAGACATGTACATTTGTTTAAAAAGGTTTCTGTGGGAACAGTGGAATTTATTTGAAGTTTTTGACATGAAAATGTGTAAAAAGAGCAGGAGGAAGAAGAGGTCCCAGAATCAGGAATCAAACCTCAGACAGCTGTCAGTGGTCTGGGGTCTACACTCCACCTCCACTCCATGCACCACCCCAAGATGTACACCCCATCAGTGTAAGGCTTAACTTAGTTCTTAAGTTTGTTTTCTAATTTCCCTTCAACGTGATGAAACATGAAAACATCACGTGATGCCATCACATTGGCATCACGTGATGTTGTGGGTTACAGCCCACTGCAGTATTCTGGAGTTCAATTATCACATTTAAAGATTAATTCCAAAAACCTCATGCCACTATTTTGGAATATTCTAACTTATAAAACATCCATCCATTTTCTGTTCACCCTTTGTCCCTAATGGGGTCGGGAGGGTTGCTGGTGCCTATCTCCAGCTAATTTGCTTAAATGGGCAGTATTATGTATTTTCCAGGCACATGTTACCATGTTAAAACACAGTCAGGTAATTGTTACTTTCGGTTATAAAAATGCTGTAAGTCAAACATGACTTCAAAGAAATCTGACTTTGTAATTTGACATCTTAAAATTGCACCTTTAAGAAAAGTCTTAAAAAGTCTCTTTAAGAAGCTCCTGCTCTTTCTGACACTCTGACTTCAGCAGGTCATCTCAATAATTGTTCTCATGTAACCGGTTTTACGTTGACAAACCTCCTTTGGACTCAGCAGTGGTTCCTATGATGAAAGAATCGAAGCTTCACATCATGACATGATGTGAAGCTCAAAAAGTCAGTTTTGCACTAACGTTTAAAACAATATTTGTGAAAGGTTTCAGATGAGACTTAATAAATACACAAAAAGTACAATTTTCATTTTATTCAAATTTGTATCCTCTCAGATTTAAGGTTCTAGTACGATAATCTGTTTAATTTACCAACACATTAGTTGTGTTGGTAAATTAAACACAGTAAACGTGTTTAATTTAACAACAGTGTTAATGTTATTTAACACTGCAAAATATTATTATTATATTAACTATTATATTAACTATCTATTATTAATTATTATATTAACATGCTGCAACAAGCATCTCAACTTGAATCTGACAGAGAATGGGGATTGAGCTAAAAGGCTTGGAGGGGAAGGAAGTCTTAACATCTCAAAGACTGAAATAACAGCAGAAACTTTAGAAAAGCACCTAACAGATACAAGAAGTGTTTGATTGATGTAATCCAAACAACATTTTGCCAACTGAATATTAAGAATTGGTATTAAAACTTTCAAATATGCCATTTTTTTAATAAAATGAAAAACTCTAATTTTGTATCGCTTGATTATATTTTGAGAGATATTATGTGATCTCAATACATAAGTATTGAACATATAATACATTAATATGTTCCAACCATTTTTTTAAAACATAAATTTATTGAAGTACTGCACAAGCAACAATATCATAAAGTTTAGCACCATTTCTACTCTTTAGTCAAAAAATTTTTTCTCAATCTTCAATTATCAGCTTTAATTTTTTGACAGTTAGTGCAGGAGCACAAAACTGTAGCTGCTGTCCTCCAAACTCAAATCTGTGCTATTTGTTAGAACCCAAACTGTGACATTCTGGAGGCTGGCTGAGAATATTTCACATGAGAAACAAAATGACCAAAGATGGCTCCTTTCTCAATGTGCTTTGATTATTACGGCTATTTGTCTTGTAATTTATTACATTTCTGTAAAAATGATTTTTACACCAATGACAGTCTGGTATGGTAAAAAAAATCATTTGAGTTTTTTTTCTTTATTTTATGTAAATTTCTAAATCTAAAGATTTAAAACATTCAAAAGTCCTTGTGCTGCTTTGGTTGAAGTATAATGAATACTTCAGCACATCGAAACAATACTTTAGATATATGTTATAAATAAATACATAAGTACATTTGCTTGAAAAAATATATTTGTTTCAGTAACTTCCAGAGCAGTGTAAGTGCTTTCTTTCCTGTGGTATATTTTTGGACATCAGGCTTCAGTCTGCGGTGTCTTTAGGTGCATCAAGAGCTGCTATTTTGTGTCCCATACTCACTACATTCACCCTGTTTGAAGAGCTCCAGGCTGTTCACAGGGATAATGCTGAATCACTATAGGACGAGAGGCTGCAGGCTGAGTTGTGGAGGTGGGAGGGGTCTTATGTGAGCACAGTGTTTATCCGGGTGTTGGGGTCACTGTGTTTCCTTAGTATAATGGAGGAAGCCATTAGCCCAGCCAGCAGGCTGCATCATAAAAACGTCAGCTGGTACAAAGAGACGAGATGGATCATAACGAGAGCAGACTCCCGCTGCTCCCGCTCTCTGTCTCTCAGCCTCACTGATAGCCTCTGTCTCTCTAATTGACTCGTCTCGTTTATTTTTCTCTCTTTCTCCTCCATGTTGTCGTTATGCCTCTCATTTTTCTACTCGGCCTCATTTTTCTGATGCTTCTCTTTCTTTCCCTTTTATCTTTCAGCTCTGAGCCTTTTGTGACCTGGAGGTTAATTTCTGCATTGGACAGTAGTCTGGTGGTGGGTTATAATTGGTAGATGGTAAACACAGATAGGATACACCTGGAGAAACACAAAGTCAAATAATATTAAATCAAATACATGTTGTATGGAGCACACCAATACTGGCTTCTAAGTTATTTGGTATAGCCAGAACCTTTTTCTCCCTGTTCTTGGTGTGTCATTCACAACTAATACTTGATGCTCTTTGTCCCATTTGAGAGCTATTTAACGAGTTTCCATTTTTACCAGGCCTTGTCCAAACAGGAACACATTTAACCTTTTACCCAGGGTACAAACCTGGGAAAAGGGCATTTTTGGTTTTTTGGACTGGTCTGGTGAAAACCAGCCCCTTGTTCTACGCTTTGCTACATCCAGAGGTTCTGGACCCTCCGGTGCTTCCTGGAGGTGTGGACTGGTTTGAGGTTTTAAATCTCAGCCGATTGCTAAAGTTTGTCCATGATGTGTAAGGCACCGGTTGGGCACTATAAAGCTGACCGGAAGTTGCCTGTGCTGTAAACAATCATCCTCCACTGCAAAGAGAGAAGTGCAGATTGAAACGGGGCGGCTGTTAATGTTAATTCAATATTTGGAAGAGTGGCCAACATGACCTGAACGGCTTTGTGCTAAAACTACTGGCAGACTACAATTTTAAAACAGCAGAAAAATTGGTATTGTTGTTCCCAAATCCTCCTTCTGTTTACTGATGGTCTCTGTTGAAATTCAACCAGAGATATCAAGGTCAAGGGGAGGGGTCCAGACAGAGCTTGGAAGGAAGATGGGAATCAAGCAGAACTGCGTAAGAAGGCAAAGGCCAGGCTGAGTCTGGGGGAGGAACAAGACGTTTCAGGCCCTTCTTGATGTTTTTGGTTGGATGAAAACATTTCAGTATACTGTCCTGTGTAGAAGTAGGTACTTTTAGCACCAACAAACTTTTTAGAAGAAAAACAACATTCTTGTATGAATGGGCTCCTGGGTAAAGTATTCATATTCCAACAGAATACTAAACTTCGCAAAAGCTTAAAGTGCTTCTTCTACTCAAACAGTTTCCTGTTTTCTAGAGTTTAGATCAGGCCTAAAATTATCCAACCTGACCCGGCTTAAACCCACAGGCACTGTGTCCAAGCCCGAACCCACACGACTGATTAACTTTAATTACAGGCCCAAGTCTGAAGTAAATCCGACAAATTAATTTAATGAAGATGTTACTGGTTTCATTTAGACCACCATTTTATGTAAGAAGTATAATTTCTCAAGTTTTTAGCTTTTGTTTAACATCTTCCAACTCCATGTTGTTGTTTTGGTAACTGCAGGGTGAGTCGGGTGCAAATCATCTGGGATGTGTGACTGATAGGAACTTATATCAGCTGTTGCTAAAGCAGAGGAAGCTGGAGCCGCATCCACATGCAATGAACTGCGCTTGTTACAGTCTAATTAACTTCTGCACCTTACATTATTTTTTCTCTATAAGTTAAACCTTGTACTCCTTTATTTATAGCATAAAAAACAGATAAACATTTTATATCAAGCATTCTCATTTGACTTTCTCTATGCTGTATGTATTGCAGACATATTAAACTCGCAACAGAACCCTGAGCCCAACCGAACCGGGTCATCAAGTATATAATTCAGGCTCACCCCAAAAATCTAAACTCTATGGCTTCTCCCTTTTTAGTTCTAGCTAAAATCAATGCTGCACAGTGTTACAATTTGAGATTTGAGATATATTTTTGGTATGGTGTTCTATCTAAGACAGACGCCATCAGGACAGTTGATAGTTAAAACACATCCATATGCAAAGAAAGCTTACAGTGCAGCAGAAATAAACAAAAAACATCCTGATTATACAAACCGTCCACCGAGGCCGTAGTCATAACCGTGACTACTGAAACCACAATTTTAACCTAGTTTTGTTTAATTGAAAGAAATGTTTTGAATTGAATATTAATAACAAAAACAGACACTTGTTTCCACTGTTGAAACTGAATAGTTGTCACAAAATGTGTGTGTTCAGGTTTTAGGTTATAGATCAGTGTTCTTAATATCTTCACCACTAGTTTGTATTTGCATGAATGAAGCATGCACAAGGCATGCTAGTGTTTCACTTTAGAAACTGTTGGCATGTGGGTCAGAGAGTCCTTGTGTGCATGTGTGTGTGCGTGCATTGTGGGGGTGTGTGTGTGTTGACTCTAGACTGGCTCATGAAGTGTGGCATTTCGATGTCTGCTCCTCTCTGCATGCATAATGAATAGCCAGGTGTTGGGGGCTGCGGGGTGGGGGTTGTAGAGATGGTGGTGTGGTGGTGGTGATGACACACATGTGCAGACACACACACAAACACACCCCGATATAACAGACTGTCAGACACCTCCCAGAAGCCAAAACCCAATCACACACACTGTTGGACAAACAGACTGCATGCATATGTGGAAGCGTAAAGTCAGCCATAAAACCCCACACAAACAGACTAATCAAAATTCAGACACTTTAACTGGTGAGTGGTCAGTACTATAAACACACAAACACCATTATGTGCACTCATGCTAGCATATGCACACACACGCACACACCCGGACTCAGAGTCAGGATGCTTCAAAGGTCACAGTTGTTTGTGTAGAGTCCTGTAGCAGATGTGGAGATCCTTTGACAGGATGTCAAAACCTCCAACGCTAAACTGGAGAAGAGCAACTGATGGGTCAATTACTGCAAAGGTCAATCGGAGAGGAGAAAGCCGAAGAGGTGGAGGATAGGAAGGAGTGGAAGAGGATGAGTATGAAGAGAAAAAAAGAGGAGAAAGTAACAACCTACCCTGGAAAACTCAATGGGAAAATAAAGTGTGAAAACAAAGTTGGGAATTAGTCTGGTTAGCGCCGTTAGCAATTCACAAAGCAATTTCTATGCATAACCCTTAGAAACGCTGCCAGCAATTTCAAATCCAACATATTTAGAAGCAAGTTTTAAAAAGAATATTTCATTCAGACTTCTGTCTTTCTTCTGAAAGTCTTGTTCTGTCTTGTTGGCTAAATGGACCGCTGGCATATCCCGACATGTTAAAGAAAATAAAATGCATCTCTTACATTCCTCCATGTTTCATTAAGAACCAAATTTACACTAAAATCCAACTTCTTCCTCATTCAGCAGCAGTCAACACAGAGAAATGTTGTCAGCTCAACTTGGTCAGGTTTGGTATAGTACATTCAGTGAACGTAAAAAAATTCCACGTTCATCCTGACGATGAAGAAGGCAGCACACCGATAGGAATCAAAGACACAAACAGTACACAGGCACAACCATCTAGTTTTCACTCAGATATTATACTACAACACATTTGTTTCGATGGCATGGGATAGTGAAAAAAATCTATCCCATGCTAACCAGAAAAAAAGGCTTCAGTTTGCTAGGGAGCAGTTTGCTAGGGAGCATAAAGAATGGACTCTGGAGTCCAAAAATGTTCCTTTTTGGCCAGGAAAATCCATTTCCTGGCCAAAAAAAAAGTCGCCACCAAAAATGGTCACACTCTCTAATATTTTGTTGGACCGCCTTTAGCTTTGATTACAGCCCGCATTCGCTGTGGCATTGTTTCAATAAGCTTCTGCAGTGTCACAAGATTTATTTCCATCCAGTGTTGCATTAATCTTTCACCAAGATCTTGTATTGATGATGGGAGAGTCTGACCACTGCGCAAAGCCTTCTCCAGCACATCCCAAAGATTCTCAATGGGGTTAAGGTCTGGACTCTGTGGTGGCCAATCCATGTGTGAAAAAGATGTCTCATGCTCCCTGAACCACTCTTTCACAATGTGAGCCCGATGAATCCTGGCATTGTCATCTTGGAATATGCCCGTTCCATTTGGGAAGACAAAATCCATTGATGGAATAACCTGGTCATTCAGTATATTCAGGTGGTCAGCTGACCTCATTCTTTGGGCACACAATGTTGCTGAACCTAGACCTGACCAACTGCAGCAACCCCAGATCATAGCACTGCCCCCACAGGCTTGTACAGTAGGCACTAGGCATGATGGGTGCATCACTTCACCTGCCTCTCTTCTTACCCTGATGCGCCCATCACTCTGGAACAGGGTAAATCTGGACTCATCAGACCACATGACCCTCTTCCATTCCTCCAGAGTCCAATCTTTATGCTCCCTAGCAAACTGAAGCCTTTTTTTCTGGTTAGCCTTACTGATTAGAGGTTTTCTTACGGCTACACAGCTGTTCAATCCCAACCCCTTGAGTTCCCTTCGCATTGTGCGTGTGGAAATGCTTTTGCGTTCACAATTAAACATACTCCTGAGTTCTGCTGTTGTTTTTCTTCGATTTGATTTGACCAAACGTTTAAGTAATCGCCGATCACGATCATTCAGGATTTTTTTCCGACCACATTTCTTCCTGGAAGACGATGGTTCCCCACCATCCTTCCAGTTTTTAATGATGCATTGGACAGTTCTTAACCCAATTCTAGTAGTTTCTGCAATCTCCTTAGATGTTTTCTCTGCTTGATGCATGCCAATGATTTGACCCTTCTTAAACAGACTAGCGTCTTTTCCACGACCACAGGATGTGTCTTTTACCATGGTTGTTTAAGAAATGAGGAGTTACTCATTGCATCAGCTGGGGTTAAATAACTTGTTGCCAGCTGAAAGATAATCGCCTATGCAGTACTTATCCAATAGGAGGCTTGTACCTATTTGCTTAGTTAAATCCAGGTGGCGACTTTTTTTTTGGCCAGGCAGTGTATTTTAACATTAATTTATACTTGACTTTCTCCCTGGAACCTGGTGAGTCAGTTAAATGGATCAGTCACCAGAATGACTTTGTAAGCTGCAGCTGTGCACTAGAAACAACCACATGGAATAATCCTAAATATGCATCCTCCATTCTACAGCCAGGTTCTGCGGTTTTGGAGTGTGTTTATTCCTAAACAGGGGACAACTGTGACCTGATGTAAAGACAGAGGCATATTCCTCACATTTGCTGGACTTGATGTTTCAATTTTCCAATCTGGATCAAGCTATTAGCTCTGTGAACGGAGTAGAGACTTAGACAGCACGTGCAAACCAGAGGCAAAAGTTTACACAAATAGTGCAACTTCATGAACTAGACCATCTGTCCAAATTGTGTCAATCTACATGTAGCAGACACACACACACCGCCACGCCCACCCCCGCACACACACAAGTGTAGTATTTGCCTATCTGTTGTGTTCATTAAAATGCATGTGCTTCTTCAAAGCACTGACAACAATGCTGCCATCTGGTACTAGAGAAGGAGTGTGTGTATGATCATATATGGGACGAACACGTGTGTGGAAATACCTCTACACAAATGTAATACACACATCACAAACACAGACACTAATCTCATCACCCATGGACTTAAATCATGTTCTAGTACATATTCCACCTTTAAATTCCCACACTCTACACCAGAAACTTCAGACGCTAAGCTTTCATTCACAGGTCATCCCTACAAGCCCAAAAGCCCTTTTTAAAGCAAATACCCCACTTCTACTCTAAGTGTGTTGCACAAAGGACCAATTTCAAAGGCAAATTCCACTTAGATTCACAAGAGCTGTGTGTATTCTGGTACTCCAGGCAGAAATTCATCAAAGCTTAATGTTCTTTTCACAGAAAATCACTTAGTGCAGAGGCTGGCTGTCTATGTGAGTGTGTGTTTCTACAATGTTTCATTGTTGTGTGATAGCTGCTTAAAGCGCCAAGCAGTCACAGCAGCATCACATGCAGTAAACCTTTCACGTCTTCCAGTATGTTCAGCCTCATAAGAATGAGGTTTATTTAAAGACAAACAGGCCGTAATGAAAATGACATGGAGGACAAACAGTCAAAGACTCACACACAAGAACTGGGTTAAATGTAAGCTTAATTCTTTCAATCTGAAATCAAGTTGTTTTTTTTTAGAGTGCCTTCTCCGGGTCAAGGGGGGTGTCCTGCCCCAGGTGGAGGAGTTCAAGTATCTCGGGATCTGGTTCACGAATGGGGGAAGAAGGGAGCGGGAGATCGACAGGCGGATTGGCGCAGCGTCTGCCGTCAAGCGGGCGCTGTACCGGTCCGTCGTGGTGAAGAGAGAGCTGAGCCACAAAGCAAAGCTCTCGATTTACCGGTCGATCTACGTTCCCACCCTCATCTATGGTCATGAGCTTTGGGTCATGACCGAAAGAACGAGATCGCGGATACAAGCAGCCGAAGTGGGTTTTCTCCGTAGGGTGGCTGGGCTCTCCCTTAGAGATAGGGTGAGAAGCTCAGTCATCCGGGAGGGACTCAGAGTAGAGCCGTTGCTCCTTCACATCGAGAGGAGCCAGTTGAGGTGGCTCGGGCATCTGGTCAGGATGCCTCCTGGACGCCTCCCTGGTGAGGTGTTCCGGGTACGTCCCACCGGGAGGAGGCCCCGGGGAAGACCCAAGACACGCTGGAGGGACTATGTCTCTCGGCTGGCCTGGGAACGCCTCGGGATTCCCCCGGAACAGCTAGAAGAAGTGGCCGGGGAGAGGGAAGTCTGGGCCTCCCTTCTGAAGCTGCTACCCCTGACCTCGGAGAAGCGGAAGAAGATGGATGGATGGATGAAATCAAGTTACTTTGATTTTTCTACAAAAATACATGCTTCATGAAAAGATGTGTGTGTGTGTGTGTGTGTGTGTGGGTGTGTGTAGGTGTGTGTGCGTAGGCGCGTGGGGGTGTGTGTTTGTATAAAGGACAACTTTCACAGTATTTATCAACAGGCTGGTCATTTGTGCAAAGTGTGGGCATTTTCCTGATTCTCACTGTTCTTCTGCATTCTACTAGTTCGGTGTGGAGGTGTGGTGTGAATAAGACTAAGGAATAGAGTAGTAAGGGTTAGGCTTAGAGATAATGTCTGGGTTAGGCATGCATGCAGTTACTAAAATGAATGGAAGTCAATGCAAACCTTGATTGTACAGAAGTACAAGGATGTGTGTGTGTGGGTGTGCTTTTGCTGTGAAAATTAACAACTGTTCATTTATAATTCTGATATAACACACGCATATCTACATTTTTAGTGAGGAAATTATCCAGGTTTTGCTAAAATGGGCTCCTCTCTGATTGGAAGACGGCTGTTTGGAATATTCTTCCTGCAATATTCTTGGTATGTGTTGAAAATGCAAAAGGCATTACTGGTGCCATACCATCCACTACCCTCACTGGTGGTTTCAGGTAGATTCCTGATCACATAAGAGGTCAATCTGAAAAAAAAAAACCTGTCATTTTTCCCTCCTCCCAGAAATCTCGGTTTGGTGTGATTTCTGGGCAGGCTGTCCTCACTGCAATGCAGAACGAATGGGACGGACCTCTTAGAATTTTGTTTATTAACCTCTGCATATGCAATTGAAATAATGTTTAAATTCTAAAATAAAAAAGCAACAGCAGGATTATACTCACAATTTGGACAACTGTCTTTGTTTCAGAAATGCAAATGGCAATGTGCTCCAATAAAAGTGGTATGAAAAAGTCTTACAGGGGTAAAAATGATCAAAAAAGGTCCAAAAGATATGAATGGACCATATTTAGTATATTTTAAAAAATCCCAATTAAATTTCCCAATTTGTCAGTTTTCCTGTGTGACTGAATAAAATAACAGAATGCTTTTATTGTCACTATACATATGAGCAATGAGATCCAAATCTCCAATTTCAGGCCACAAGTTTTATTCTTACTATTTCTTCTGACTAGAGGTGCACAGATAAATCAGCCAGACAATTTATTTCCCCCGATTTTCTTAATTTTGGGAGATTGGTGATCAGCTGATACTTACATGTGAATCCGATCTTATCCACTGATCTTAGCTAAATTGGCAAAGGTCTAAAAATCAGCCACAATCCTGTTCTGCTCTGCAATGAGAGGTTTGACTGACTGACCAGCCCATCAGGTGACGTCTGCATATTTACAGTTAACAACAGTCACCCCACTGTTGCCAACTCACTGACTTACTATCTTTAGCAACATTTCAGGCAAAAAAAATGGTATTGGCTAAAATCGAAATCAGCAGGTCAGGCTTTTTAAAGATCAGTAATCAGTGATTGTCCAGAAAACTGCAATCAGTTCAGCACCCTTAAGTCTGACATATGTGTTCTCTGCTGACTCCCCAAAAGCATCCACACCAAAAAACCCTGGAAGACTACTTCCTTGTAGGATTCTTACTTGGGTTTTAATGTATTTCTTACAAATAAAAGGTAAAACATCCATATATATATATATTAAGGATGCTCCGATCAGGTTTTTTGCTGCTGATACAGATCACCCATGAGGCCAATCTTTGCTGATCACCTGAATTGGTTGTTGATTTTTTGCATTAGGTATAAATGCTGCTATGTGATCTGGCAAAATTAAAAAATGTTCTGGTAATAAATTCACCTAATTTAGACATGAAACATGCAAAATACTTGCAGGCACAATGCAGCAGCTACTCAGTCAAAAGGACAACTGAAAAACCTGAAAGCAGTAATATAATATTTAACAGCAAGGTTCTCAGTACCCTAAATTATACATGAGTCAAATAAATCTCATAACACTTGTATCAAATAATGTCTAGTAAAAGAGCGAAACATTCATTCAAAGTCAAATGCAAGTTGCATCAAAGTAAACAATCCTGAGTTACTAAATCCAAACTTCCTGAGAACACGGTTAGCAGATTAATCCTGGTTCTGATTGGCTGGTTCTGACATAGTTGAGTAATTCTGCAAAACACAGGGAGGAGGCAGAGGAGATCAATTGTTATTTATTTATTTTTTAATAAATTATCTGCCATGTTCGGAAATGGCGAAAGTTTTAATATGTGAATTTTATGTTGTTATTGTTGTTTACGTTACCTGCTGCAGCTTTAAGCAGTGTGAGAGTTCACTGCGCATGGAGATTGAGCGGCGCTTTGTTTGTGAAATATTACTACCAGTAGCATTAGCAGCGGTTCAACAGCGAGAGCAGAACCAGTGTCTTGCACCGTTAGCTCGAAGACTTGAATTCTTTTTCTGGTTATTTGTTTAGCTTTCTGACCGTGATGCTAATCCGGGTGAGTGTTGGTAGTTGTGCGCTGCTTTACCTGCTATCTGGCCGCTCCAGATGTCCTTTTGTTCTTGCATTGAGCCTCGATATAGCCAAACTCCGTCAAGTGCTTGTTTTTTAAATGCCATATTAGATTTGTTGTGTTGATGCATTTTGATGTGCTTCACCTCCGAGGTAATTTTCCGTCGCAACACGCAAACTTCCCCCATTCACTTTCAGAGCGTTAAAGTTCCACACGACAGGATTTGTTGCCGCGCGCTTGCGCAGTGTGAAGGAAAGATGAGATCAGCTGCACAAGCCGGCTGCGAAGTGAGATAAATGTGATCGGTTTTGGTGATCGCCAACAGGAGACCGTGATCAGCGATCACCGATCATACACTTTTTCACGGAAATCGGTCGATTATGATCGGTGGCCGATCGATCGGTACATCGGTAATGTCCGGACAGATTACCGGACATTACTAAAAGTGTGAACCCTACCTTTCACTGAGGTGTTGGGCGGGGGTCCCTCAATCCGCAGGTTCCATGGTGGATCCCCTTGGTTGGCAAAGTCCCTCATCTTCAGGTAGCTGATTGTGAGGCGGATGATGGAGGCCTTGTCCAGCTGGCTGGTGATAGCACCGGGCAGCGGCAGCATCTTGGCTAATTCATAGAATTCAAAGTTCTCTTTCCCTCGCCGTGACCTTGCAGCGTCCCTTGACTTCTCCTTCCGGAGAGCCTGCAGCCTGGACACACAGCAACCACAGAGCAATGTAAGGAATCTAATTATGAAGATGATATGACAAATGTGATTTAGTAGAAAATGTCTACAACACAGAAAAAAAAAATCAGATTAGTGCATTAAGTTCTTTATCAAATAATGTGTCTCTGATGTAATTTTAATGCAGATTTTAGTTATTGTGTTGCATTTGGGTAAACGACAGAATAAAATAAAACCTAAACTTGGCTAAAAGCTAACTTTTCACAGCAGTCCTTTCTTTCACATTGA
This sequence comes from Xiphophorus hellerii, assembly GCF_003331165.1. Classification (NCBI taxonomy): domain Eukaryota; kingdom Metazoa; phylum Chordata; class Actinopteri; order Cyprinodontiformes; family Poeciliidae; genus Xiphophorus; species Xiphophorus hellerii. Next base: position 27,311,211 of record NC_045690.1, read on the forward strand.
TTAAACTTTGACTCCTTCAGACAAAACTTAAAAATTTGCTCATTATAACTAAGCTACACCACAAAGTAATGACATTCAGGCTTTAAGGTTTTCCTGAATTTCTTATTCATAAAATTTTACGTTCAACTCTGTTACTTTACATCAAAGAATAACTCTGTTTACTTTCTCTCTCACCCTTGAACAACAACTGTGACAAACACTTTTTCCTGCGGCCGCTCATCATCATAGGACGCCATTATGAATTAACCTGGCAATAAATCAGCTGCTAAAAACCTCTGTGGGCTTCCTGTTGGCTACACACACGTGCACACATGCATACACACAGACAGGAAGACAGGTGATTAATTTTTACTGGAAAAAAAGAAACAGGGGGACGGAATGAGGGGATGAGATGGAGAGATAGCACACACACTTGTTGGGGGACTTGTTTAGGGCTAGAGATGAAAAATGACTGTCATCTGGCCAAGAATATCATTTTCATATTGTTTCCCATTCACATATCAGGGAGCATAAACAATAAATGGAGAGAAGGAAATTTGCTGCTTTTTTAACTAACTTCTTTTGTCAGATTAGAAGTTGCAAGATTTTCTTTATTAATTTGTTAAGGCACTTTACAGCATCAACATCCTATGCTCTGTATAAAGAATTAAAAGTACATTTTGAAATTAGCAACCTTTAAACAGGTATTACATGCACTTTTCATTAAACCCATATTTCTGTTTTAATTGTTTTCTACTGGTCTGTTTTATACTCAATTAATCATACAGTAAATAGAAACAAATTCAATGATTTCCATTTGCAGAATATTTTCTCTTTCTACCAATTAAACTACCTACAGTGTCACAATTTGCAGTTGTTGGTGAGGATGGAGGCTTGGTGAACTCAGGTTGTGGTGTGATTAGATGGTTTTAATGAAATCCAAAAGAGTACAAGGTTCAGGCAGCACAGGTGAGTAAGCAATAGTTCTGATACTGGTAGCAACTGGTAGTAACTCAACAGGACTGACAAAGTCATCTGATATACAACTTAAGACTAGGATCCGACGCAAACAAGAGACACGGGTAGGTTTAAATACACAGGGAAGGTAATCAGGGGAAACTAGAGTCAGCTAGGGCAATCAAGGGGAAGACGAGACAACACAGGAAGTAATTAACACAAAAACACATGAAAAAGATGCCTACACACAGATGCAATACATTTCTAAGTAAATAGAAACCTGACAATCTAGGAGATTTTTAAATGCAAAATAAGTAAATAGTGAATATTGCAGCCAGGTTGCACATGTCTGCTGCCATGAAATGTGATGAAAGCCAACAGTGAAATGAGCATGCACTCAGAATGCTTACATGATATGATAGTTACTGCAGCATGTGCAGATCATTATAAACAAGCAAAGTCATAAAAAACAAAGAACAGCTCTCACTAACTGAAACCTGAGAGGCTAAAGAGCCATTCAAAAGAATTGGATCGTTCATAAGCACCACATCACTGGTATTCTCAGATCACTCGGTAGAATTCACAGTATCCCATTGCATCATGACTGTTCATGTTATTTTGCCAGACTGTCACAATCTTTTTTCTTATGACAGAAAAAAGTATAAGTATTGCTATGCTGCCTATCAAATAAAATTAATTTTATTTGAAATAATTTGGTTGGTATCCTGCAGTATATCATTACTTCATCCTCAGTAAGTGATGTAGAACTGAATGCAACTGTAGAACTTGATCCGTGTTCGGACTGTTTGGATGTAGCTGAGCTTTCTGAGTTATCAAAAATATTAGCTACATCTAAACCTTTAACTTGCATATTGGACCTCGTCCCAACCAAATTATTTAAAGTGTCCCCTGTGATTACTGCCCCTATTTTAAAAATGATTACTCTATCATCAGTAAATGGACATGTACCACAAGCTTTTAAGGTAGCTGTAATTAAACCTTTACTTAAGAAACCTTCTCTCGATTTAATTACAGATCTATATCTAATCTTCCTTTCCTATCTAAAATAAAAAATAATATTTCCAATCAAGTGTGTGAGCATTTAAATAGTAATGACTTGTCTGAGGAGCTTTAGTCAGGTTTCAGAGCTCATCTGAAACACTGTTGAAAGTTACTAATATTCTCTTGACTTCAGTGATGGACTTGTGTCTGTTCTGGTTCGACTAGGTCTCAGTGCTGCTTTTGACACAGTCAACCTCAATATTCTCTTAGAACAAAACAGTCCAGGCTACAAGACAGTAGCATCGTTTTGGTGACTGGCTGAGGCACAGTGAATGTCAGGAACCGACAGTAGAGGACAGTAACTCCGCTTCCCATAAGACTATTCCACTTTCACATTTACTGACAAAAATAATAAAAAGTTCTGTAAGGTTCAAGTCAAAGTACTTGCTCCCTGGAATGTTTTGTGAAAATCATGGTCATTACCAAAAAACATGAGACAATGGTACAACATTGTAGAAGTTTATGGCTTTGTATTATTGTAGGTGTCATGGTGTGTGAGTTTTAGGATGGAGCAAAATGCAGGCATTAGCTGGGAGCATGGATCATGTTGATCATGAAAAATAAAAAAAATAAAAAATCTAAAGCTACAAAACACGACAGGGACCCAGAGCAGAACAAAACCATAAATCCAAGGAATAAGCTGGCAGGGGACAGAGGTAAGGAAAATAACTGGGCACAACAGGAGCAACCAGCCAGGAGTGTGAGCAAGAGTGTTTACATACTGAGAGGGTGAATGCTGGAACAAAGACCTGGGCTAATGAGTTAATGGGCTGCAGGCATGAGGGGAGAGAGCAGAAGGCAAGCTGAAGAGAGAGATAGAGAGAGAGAGAGAGAGAGAGAATGGCACAGGGGGCAAGGAACAGTACACAAGAGATTAGGAAATGAATCTAACTAAAAATAACCAGACCTAAAAACCAGAATTAAACTAGGGAAACAATGGATAACTAGAGACAAGAAATAAACATAACTAGAAACATTAAGCAGGATTGTACTAAAGTAAAACAGAAACAAGACTGATCTAATCAAAGAAAGAGACTAAGGGACACAGAACAATCAAACCTAAAAAAAAACTATTCAAAACAATCCAGGACATAAAAGTAGGTTTGGAAGTCGGTGCAAAACACAACCGCCATAAATTGTTTGTATTTGAGTTCAAAGTTCACAGACAATTAGCTGTATCAGAAATAACACAATGAGCAAATTATTAGTAATGTTTATGTTTTTGCTTTTGCTTTAATCATCCACGCAGGATCCAAAACTGAACATTGCAGAGTGTTCAGAAAGCTGCATGTGTTCCTTACCTCTCTCTAGATTCTGTTTTAGAAGATATGGATTATCCTTTCTGCTGTAGTCTCTGTGTCACTTCCACTTTCCCACACTGTCAAAATCACTTAGTTCCTAATTTCAACCTCTCTGCTCATCCAACGACCTATCTGAGAGGATCCTCCCAGGAAGACAGTCCCTACAGTCGCCTTCCTTTAGATTCATTATTATTCAGTCACTGCCTTTCAAACCTTCTGCTGCACAGCAACAAGTTCATCCTCTCTGTGCTTGGATCTCCAAAGCTGCGTCCCTCCACTAACATCTATACCAAAGATAAAGTGAAGACATCATTGTCTGAGACCTAATGCTGCATTTTTACTTTGAACTAGAACAAGTTCACTTTGATAATTTTATCCACTTGGCAAAAACTATGAAATACCCGCTCTTAGCGGATGTTTAATTTGTTGCTTCACTTTGTAGCAAAAGAATAAATAACAACAAATAAATAAGATTATTTTACCCAAAATATTGAGACACCCATCTAAGTACTTGGCATGCAATGCTTCTATATCTGTAACAGTTATCATGATGGATGTCATAAGCTAAAGTTTTCTGTTTAAAAAGTTACTTCAAAAGCAAATAACAACAGAGGACCCACCTATCTGTAAGAATAGTGCAAGCTTTGACGAAAGCTCTGCAGCGTACAAGTCTGTGTGTGTGTGTGAGCATGGCATGGGTACAAGTGGCAGCAGACCCATGTTAGTGGTACTTGGGTCTTTTAGTGTGGTACAAGCAGTAAGAAGGAGGGGAAACAAGATGATAGTTTAAAAATGTCAGCCTTAGAGTTTCTGTCTGCAGTGGAACTTCCAACTGCAGAACTGTAGTAAAATAAGTCAACAAAGCCTCATAGCCTCAGATTGTAGCTTAACTTTATGAACTTATACTTGTCTAATTGTATGTATTTGTTCTGTTACAAAAGCAGCCATTCTTACTTTTTGTGTAATATTTTAAATGGATGGGCGGGTTACGTTCTCCTCACCGTGGACAACTCACTGCGAGGACAGACAGATTCTCCACCTGACTGTCCCCCCTCTCTGTTTTCACATAATGGTATGACCCCATATCCTCATAGGTGATTGGCCACAAGGCTGCCATGCTAATCAAAACAAAGTTCTGTCCTGACAAGCGACTGAGCGTGAGAGCTTAGCAGGGAAAGTGAAAAAAAAGCAGGGAGTCGGCTCTTCTGATTCACTACAAAGCGCTGGCTCTTAGAGCCATCACCACAGCAACCACCCACACCAGAAGGAAGTTAAAGTAAAAGAGCATCATCAGAAGGGGCAGAGCAGAGGCAATTTCATCTGAGCTGCAGTTAGAGGTACGTAACCAGGGTAACGGCAGAAGGAGCTCCTCACTGTGAACCTCTAGCTGGATATATATAAAAATGTAAACTTAAATAAGTCATCTATGTTGTTATTTGGTGCTGTTCTAATTAGTAACTACATCTCAAAAGGCTAATTTATAAATAACAGAACCCATTAATTAATAATTCATAAAATTACCAAACTACTTTTTTTCCTTTATCCAATTCATTTCTGCTACTAGAATATTGTGGTAAAACAGAATAAACACAACATCTATTGGTAACACTATAAAATGGTAGAAAGGGCAACATGGGTCAAATTTAGCTGAGCTGATCCACCTAAAAGCTTCTAAAGAGAAAAAATCTGTTGAAAGCTGGTTTTCCCTAACTGGTTTGTGGTGGGCTATACAGGTGTGGAAAAGTATGGAAACATCTTCAATCATTTTTTAGGTGTGAATAAAAATGAAATTCTGTACACTTCACACTTCCAGCACCAGTCATCTGCAGAAATACTGAGATGACTCTGCAGTTGTCAGGTTTATAAGAGATGGACAAGAGGCTGAGCATAGAGAGCTGGTGGAGCGCCTTGTGGCATGATGACGGAACAATCATCTTATCTTAACTGTGAACAAAACAAAGGAGATGATTGGAGGTTTCAAGGAAACAAGGTAAAGTCAAACATCTGTTCAACATTCTGGATGGGAGACTCAACAGTGAAGCTGTTTAAAAGAAAGGACAGAGAAGTCTTTACTTCTACCAACTGTTATGAATCTGGAGATTATGCTGAAAAAATAAAATCAAGAAAATGATGGACAACCCCAAGCTCTTTATGAGACTGCTTTTCAACAATAAAATGTCTTCAGTCAGAGGCCTCTTTGGATTTGCTGTAATACAGGCAGCTACAAAAGTTTCTTCCCTCAAAGTGTTTGTGTGTTGATTGGATCCAAATGAAGATGAGCAGAAGCAAATTGAGGGTGAGATTTTAATGAAATAATAATTAAAGTCTTGCAAAAAAACAGGAGAACACTGAGTGCAAAAGCAGGAACAAGCAGAGAAGAAGTAACGGGATATAACGAGAGAAAGAGAGTATTATTATTATTATTATTTTTTTTACCCCTCCAGGGGGTCTTTTGTGGGCTCTAGTGTCCCTTATATGATAATAGGCTAACAGGAAACAGGGAAGGAGAGGGGGGAAGACATGCGGCAAATGTCGTCGGGTCAGGGAGCCGAACCCACAACGGCCGCGTCGAGAACTCAAGGCCTCCAAATACGGGTCGCACTAACAACTACGCCACCACGGCACGCCCAGAGAGTATTATTTTGATACTGGGAGAGTGAATGCTGGAACAATGGAGTGGGGCTGATTAACTAACAGGTTGCAGGTGTGAGGGGAGAGAGCAGAAGGCAGGTGGGGGAGAGAAAGTGAAAGAGTATGGCTAAAGAGTGAGGAGGAGGAAACAAACAAGAAAATTGTGAAATCAAATCTAACTGTCACAAAATCTAACTAAGAAGAGGGTATAACCTACCTAATAATAACTAAGAATAGACTGAAGTAAAGAAACAAGACTGATCTAATCAGGGGAATAACTAAGGCAATCACAGAACAACAAATGAACAAAACTACAAGCCCAGAAAAACCCAAAACAACCGAAGATCCTGAAGCCTGCGATGACGGGTGTTGGGAAAGCAACGTGCAGGCAGCCAGATGGAATTTATTTGTTCACAAAATTGGAAAGCATTACACTGAGGCACAACAAATATGTCTTCATGTCTGTCTGCTGTGTGTAGGATTGTGAATATGTGTGTGAGTCCGTACACAAGGAGGCGTATTTGACCTTGACTCAAAGTGACATATTTATCATGTAGTGGTGGAGTAGGTAAATGCAACTGTGGCTGTGATCTGTGTTTGTGCCTGTGTGTATGTCACCGTTTGGGTTTTATAAACATGAAATCAAGCCTTGTCGTAAAGTTCAGCCAGGCGACTTGATGGTGTTTTAAAGAACCTGTTGTGGCAGGTGGGCTGTGTGTGTGTATGTGTGTTTTTGTGTATTAAGTCATAAAGTTCAGTGAGGTGGGTCCACGCGTTATAAAGAGCTTGTCAGCCAAAATAAAAGATGCATGTTCCTGTAAGTGTGTTTGTGTCGGGGTGTGTGTGTGTGTTAGTCTTTTAGTTGCATTTAAGTAGGATCAGTGCAGAGGTTAGGGTTTAACTACCAGGTTAACCAGGGGTCACACTGGTTATTAGTCATGTGACAGAAGACTGTTACTAGGCAGATTAATTTCTGAACCTTGATGATGATAAGTTTGTAAGAAGATCACACATCTTAAAAATGGTTTGAAATGGTAGCTGGATAAACTGTCATTGACTTCTATTAAGTGTGTTATTTTAAAGGTATAGCTTGCTATTTTTAGAGTTTAACCAGTTAATCGGCCCCAATCTTCACTCAGATTGTCAACATCTGTCCGGAGGTGTGTAAGGTTCACGCCTGCTTCAAGCACGACTACCGGCCTGTCGCCCCGACGACTGGGTTCAGATGTGTTCAGCTGTTGAAGAATGGGTCAGGTCCAGAATATTCATTCTGGTCACAAACATGCACACACACACACACACATTTCATAATATAACTTTGTATCTCTCACCTCAACAGTTATTTCCTATATCTCTACTTTTGAACTTTCAGATCAGTCCACCCCAAACATGATTTCACTTGGGTCTATCTGTTTCTATGGTGACATGTGCTTGCCATATGCACACAACTCCTAGGTATGCACATGGAATGCTCACAGAAATGGCACTAGAGAAAAGAAGACATATATTTTTAATACTTATTTGAACCAGCTTAAAAAACCACAGAAAGATATCAAGAGATTTGTAAATCTGCTGCAGCTGTAGATATTAAATCACCTGAATTTCCTAAAATGATGTTCTCTGCCTGCTATAACTCAAGACAAAGGTGAAGTAGAACTATTAACACCCAAAATAGTATTTTCACAGATACAGATCACTACATGCTCATTCAGAAGAAGGGATTGTGGCAAAGTAAGATTTTTCTTAAAGAAACTGGAATATTCTAATCCAGTCTTGTATACAGGCTAAATCAGTTGGTTCTGTGATGTTTCTGGAATAAAATAAATAATAAGAGTAAAGTATTCATATACACACACACACCCACACACACACCCACACACGCACACACCCACACATATATATATATATATATATATATATATATATATATATATATATATATATATATATATATAAAACCAAAGTGGATTGAATTCTGGGTCAGTAATGTTGATGTGGCATGGGGGAAAACTCTTTACCATTTCCTATGTTGGCTTGTGACATTTTGTGGATGTCTATAGCTTGTGAAGCAGTTAATGTGAAAATTAGGCTGCAGGACGAATGTCCATATGGGATGAGATGCTCCCTGACCCTGGCTGTGGCCGAGCTAGAAACTCCATTGAGCCCAAGTTCGCCATCTGCTGAGAAGTGAGTATCACGCCGGAGGAGAAGACAAAACCAGCACTGCTCTTCCCAGAGCAACAGAACAACAGCTGATTAAAGTTTCACTATTTTGGAAAATAGTGAATCTTAAAAAAAAAATTACAGAGTCCTGCAGGTCAAAAATGTGTTTCACGGATAATATAATTTCAGATGGTCTGGTAACAGTCTGTGCTATATATTGATTATTGTTTTTTGGGTTTTTTTGGCTTTTCGGTTTTAAATTTATTTTTATATTTTTTATATATAATCTTTTTAACAAATCATTTTCTATAACAGTAACAGGTATGAGGTATGATTACTATGGTTAGGTTAGGTTTTGAAGGTTTGCAGGGACGGTATTGGCCTGGTGATCCTGATGGTGATGTCTGGTTTTATTCAAGCATGACACCTGGCATTTACATTTTGCCTCTCTGGGTTTGAGTGTCCTTCAGGAGCCTTTAGGTAAACTCCAGACAGGCTGCCATGAGCCTTTTTAAGGAGTGTCTTTTGCCTGGCCACTCTACTTAAAGGCCTGACTGATGTATTGATGCAGACATGGTTGTCCTTCTGGAAGGTTCTCCTCTCTCCACGGAGGAATGGTGGAGCTCTGGCAGAGTGACAATGGGGTTCTTCGTACCTCCCTGACTTATATTTGTATGCAGAATTTTGAGGAAAGATTAATTTAATACAACAGGAATAAGAATTAAGGCTGTAACATGTAACAGAATGTGGTTCCCCCTGGATTGGCAGACTGGGGTCGTGGTCTCCCTTTTCAAAAGCGGGCTGTAAAGTGTGTTCCAAGTATAGGGGGATCAAACTCCTAAGGCTCTCTGGTAAATTCCAATCAAGGGTTTTGAAGAGAAGAGTCTGTCGCATAGTTTTTCCTTCGATTCAGGAAGAGCAGCGTGATTTTCGTCCTGCTTATGGAACTCTGGACCAGCTTCCGTAGGAGAAGTTCACAGCCGAGTGTGAAGCAACTGGGATGAAGCTCAATGCCTCCAAATCCAAGGTCATGATCTTGAGGTGGAAAAAGATATAATGCCTTCTCTGGGTCAAGGACCAGATTCTATTCCAAGTGAAGGAGTTTAAGTATCTCAGGGTCTTGTTCACAAATGAGGGAAAAATGGAGACGGAGATTGATAGGCGGATTGGTGCGTCATCTGGAGTGATGCGGGGTCTAGTCTGTCACGGCATGAAGACCTGTCAACTACATTCCTACCATCATTTATAGTCATGGGCTTTGGTTAGTGACAGAAATAACAAGATCTCTGATACAAGTGGCAGAAGTGAGTTTCTTCCGCAGGGTGTCAGGGCTCACCCTTAGAAGTAGGATGAGAAGCTCGGCCATCCAGGAGGGACCGAGAGTAGAGGAGCCAGTTGAGGTGGCTCGTGCATCTGGTTAGAATGCCTCCTGGGCGCCTCCCTGGTGAGGTGTTCAGGACACATCCTGCCCAGACACCCAGGACATACTAGAGGGACTATGTCTCTCTGATGCTCTGGGAACACGCTGGGATTCCCCCGGAGGAGCTGGACCATTAGCTGGACAGAGGAAAGTCTGGGCCTCTGCTAGACAGATAGACAGATGGACAGACTGGCAGACTAATTGATTTACAGTTGAATTTGTTTCTTGTTTCTTCACAAATGGCAAATAGTATTATCTGAAAAAGGAATGAAGGACAGGCGTTTAAAGAGTTGCAAAGAGAAAATGAAACAAAAGATTGACTTCTTCCTAACCTCAGTTTGCTTCTGTCCTCCTGCGATGCACTTTTTCTTCCCCTTGTTTTCTTCTTTTAAGCCACATCTTTCAATACAACCAATCAGATGACCCACAGCCAAGGTTCCACCCTGTCAACTCCAGCCAGAACAAGAACACACACACTTACACACACACAAACTGAGACAAAAGGCCCTTCAGAAGGAGGGTAATTGCTTCCATAGCGATGGGAAAGGAAGGCAGAGAACAAGTGTCACTTTGCATTAAGGCCCGCCTGCTGACATTGCCATGGTGATGACACCACTATTCACTATATGTGTGTGATCACTGATCAGGGGAGTGCCAAAAGCAATCTACGTACAGAGAAGTATGAAACGACAGCAAAGAAGGAGAGAAAAGAAGAAGGGCAAATAGCTACTGATGAAAAGAGCCAAATAAAATAAAGAAATCCCAATGGCACAAAAATGAAGTAAGGTTGTGAGGCTCAGACTAAGAAGGTAACAGAACTGAGCTGCATCTTGTATTGATTATAAATGTGCAATAATTTCATTTAGATTCAAGTCAGATTGCAAAAGGGAGGATTTGACTGAAAGATGTTCACAGATTGTGGGCTGTTAATCACTTCTACCAATCTGTCCATTGTTAATAGTAGCCTCAATATAACTACACTGATGTGAACACTATTTATTACTTTCAGTATGACTTTGGGTAATTTTGGAACAATATCAACTTTTCTTACTTCTGGTGTCTCAGACATTCGCTGTTCGGCTCATTAATGAAAAAGGAACTTTGCTCTTCTCAGAATAAAAGCATCATCTGTTCTGTTCATTTAGAAATACAAATCTCTCTTCTGTCCCCTACATATTCACCCACATGCTCCATTTTTGTAAATTACCTAATATGGAACTTGTGAAGAGAGATATTGTTTATTGTTTATTGTTTGACTTAAAGGCAATTGCAAGACTGATTTCCTCAGTCTTGTAAATCCTTAATATCAAAATGAAGACAAGAAAATCCTTCAAACCCTTTTCAGCATAGAGTAAAGGAAACAAGGGACAATTTTAATACTCAAATTAACAGGTGCTTTCTACTGAAAATAAGACAAAATAAGAGCACTTCATGCATTCTTCATTCATCTTTATATCATATTTTTTATTATTTCTAATGGGACAAATATGACATAAAAAAAATTAACATAGCAGATTTTGTTTTTAAAAATGTTTTTAAATGACTGTTAAAGGTTCATGTGTCATTGCAGTTTTAGGAATTTCATAGACCTACATGCACACCAAATGAAAATGTACAAATTGAATAGAAAAATAACCACTGACAGACATACGCATACCCACATATACACATGCACACGCACACATACCATAGTTGAAAAAAAACCCAGCCTGTCATAGTGCCATGCCTAAATTTATGTATACAATAACTGAAATAGGCTATGATTTAATGCCAGTCAATCTTCTCATCTGCTTTTTTTTTATCTCACTGATACTGTCTAGTATAAAGACATTAGCGACCTGGGTCCTCCTGTTGGAACTGAGTAGCTGCTAAATTGTATGTATTTATGCTAGCACTTATTCTAGTTTGAACCATGTTTAAACATCAGTGGATGCCATTACATAGACAGGATTTAGGCAGAAAGACCTGTTATTCTTTTCTTCACCTACAAACCTATTGACAGTCACAATTCTTTATAGAACTGATGATGATGAAGGACTGTTCCATTATTCCCCAATAGCCACTTTAGTTCACAATGAATTTAATATGAATGTAAAGAAGGTTTAGTCTGTGTTCAGATTCACAAGATGCATCACAGTAGAACCATTTATATTTGTAAGTTTATTTTTCACATCAATATAACAAATGCAGTGGAGGTTTAATATATTTCTAATGGTGAATTATAAACTGAATGTCTTAATGTCTTTTAAAGTGCTTTTCCAGTGGAAAGATATTTTTTTACGTTTATAATGATCATTTTTGTTTTTCAATTTTTTGTAAGATAACTTTACTTCAATTCAAAATCCATGTCAAAATCCAGCTAAGTTAATGAAAGCCCTATTTAGTCAAATAAATCCAGGAAATTTAAATATTTTTTTTTTATATCCTGACCATTTAAGTAGTTATATGATAATTCACAGACTTTTTACAACATCCATTTTTGCTTCCAGACATTTTGTCATTTAATTTCATAGCAACAGTTATCTCCAACTTTAAGGCACACATTCATTATTGTTCCACACAGCACAATTAACCAAAGCTCCTCTGACTAATGAGATAATAAATATTATGGGGATAATAATGTGAACTTTATGGATATAAGCTCAGAGTATTAATTACAAAGTATGAATATTAATATGAACTAATGGCTTTAGGGTACCGTGCTTTGTGACATACTTTTACATGTCAAACCACCAACAGAAACAAAACAAATACAAATAATGAAGCAAATTAATAAATCCAAAGCCAAAAGGGATGTTTTGAAATCAATCACTGGCTGCTGGCTTTTCATATTTCAATAAGGCAACTGAATGAAAAGGCTGCAAATTATTTATTTCGTTTTTTTTTTTTTCCATGAAGACGTTCTTAAAAGTTAAGTTCCCCCTCACAAATAATTTAGAATCAGAATCCCTTTTATTGTCATTGTGCAAGAAAGAAAGCATGTCTCAGGTCAATCATATTTTAAAATAAAAAATGATAAATGAAGAGATCTTCCAACCTGGTACAGGGATGTGACCATGTATTGATGGATAAAAAGGTTGTCAACCAAACATAATACAATCACTCAAAGCATTTTCTACACATCAACCCATCAGCCCTCAGATATTTTCTGGTGGGCATCTTGGGGTTCAGAGTTTCACCCAAAGACCTTTCGACATGTGGAGAGAAGCTAGAATCGAACCTGACTGACTACGTACAGGAGTTACAGGTTATTCAACTGAAAACTGATGACTCATCAGTTTTCAGGCAGATGAATTCAGATTTTAACTTTATTCTGTCAATATTGCACTGAGTTAATAACACTACAAAGTCCAACAAGGTTCCCAAAGTAAGCACAGAGTGGTTTTCAGAATATATATCCTTTATCTTACAATTGCCCAAAAGGCCCAGGCTTTGTGCTAGCAGAGTTTATCACAGTTATGTAATTTTTTTGTCAATTTTAGTTATTTAATTTATAATCCATCCTTACCTTCTCATTAGTCTGGAGTCAGTTTGAGGCAACAGCATAAGGCCCTGACCTCCCTCTGCTCCCAGAGTTCCCTGTGCCCAGCCACTTGGGCTAGTTCCCTTCAGGCCAGCAGAGAGACACAGTCCCTTTCACACCTCTGGGTCTCACTAGGGAAGTTTTCTGGGCAGAAACTATCACTTCATCTATCTCTTCATCATGACAGACTAGTACAGCACTCACATCTCAGCAAAACGCTGCAGCGGTTCACCTATTGATCTACTGCCCTGTATTTCCCTCATTCCTGAACAAAACCTAAACATACATAAACTGCTCCACTTGGGACAGGACCCTTTTCCCAACCCAAAGAAGGCACTTCACCTTTTTCTGGCTCAAGACTTTAGATGAGGAGGTGCTGATTCTCAACCTGGCTGCTTCGCACTCTGCTGCGAACTGCTGGAGGTCACCGTCTGACAAAGCCAAGAGAGTCTCATCATCTGCATAAAGCAGAGACCCAATCCTAAGGCCACCTAGCAGATCCCCTCATCAATTTGGCAGCACCAGAAATTCTCTCCAGTTATGAACAGGTCATCTCCAGGTCCATAAAATGTGAAAACTGGTTGGGTGAACCCCAAGCGCCCTCCAGGACCCTGCTGAGGGTCCAGAGTTGGTCCAGGGTGAAAACCACACTTCTGAATCTGAGGTTCAACTATCCAATGGACCATTGTCTTCAGATTTACTGATTTAGAATTATTACAATTATTTCCAAATTATAACTACCCTACATTTTAATCATAATTTAATGTCTTTTCAGTTCAGCTTTTATTTTGATCATCCTCCAGTTTAGTATTTTTTTATCTCATTGTCCTTCTCTTCTGTAGCTCATTTTTTACATATTTTCTCTTTCCTCTCGTCAGCCAGGACTTTTCTTCCTCTCCTTCACTCGATCCATATGTCCTCCTGTTCCTCCTCCCCACTCCTCCTCCACCTCCCCAGGTTCAGCGGTGTGGAACAGTTCAGTATTAGCTCTGAAATTAGCAGCAATCCCCCGTTAAAGAGTTGGCAGGAGCGGACACACACACACACACACACACCCGCATATGCACACACACGCTGAGACACCCCCACCCACTCTCACAGTGGGAAGTGTTAATGGTGTAAAAGCTGCTGCCACCTTGGAGACATGAAATTACTTCAGATCGTCTTTTGCTTCATGTCTTTATCAGTCCTCCTCCTTTTCTTTTTCTTAACACAGTCGTTTTTTTCTTTTTCTTCTTTTTCTCCGTCCTTTCTCTGCAACCACTTCTGATTTCTATCATTCCTTCCCTCCCTCATCCTTTCTTCTCCTCTTGTCCTCCTTTAACCTTCAAAAAGACATCTCTCTCCGTCTCCTCCTCTGGCCTGCAGCCAGAAGACAGTGAATGAGTCTCTCTTCCCTGGCAACCTACATTAACTCCCCCCTTGTACTGTTCCTTTGGTCCCATCATTTCTTTCTATATGCATCTTTATATCTGTTTTAATACATGATCTTATTTGTTACTAATCCTTTCTTACTTTTACACTTAGCACATTTTATGGCTGTATCTTCTGAGGTGATGGTTAATTATAACAAATTTTGCATAACTTAAATAACCTTTTTTAGATTATAGTTCACCAACAGTAGGATGTTCTCCAAACACCAAATTTAAGCTTCAGTAAACTGTATCAATCAATCAATCAATCAAATTTTATTTGTATAGCACATTTCAGCAGCAAGGCATTTCAAAGTGCTTTACATCATATCAAACACAGAAACACAATGCAACATAGACTCAACAATCAAAACACAACATTAAATCAAGTTCCATCAATAAATTTGTAATTGATTACGTTTCAAATACAATCCTAAACAGGTGGGTTTTTAGTCGAGATTTAAAGGAAGTCAGTGTTTCAGCTGTTTTACAGTTTTCTGGAAGTTTGTTCCAAATTTGTGGTGCATAAGGCATGTTGACTCATGTATCACCTTATAGACTCTCTCATTCTGTGCTTGTGGTTTGTTTCTCATGTACCAGGGATTATTTATCAGTCTGAACACTTTGAAACAGTTAAAGTCATGATGCCTTATGTTAAAGAGGGAAACACTCTTGAAATGAATGTTTAACAGGAGAATATCTTCAAAACTACAAGGAATGAGCAGTTTGGTTCAAAGCCAACAAGATTAGCAGTGTGGTGTGGTGAGCCCCATCTCAGAGCTTAGTCCAGCAGATTAACTGTAGGTGACATCGGTGTTGTTTTTGAGGGAAAACCAAGAACCACAGAGGAACTGTGGAAAGTGATCTGTCATTCTGGTCACAGGTGCCAAAAGTTAACCAACTATGTGGAACAGAGATGCAAGCACATTCTCAGAAACAGTGATTCCATTGGGTTACAAAAAATACTTTTGGAAGTTGTCTATGTTTTTTCAATTGAATTAGGACTATTTTGCACCATTGAATCTAGAAATTACATCAATTTTTCTCAGTCAAGTCAGGTTTTTATTCTAACTTGATTTAGAGAAATATAATCTGACTAAATTGATGACATTTTTGTGACATTATCAGTTCATTTCCATTCATATTTCTCATCCAAAAAAGGCTTACGGAGAAATAAAAGAATTCTAACAGAATGTGTTAATTAAATGTTACAAACTTGGATTTCTGTAAATTGTATAAAACACTGATAAGGGTAAGTACATGTAAATTGAACATTGCATCTTCATTGTGCAAAATTCTCTGTCTCTATTCTGTCCTGATGGAATCTCTCCCACTGCTCATCACTCATGAATCTCAGATTCTCCAGATGTGAGAACAAGTCATGCATTTTGATGCTCATGCTGCATCCATATTTCAGAAAGTTGACCTGATTGAGCAAAACAGGTCAACTTGTTTTGAATCCAAAACTGTGATTTTTGGATTCAGCACATCAAAATGACCCTAACACATTTGAAAAACCCCTGACAATCTTATGGCTGGTCACCAGTGTTATACTATTACTCAATATTTGTTCAGCTATTGACAGGAAAGACAAACTGTCAGTCATCTGGTTTAGTTATCTGGTTTATCCAGTAAATGTTTAACTTTTAGAAAGAAATTGCAGGCACTTGTGTTTCTGAACAGCCTAAGATTCTTTTTCAACACTTTATCTAGACTGAGAACAAATCTGTTTAACGGTTTTGATCTGGAACGGTATTCCTGATGCTTTGGTGTGCAATGGAAATAGATAATGTTATAAGAAACTGAGGCTTGACATTTTTGTTAAGCTAATTGATATTAGTTTTATTACAATTATATTACAATTATACACAATCAGAATAAATAAAGCCTCAGACGCAAAAGATTTAGCAGTGAAAACGAGTGCAGGCATTCTGTGGATGTTTCCACTGTCCATCACACATGGATTATATAATTAGGTTATTGGGGGAAAAAAAATACTGTGCATGAGAAGGTATTTCAGTCGTCTGATTCGTCTGTGTTGGACATATGACACATCAAAGCCCCATGACCATGGCCAAAAATATTTTAAGTTCAACGTGATTACTGGATTACACTGGGCCAATTTTCTCCACACTTGACAGCTTTCACTGCACAACAAAATGTTGTTCAAGATCTGCATCTGCTGATTCATAAAGTCTTATGAACTTTGGTCTCCTTATTTGAATATTGTGAAGAACTTCAGTTATCAATAAATCAAATGGAGGTATTGGAAAATTTGGATCATCCTTGGTCTGGTGGAACATTCAGAATCACTCTCCGGGCAATATGGGTGCTGACTTGCAGGGTTGGTACAGGTAGTTTTCCTTTATTAATTTGTCAAATGATGTTCCAATATTTCCAGCAGGAGAACTGGAAGGGTCAGGTTTATATGATCCTTCACACTGGAAAATTCTGGCTTAGGACATGTTTTTTTTTTCTTGGTTGGAATAGTCATGCTATGTAACTTCTTTGAAGATAAAAACCCTAGTAAGGTTACTACCTGGTTCTGAGTAAAATCAGGCCATTGGCCCACAGCCCCCTATGTAAACACACACACACACACACCCCCACCCTCACACACACACACACACACACACACACCGTCAGGGACACACATACAGCTCTGTCCAACATGTAATACTGATACAAGAGGCACAGACCCTGCACCACTGATGCTAGTTCACTTCTCAAAAAAAGAGTAAGGCTGGATGTACTATTGACTAACATACTGTATTCCTTCCCTAATGCAAATCAAGTAGAGTTGTGTAATGTGAATATGAATTATTCAGTTTTAAATACAACTCTAATTCAGTTGAATCAGCTCACAACAAATATCTTCTCAGGGCATTTTACAAGACAAACTGATTTATTTACCGTCAGTTATTAGTAACATATTATTATTGTTATTATTAAATAACAAAACTACATCAGCACAATAACAGTGAGGATGTACCCTGAGCATTAATTGATTGAAAATCAAGACAGAAGAAAAGCCAGTGGTTGCCACCCTGCCTGCTGATCAAAACAACCTCAGTGCTGAGGCCAGGATGGAGACTTCACACAAACACACACCAACACACACAAACACATGGGGTTAGGTCAACTTCATTCATGAAAGATGAGCTAAGCACAGAGAAAAGAGCATTCCTCTTTCTTCCTTGCAGCTTTTTATTCTTCCAGGTGTTTATATGTATAATGTACTGTATGTATATATATTATTTAATCCTGATAACACACAGGCTGCTAAAGGCAGAGCACCGATCTTTGTGAATGAAATTCAACCCAGCAACATTGAACTATGATTAGATGGAGGTACTTCATGCTATTTTAAGTTTAGGTTTACAATCCCATGGCTGAATAACTTAACTTCTGGTTGAAATAATGTCTTATAAACCTTTTTAGCAGTCAGTAATCAATTACAAAACGTAGCAGGTAAAAAAATAAAGTAAAAAAAAAAAAAAAAAACAGATGTTATTTTGATGAGTTAAAACAAAGAAGAGCAGATTTCTGCCTTCAGCTGATCTAAAATGCTGAAGGAAGAGTTATGAGGAAAATTAAAAAGAGAGATCATATTTGTATCTATATTCAGGCAGTTTTTGTAAATCTATTGTGTTTAGGTAATGCAGTCAAAATAACTCTAACCCTTTATTAAATTCCAAACCAAAAATAAAATGCACATCACACCTAAGTAGTTCTATGTATTTCCGGTGCTTCACTCCAGTCAGTGCTAACCTGCAGCTCTGACCGAACGCTGAGCAGAGCTGCTCCGTTTCTCGTTTTTTCATTGCTGCCCGTTCTTCAGAACGTGCTGCTCACAGGCCGGCTCAATAACGGTCACTCCACTCCAAAGGTTGACGCATGTGTTCCCGGTGCTGATCATGATTAAACTCAGAATCATAGAGCTCCACTCTGAGCAGCTCTCTGGTAGCAGACGGCATGTCTGCCGTTCCACTTCGGTGGTTGACATGTTGTTTGGAGTTTGCAGTGACGTAAATCATGGGCCAGTCAACAAATTCAGTCTGCTGTCAATCAAATCACTTGCATGCAGTGCGCAGCATGGAGTGGCTAGTGCTAGACATGAAATGAGCACAAAAAACAGAGAAGAGCTGTGCAGGATGTTCTGATGGAGATGAATCTGGCCGCTCCACTGGAGACTCAGATCTAGTTCTCAGGTTTCTCTCCTGTGGATTCAGCTGCAAGTTTTAGTCCATGAGGAAGACACCTTGTCTATTTTTAAAAGCTTTAAATCTTCCCTTTTGGATAAAGCTTATCATTAGACTGGCTTATGTTATCCTGATCTCTTTGTAGTTCTGGATGCTGTTATAGGTTTAGGCTGCCAGAGGACACTCACTCCAATACATTCCTCTCCTTCGCTCCAATTTTACATTATTAAGTGGTATTCCAGACTTTAAAGGTTTCTTCCACTTATAAGGGTAAAATCGAGTTATGTTTAACTGTCACTGTCTCCTTTTATATAGGATGCTGTCACTGTCTTTCAGTGTTTAGCTCTGTCTTTCTCTTCGATAAAAATTTTATTGAGAACTGTATGTTCTCTCTTTCATCCTACAGCTACGGAGACCCTAAAAAGACATTGAAAAGAAAAAAAAAACTTTCTGGTGCACACCAGATACTATGAGGTGCCCATGAGACAGTTTCCTTTTGTGTTCAATGTCCCAGTAGAGGCTCTGTATATTAAAAAGGGATCTTTCCACTGTCACTGGATGCTCATACAAGAGAAATAACTCTTGGTGGCTGGTTTCTTTAGGAGAAACATTTTTAAACCAATGTAAATAATAAATCAAACTTTTTTATGACTAGGATCAAATTAAAATTTAAGTAGTTGACTCTGAATCTGACTGACTGGATTGAACTGATATTTTTAGTTAAGTGACAGCTGAGATAATATTTGTTGTAAACTAGGTCTTTATGTATAAACTAAACTGAGTTGACTTAATGGCTTGACCAGGTTTCTGTTTTATTTATCAATCTCATTTAATCTCATTTATCCTTAACTGTAGCATTGAGAGTCATATTAACTGAGGGGAGAGTGGTTCATAAACACGGCTGTGTATCTTTTATTTGTTAGTACGGTAATTTAAGTCATAATGCTATTTTCCATAACTGAATTAAATAGACAAGGGACTACAGTTACATTGATGTTGTCAACTGATCAGCTGTTTAACCTCGTGATGAAACTTTGGATTGATATTTCTACCAATGCTCAATCATGACTTATTTATATCAATTGATTTGTTGTTATTGCTGGGCTGTGAAGAGGCCACATGTATCAATGACTGGAGAAGAAAGTGCTCCACTATTTGTTCAAATACTTTTCTAAATACCTACTTGTTCTTCAAATGAAAGTAAAGATGAGTGATCTGCAGCCATTTGATTGTTATTATGATGGAAATCAGACATTTTCCCAAAGTAAACCTTAAATTAGGACAACATTTATTCTTTTTGTCTTATAATCTTTGGAAAACATGTGCAAATGACCTTGATGAACTGAGCATGTCCTTATGCTCACATCCCAATATGATTCATACAATGGAGCCAGAATTTCAGGCTCTGCTGTCAGTAAACCCCAACAACGTTTTAGCCATTACAGATCAATGCTTTGTGTGTTTGTGTGGAGAACTTTTTAACAAAAGTTTCATTTTGTTAGACAGATGGCAAATGTGTTTTTTTCTGTCTAGCAAAAATGATATTTCCAAGTTAAGACATACTACAACAGGCACAAACAGCAAAGTAAAAATATTACAATTAGCAACAATAACTTCCGATTATTAATTTGAAAGTTGGTACAGTAGAAGAAGAACAAGTGATTAAAAACCTTTGAAGGTAGACTGGGCTGCCCTCGGAATGAATGAACCTTTATAAACTACATAACACACACATTGTGTGACAAATCTGCCTTGGAAAAATTTAATAACTCACTAATGCACATGTATGAATATATTAAAAGCTTACTTAGTCAGCAAAAACTGCAGAAGAAATAAACACTTAATTTGAAACGTAGACTACTCTGTTAAACATTTCTTACCCCACTGACTGCTGTTGTATCTGTTTTTGCACTGCAGTGGTTCACCCTCTGTCTAACATAATATGCCATAAAGAAGATGGACTGATTCAAATCTTTGCTGATAAAGATTCAGATTATGGTTTACTTTGTGGAAGTGGTGATCCGTTGTCAAACAGCCTGCAGGTGGCCGAGGTGGAGCAGACGCCGCCGCAGCTGAGGAACGGTAAGACTAGAGCTAGTTAGACTGATGGAGGAAATGACCACTGCAACAAGAAAAGCTAAAACTTTAATTCAGAATTTTTTGAATGTTGCATGGCATTAGGTTGTTTCAAGAATCCTTTGGCTGTCTGGGAACTGAAACGTACCAGAACTGCACATTTCTGAACTTAGATAAGGTAAGGTAGCACATTTTCAGCAGTAAGGCAGCCTTAAAGTGATTTACCTAACAAATAAGTAACTTATGTCATCATTTCCTGTCCACACATACAGACTCAAGGTTTAAAGACTGTCGAGTAACAAATCACAGGGATCTGGATATATTAATGTTCAGTTTTGTAAATGAAATATAAACCCAACAAAAGAAAAAAAAGGTCTTGGTAAATTCTAACTAATTTGGTTCAGAATATGGAAGAAATGAAAAACTGTTTGAAAAATACTATAAGTAAAAATTAGAGTACAGTGTTGTCTTGAGTTGTATGAATTTAGTGAATACTCATGAACAAAAATGAATGTAACTGCACAAATATGTTTACTTCTCTATTTCTCTGATGGTAATTTGATGTCATCAGTGATGTCATCAGTCACATGCAAATTACAGGAATAAATTACTGTCTTCACACACCTTTAGTCACGTTTTTCTTCAGTCCCTCTATCTGCCACCATTTCAAACCTTAGAAATCTTGTTTTACAATTAAAACAAGATTTCTAAACAAATCTGACAGCAGTCAGATTTTTTTAAGAGCCCACTAAATTGTAAATTCAGTTGAATATTTCTGCCGTCCAGCTGATCCCCACTCTGACCTCTGGGACCCTTGCAAACTGATGCTGCTATAATAGAAAATGTACAATGTTTCCTCACTGCAAGATATGAATTTGATCAGATCTACATGTTGATCAGCCTGCCAATCAGTACGAAGGTTTCCTCTCATCTGTTCTTCTTAACACACTTCACACACCTGGCTGTCTGCTACCTTCAGCGCTCTGTGTGTGTTTTTGTATGTCCCCCTCTCTGACAGAAATCCTGTTTGTACAAAGCAACAGAAAGCTGAATAATTGATGCTGGATGTGGTTCACAGCAGGCTCTCTCTCGAGCCTTCTTACACCTCTCGCTTTCCAAAAATCTCCCGTCTCCAGCAAATTCCCCTCCTGTTGTTGTTATTGTTGCTGTTCACTGTGTCAATAATAATCAAAAGCAGAGACAAGAGCCAGAAGACTCTTGAGAAATAGGCAGATATGACGTGGAGTGGAATAAACAATAAACAAATGGTGAGAAGAGTGCAGAGGATAAATCTGAATATGTCAGACTTCACACATTAATGTACGCTGTTAGAAATTAAACAAGAATACAGTACCGTATTTTCCGCACTATAAGGCGCACCACATTATAAGGCGTACCTTCAATGAATGGCCTATTTTAAAACTTTTTTCATATATAAGGCGCACCGCATTATAAGGCGCATAGAATAGACACTACAGTCGAGGCTGGGGTTACGTTATGCATCCATTAGATGGAACTGCGCTAAAAGGAATGTCAACAAAATAGTCAGATAGGTCAGTCAAACTTTATTAATAGATGACAAACCAGCATTCTGAAAACTCCGTTCATTCCTAAAATGAATAAACAGCTGTTTTATTATTTCCCCCGAGGTAAAGTATTTTCGTGACACAGTCTATCTTTTAACAACAGCAAGCTATAACATATAGTGGAGGGGAACTTTTCCTCGATTCAATAAATAAGTAAAAAACAGTCTGATACTGTTACGGTAAATCAAACGTTAGTGCAATCACAATATATATCCACTTCCGCACCATTGATTCGTTCATGTTAAATTCTCTCGCTGCTGCTCTGTTCCCGTGTTCTACTGCGTGACTGATCGCCTTGAGCTTAAACTCTGCGTCATAAGCGTGTCTCTTAATAGGAGCCATTTTGGGGTCTTTACACACAACCCAGCGTGCACCGCGCGCTTCTTCTTCTACTGGGGAAAATGAAGTCGGCGGCTGCTTACCGTAGTTGCGAGACCTGTTGTGGCTCAATATTGGTCCATATATAAGGCGCACCGGATTATAAGGCGCACTCTCGGCTTTTGAGAAAATTGAAGGTTTTTAGGTGCGCCTTATAGTGCGGAAAATACGGTAAATTATCCTTTTTTCAGGTGTAATACTATTTCAATTAGAGAATAAAAATGTTAAAAGAGTTTATGTCTTTTGTAAAATCTTCTAATCTGTATTTTTACATCTCTGTCAGCCTCTCAAATGCTTCTTTTGAGGCTCATAAATGATATGACTGAGCTGGGTTGATAGGCAGCTGAAGGACAGGAAATTGTTAAGAGTACCTGAATGTGTGTGTGTGAACTAAATGACTGATAAGGTGACACACTGACAGATGACTGACTTGTTCATGAAGCCTGCAGATTACGGAGCAATCTGTGCACTAACACTTAGAGAATATTACAAGGTCACTGACTCAGTTCTTTGTAGGACAACACAACTCGGTGAACAGCAAGCCGCCCGACTGACCTGTTCATACATAATGAACGTCACTGCTCATTCAAATGCCATAATTACCAGCTCATAAATTTATTACGTCACCAGTTATGCTGCCTTGCAAAAATATTGCACATCTTTCCATGTTACAAACACACATTTCAGTGGATTTTCATGGGATTTTTATACAGGGTTTCTCCCAGAAAACTTGCTAAACCCAGTGCTTGGGGCAGTAAGACAGTTATCCAGCAACTTTAAACTTTAAAAACTGTTTAAAGTTGAGAGAAAGTTTGAAAATGTCACTTGATAATTACCTAAACACTGACTATAAAGGTTTTAAAAAAAGACAATCATTTGAAAAACTAAAATAAATAAACAATGCTTAGTCTGGTGGGACCATAAGTAAAGCCTGGTGGCCCACCAGGCTTATGATACACTGGGGAAGTACCTGTTATATGATAATTAAAAAAAATTAATAGAGATAATTCATTTTTTCCACCCATTATGTCAGGCTTGCCATAATTTCTCAGCAAAAATTAATCCTACACCATTCATTTTGGTGCACATCAGTAAGTATTTTTATAAAGTCCAGTATGAAATGTATGGTTATCAGAAATGTGTGCATTTGAGAACACAGTTGGGTTGGGGTGACCTGGTTGATCAATTACTGGCAACACTTAGTGGATCTGACTTCCCACAGGCCAAGCTTGAGTAGCTGTTGGTGCATTATGGGACATGTGGTCTGATCGGCATCAGAGCTTTGTATGTTTCGGAACAATAAAATAACTATTGTCATATGCTCAGAAAAAATGGCCAATAAAATTGTACTTCATATATCTATCTGACCAATGGGCTTTTAATAACAGATATATGAAATGATTTATAATTGGGATTATATCACAGCTTGGATGGGGTTTTGAGCTTTGGCATGTTTTGTGATACACCAAAATATGATTCATGTTATAGTGAAGTGCATGTAAAATGATAATTGTTTTTTTTTGTTTGTTTGTTTTTACATTTACATGTTTGATTCATTAGCATAAAAACTGATTAGATTACAACAAACTACTCTCAAAAGAAACAAAAAATATAGTGTAAATTTATCATTGCAATTATAAGTGTAAGTAATATGCACATTTTATTTTCTAATATACTTTTACAAGCAGTAAAAAATGAGATTCTTCATACTAGTATTTAAAGATGTTGTCGACGTTACACAACATAGAACCTAAAGCATGAAGAAAGAAGCAATGACATGGAAATAAAGGTGAGAGACACGAGTCCTGACGAAGGCACACATGTTTACACAAGAAAATAGGGAAACAGAGTGGAGGAAGTGAAAAGGGAAAGATAAAAAATGACAAAGAAAAGGCTTTACGGACCGTAATAGATATGGGGGATAATGTGGCAAAGAGAATTAAAGAGAAAATTAGGGAAAGACATGAATAAGAAAAGCAGAAAATTAAATGATAATATGGGACAGGATTGAATAGAGCTGCGGTGAGAGGCAAAATGAGTGGCGGATTTGCATAAACACCCATTGTGTTATTGTTGTTGCAATTAGCTTCAATAGCTTTTAGCCTTTTACTCTCACAATAGCAGTGTGGGAACATTGGTATGAAGAGAGCTGCACAGTATGATATGTCGCAGAATGCAGAAGAATACCCAGACACCCCACTACTAGGGAAGCTTTAATACTGCTCACATAGAAGCTGAAAGGGCCACAAATGACCACAGAGAGCTAACCTGCATGCTCAGAATCTGTGCTCACAACAATCATTTCTTTGTAAGAAATCACAGTGTAGTCCAAGCAATTCTACTCAGAGTTTGTAGATCTTCTCTGATGTTAATGGTTACCAAAGGGCTCATAATAAATATTCTTCAATCAACAGCGGTGGGTACTCTCCAAACATCTTCCCCAGGTCCATGTCTCTGAAAGGCTCTCCTATGTTTTATTGAGTTACAACCATTTAAATAAGAACTGTCTCAGTGGTACTTCTGTCTCAGTGGTTTTAAGAACTGTGTACATTTAAGAACTATTGATGATATCAACTCCAAAGCTAGGTCTCTTTATTTCCTAATATATCTTGGAAAAATCCTATAACTATTTTAATACAAAGCCACTCACTCAGCCTCCTACTATAACTATTTGAATGACTAAAAAAATAAGGTTACACCTATTTTAAGACGTTAAATATAATTTATAATTTATTTGGGAAGATATTTTTCATTAACTATTTAATTTCCCCCTGCCTCAGCAGAAAACTCAGCATGAATCCAGCTCTCTCCGTACACTTTGACCTAGTAAGTTAGACAATCCCCACATGTAGGCTGTGTTCACACTGCAACCTGAAGTGACACAATTCCAATTTTTTTTTTTGCCTTAATGTGACCTGTATCTGTTCTTTTCATGACAGTCTGAACACAGGTCGGATTTTTTTCGAATGTGACCCAGGCCACTTGGATATTCGATACGTATATGTGATCTGAATCTGAAGAGCCAGGTCACATTCATCTGACGTCAACATCATTGATACTCGACAAATGTTCCTATTCTGCATCCTGATACATGCAAATGGGAAGAAAAAGTAAAATTTACAGCTTTACAATAGTCATCATGTTCCATGATGATCGCCATCATCATGGAACATGGAATTACAACACACTTTACCCAGAGCATTTAGAAGGGGGAATAAAATGTATTACTTTTCTAAAACCCAAACAGAATCTGGAAAACTGTAAAAGATGGATAAATGATTGTGACCGACCTCACTTCCACGTGTCCATCTGTATGAAGGTAACTGCAATTACATCTCTCATGTTGTCATCATTAAGCTTAATGGTTAAATCAAGCATGATACATAAAGCTGAGTCCAAACAATAAATGTGTTCTATGCCTACAAATCTGTTTCAGTTTTTTGTACCACATGCCTGAAAATTTACAGCTTTACAAATAGTCATACACAACCGGACATATGCATAAGTACCTATATATATCCATACATATCAATGCATGTATGGACTATATGTACATTTGTGAAATAAAAGTTCTGCTAAAATTCCAGTTACCTTCAGCCGATACAGTGGATGATTCTTTTTTCTGGCTTTGGCTGCAGTGTTTAAATCTTTGCATTTCAATATTCTTTTTTCGCTTGCTTTCACACTCCTCACTCCATGCAACACACATTCAGTGCATGAGTGGAGCGCTGAGTTCTTAATCATACTGAGACCTGGCAGACACTCCGAAGTCTCTAATAAACACAGCCAGCCTCATGGCTGACCCATAGACACATTGCCACCTCTTTTGGCCAGATGGACCTGTCTGTGTCCCTGAGTGTGTGTGCTCACGGGGGTGTGCTTGTGTGTGTCTGATGCTTGTCCTTGAATGAAGACATGATGGTCAAACTGTGTGTGTTACCAAATGTGAGTCTGTAAATGAGTTAATGTGAGTATGCTGACTAACTGGACATCCCATCAGCACGGCATCTGTGATCTCAGCTCCCAGGAGGGAAGTCCCTGTCACCTGGACAGGTCTATACAGATCTATAGATCTATACAGATCTACAGACGTCTATGCAGGTCTGCATGTACCTGTATGCAGGTCTGTATAGTCCTGCATAGACATCTATATGCAGGACTTCTATAGCCTATATCTATGTCTATAGAGACCTACACAGATTTATACAGGTCTATATACTGTAGATCTATACAGGTCTTAGAAAAACATTAAACAAATTTCACTCATTGTTGATAAGCAATGCTAACAGCACTGCGGGATGCGGTCAGAGGACGGGTGGTTAGCTGTAGTTGTGGGAACATTAACACTATGAAAACACTGAGAGTCATTACTGCATTGGAGATGTTTGTGACAAATGGAAGAAATGAAAGTGATCAAAGGTCCTCATCAGTAGGAAGTGTGCACAAGCTTTTACTTTATATATGTTTTTATGTGACATATATTTTGGTGTTGAGCATTTTTTAAAAGATTTCCTTTTTCACATAATGTTTGAGTTAATAAAAAACATGATTTGAAAACACATTATAACATCCTGTAAAACTAATGTTCTGTTGTACCACAACTGTTTTTTTTATTTGTGTATTTAAGTTAATTTACACTTGGTAGCTGATTTCTTTTTTTTGACACACTTAACATATCGTGATTTTGTAAATATCCATCCATCCATTTTCTGTGCATCCTTGTCCCTAGTGGAGTCAGGAGGGGTGCTGGTGTCCATCTCCAGCTAACATTCCGGGCGAGAGGCGGGGTCATCCTGGACAGGTCGCCAGTCTGTCGCAGATTTTGTAAATATTTATAAATAAATATTTTTTTTTATTCTGATGACTGCTTTATAAAGGAAAGTGATCAAAAAAACAATGTGTGTGTATATATATGTGTGTGTGTGTGTGTGTGGGCGTGGGGGGGGGGGTGTATAATAATTTAGCCACTCCAGCAGCCTTTATGAATTCAAAAATAGAAGCAAAACAAAATGTATTACATGGCTATGAGGTGAATTTGCACAAAGGAGCAAAAATCAGTTACCGTATTTTCCGGACTACAAAGTGCACCTCACTGTAAGCCGCACCCACAAAGTTTAAAAATAAAAAATTTAAAAAATAAAAAAAAGAAACGTACATATATAAGCCGCACCGGGCTATAAGCCGCTGGTATCTCCACTGCTCTTGGTTTTTGGAATACATCTGCTATTAAGGACGCAGCCCGGCATCTCCAACGCCGAGCTTACGTGCAGTGGCGATTGATACTCAGCGTATTTTTGAGCTGAGATCTTCAGAATGAATTTAAAGTTACTAGCTCAGTTGTATTCATTCAGCATGATGACAACATGAGAGATGTAATTGCAGTTACCTTCATACAGATGGACACGTGGAAGTGAGGTCGGTCACAATCATTTATCCATCTTTTACAGTTTTCCAGATTCTGTTTGGGTTTTAGAAAAGTAATACATTTTATTCCCCCTTCTAAATGCACTGGGTAAAGTGTGTTGTAATTCCATGTTCCATGATGATGGCGATTAAAAGAAAATTAACAACTTTTTCTTCCCATTTGCATGTATCAGGATGCAGAATAGAACCATAAGCCGTATGGTTCAAAGCGTTGGAAAAAAGTAGTGGCTTATAGTCCATAAAATACGGTAATAAAAACTCAACATGTTAGATTTGAGTCCTTGAATTAACTCCTCAGAAAGAGAGGTCTCTGTTTATTTAAAACAGATGAAAATTAATTTTATCTTAGACGTTGTAACTTTAAACCACCAGTATCTAGTCTCTTAAACTAGACTTCCAGTTAACACACATTGGTTCTGCTACACACACAGATAAACATTCTGCAGGACTGACATTCCTGCATTAAACAAATATGAGTAATAACCAAGGCAACAAACCAAAAACAAATATGTATATCCAAAAACTAACCACTCTTTCCGAGTGCTAACTTGTTAGCTTTTTAAATAGATTTCATTTTTCTTTGTTCAGTGCATTTTTTCTGAAAGGACAACTAGACATTTCCTGACATTCATCATCCACTGGGCTGAACCTTTACATCTTTTGAAACTTTGTAAGAATATACAGGAAAACTTTTTTAAAGCACGTTTTAGTCCAAGTTTGAGTTCAAAAACCACAAACAGCACGAAAAAATATAAATCTTGCTCTGAAAAAAGAAAACTCACATTAATTGGAGCTAACTCAAGGCAGCACTGTACCTGCTTTGCCTCCCTAATGTATCCAACAACCAACTGCCAAGGGCCTGTTGTGTGTGAGCCAGGAGAATCTGAATCCAATTAAACTTAGTGATCAGGTTCAGCTTCAAATCATAAATGATGTGCGAATCAAAGGCGGCTGGAACAGAAATCAAAGGCGTAGGTGTGGGAAGTCCTCAGGTGATCTACTGAAGCTTCTGGTCTCAGTTTGTTGATAGGAGTGTGTTTATGTGTGAAGAGAAAAATGCTCTCAGGTTGAATTCTGTGCATTAAAAAGAAATAGAGACTATCGTTTAAAATCTTCAGTAAAAGTTTTCCATGAGGAATTATGTTCTTGATGTTCTTACCTGCAATCTGCCACTTATGTATTTATTGTTATACCCTTCTTCCTTAGAAACACTTTCTTCCTGCACATTAGTTCTTCATTCTTCTATTTCTTAGCTATTTCAGGTCAGATAAAATGGGCCGAACTACAGTACATGAGCTCCATATTTAACAAAAATGAACACCAACAGTAGAGAGGCAGAAAACCCCTCATAATTCATTGGCACTTTCTTATTGCTTTTACCAAAACTGAGTTTGTTTTTGGTGAAGTGTTTTAACAAAAAGGTCAATGTGAACACTATAATAATGATGAACCTATTAAGGATTTTAAAAAATGAGTCAGTTAACTCACAATTAGACATACAAAAAAAGTGTTGTCTAAAATTAGAATAATAACAAAAAGTGACAAAAAGTTATTTTAAAAACATTTACAAGACATTAAAATGCTATTCTCTAAAGCCAAAGAAAAAAAGACAAGTCCTAGACTCATTATCTTGTCTGAATAATCTCTGGAAAACACAATACTAATTACAAAATAAGTTATAATTAATAAACACATTTATAATTGTCAGTATTAATAATAAATGCTAAACTATTTAATTTGACCAAACATATTAATATTATTATTATTATTATTATTATTATTATTATTATTATTATTATTATTATTATTATTATTATTATTTAAAGTGTTAATGTGTGTAAACATTTGACACATGTTAAAGCGTTAAGTGTCAAATAAATTTTGTACATTTCAGTGACATTCTATGTTATTTGCTCACTCTAAGTTTAAATTTAAATTTAAAGTTTAAATTCTACCTTTGAAAGGACTGGTGCATCAGGTGGAAGACATGAGAAAATAAGACCACATGTCTGAATTGTAACATAATAAAAAACAACACTTTTTACATCTAGAGTCCAACTCAAAATGAAATGACGCTTGTGCTTACAGGCCGAATAAAAAGTTCCATGGAGTTGACCCAGTAACTGAAGGAAAACCTGACCTCCATTCTGCTCCAGTCAGGATTTAACAGCCTGGCTGGTCGACCCTGCAGCTCTTACTGTAGTTTGGATGACAGTTTGATTAACTGTAAAAGACGAGGGCTGTTCTGGCTCGATTTTTATGGTCAACACCAAAAACTTAAAATAAATCAAAGTAGTGAAGTGAGATTATTTTTAATGTTCTCATGGTTTTTCAAAGAGCCTAACCAACTAAACAAAACAGAAGTTTTACAGTAGTTTAAAAACGAGGAATCTTTACTATGACATAGAATAGAATAGAATAGAATAGAATAGAATAGAATAGAATAGAATAGAATAGAATAGAACCATAATGAAGCTGTGTTTGTTGACAGGTAAACATGTTTATTCATTCAGCCTGGGCTCTAGACCTGTGTTGTGACTCACTGTCTCTCACACACATTCATCTAAATGCATACAGGTGTGGGAGAAGAAGACCCCCCTCCCCCCACACACACACATACACACACACTTGGAGTGTCTATCTTCAATAGATCAGGCAGACAGGTAGACTGTGTGCGTTCTATGCCTTTGTTTCGACTATGATAGAGTGAAAACAAATGCAGTCAGTCTTACTGTTATAGACAGCAGTAAATAGTCTTGCCACTTTAAACTAGTTTTGTTTTTCCTTTGCACCGCTGCAGTGAACCAACACCTGTGTTTGTTTAGTGGAAACAATCACAGATTAAACTTCAGCACCGCTTGTTAATGAGAATATATTCATCAGGTTTACATCTACAGCAACCCGTTTCACTGTAGCGGCATTAAACAACAATGTTAAAAACTTGCATGCAGGCGTGTCTGTGTGTGTGCGCACACACGCAGATGCTGCCTACTGCAGTGATTTATTAATTATAGCTGAGATCTTCAGATTTGTCCTTATATTAATAAGCTAGTTACTGACTTGAGTCTGTCGGGTGAGTTAAAGATTAGGGTGATGGCAGGGAGATCTCTCCACCTCAAACATAGGGGGGTTGTTATAAATCAGGTCAGATGCTTAGAATAGTCCTTAGAAAGAAAATGTTTTATTAAAAGAGCAAGATGAAATAAAATTTAAACTAAAACACCCACTTTTATTAAAACCACAGTGAACCCTTAATAAACCCTGTATTAGCTTAGACAACACTATTTATTGAGAAACATCATGTCCTGATTCTCATGACAGATCAAACTCAGGTAAGGAAAAATGATCTGTTCTTATCATGCTCATATCTGATGATTCAGAGATTAAACATTAGATTTACAATCCTTGTCGAAAACAAACAAATAAAAGGAGTCCCAGGAATAAGACAGAATGAAACAGACTGCTATACTTTGAATGCAGCTTCAAACAAGCAGCATGTTTTTTGACTCCACAATCTATCTTCTTTTTAGAACACAAAAGTAGATTTTGGTTAGATTAGTTAAAAAGGAGAAGAACCCGAAGACTGACAGCAGCACACAGCCTTTCACAATATAACTTTAAAGAATACCTTATGCTCATGTGCTCATATTTTTCTCCCTGTCTGAATCTATGCAATCCATTATTAACATGTTCCCTGTCAGACAAAGACACAGGTAGGTGATGAAAAATAGAAAAATAAAGACAAAGACAGAGAGAGGGTTAAATTATTGAATTTCGGATGTTCTCTTTGAAATAAAAAGTCAGATGGAGAAAAGAAGGATCTATTGTTTTGGCGAGTGACAAAAAAAAATCGAAGGTGAAAGTAGGTTAGAAAAAGAAGGCAAGGTGAGAGAGAAGGTGTGGCATCAAAGAAAGAAAGTTAACCAAAGTCAGCAACACGCTAGAGTCGACTCGTGCGACATTGGAGAGAAGACAGAGCTCACATCAGAGTGCATCACACCCCCGCCATCTAAACTATTCTCAGAGAGACAGACACATGAAGAGGAAGCAAGTACAAAGGTAAGCCCGATGAAGGAGAGGAGGGAAGGAAGGAAGACATAGAAAGGAGTAAGGAAACAAACATTAGAAAGAAAAATAGATTAAATGTCATATATTTACAATATACAGTAAATGAGAAGGTGTTTTTTTTCTGAAGCACTAAAGTTATGATATGTTCTGAACATGTTGGAGTGGTGGAATAGAGAATGTGAAAGGGGAAGATTTCCTTTGAGCCTGTAGTAGGACAGCAGAGACACATCGTCTCCCACCAGCCCTGTTACTCCAACTAAGTTTGGTTGTGAATGTGCAGTCAAACTCTAATGTGGACCAAAAAAGCAAACCTAAGACTGTATTTGGTTGAAGCAAACTATCTGGTGCGGTTCAAATGTGAACACCAAGCAGACCAGAGACCGTTCCAAAACCAGTTAACGGATAATAGCACAGGGCATTCTGGGTCAATACAACCAAAACAAACACTCAGGTCCAGCGCTAGAGTGAGAAATGGTTAGTGGCCTTTCACCAAAGACAAGAGAAAAATTCTCCAACCAATTTTTCTGACTCCAGTTTTAACTTCATGAAGACAGAAGTTGTGCTTCAGAGGTTTTTTGTGCTGCAACATTTATAAACGGTATTCAAGTTCTGAAAATTTAAAACAATATAACCATGTTATTTATGTCTTTATTTTTTACTGTATTTATTTCTGCATTCTACACATTTAAGACCATAATTATTCATATTCCTTAAATACAGTAAATAGGTTTAAGGTTTAAAGTCATTTATTTATTAATGTTTTGCAGTGGCCCAGTCAGAATGCTGACATAAATCTAGATAGAGAATAAATTCTGAAACACTTCCTATCATGATAAGAGTTTTGGTTTATTATTTTCATGATAAATTTCAGCTACTGAAGGTAAATTCAAGAAAAACCCAAAGTGACTATATAATCGGAAATGTTATTCTTGATATTTTCTCTGCTGTTAGTTCCATGAGAGCATCATAAAATGTCAGTAAATCCAGAAATATGACTAAGTGCAGTTTAGTGATATAATTCACATTTGTTTAAGACAGTGGAGTCCTGAATGAGTGTACTTCACTGGGAATGTTTTTCAAAGACAGTAATTGTGTCTAAGGTAATCACATCCATACAGTTACCTAAAAATAAGTAATAAACAGTTGTTTTTTTTAAATCATAATCTTTGTTGTTATCACAACAGTTCCACAAAATTGTATTAAGTTTATATCAATCACCCCAAACTGTTCGTCTCCTTATATGTATGAAACTCTGCTTATTTTTACAGAAGAACAAACCTCCATACAACAGCTCACCACCACAGGCTGAGATTTGCACATAGATGTACAAATAAACAAATAAAAACACACACAATCAAAGTAAATACAGAGTCCTAAACACACATAAATGCTCACATATAAGTATATAAGCAGGACAGACAGGTGGAGAGGACATCTTGGGCCCCCCAGCTGCTCCACCATTTATCTCAATTTCACCTTGTAGACGTGAGCGCTCAAACATACACAAGCCCATTGCATTAGTGTCACACTAAGCCAGAGCAAGACAGACATAAACACAGCAGACAAACTCACACACACCCCGACACGCACAAATACCTGAGCAGGGCCCCGTTTCAGACAGGAAGATAAGTGAAACTCTTGAGTAAGTTCTGGGGTAACTATGAGCATATCCTGGGTTTTCCGTTTCAGAAAGCCAGATATCGGTGAAACCGGTAATGTAGTCATTACCACATTTTAACACTTCAGGCATAATCTATTCATTTATTTTTGGGTGTCCTAAGTACAGTAGTTATGGATATTTGGTTCAGACAAATAAAATTATCCTTCTTCTTTTGAACGTTAAATATTTGTACCGTCAAGAATATTACTAATTCTCTGCAAAATCACACTCACACATTGACTGTCTGCCATGCTAACACTTGCTATTTTGCACTATTGCTAGGTATTGACATAATTAGCAATACTTTGCTAAATATGTCAAAACATATTTAACATATATAATATGTTCTATATTCTGCTTATGCTCTCATTACATTTCTAATTCCACTGGACAGATATGCACACTTGCAGGCTTCTTTTTACTCCTGTTGCCATGGTGAATCGCATTATCTGCACTCCATTGATGAGGGCGTCTATACTCATGCTTAGGCTTAACTCAGGTAACTTGACTCAGAGTTGAGTTACCTAGTTGATATCTCCTGTTCTGAAACCAAAGACTCTGGGTATCATTAAGCCGGGTCAGTTTATTCAGAGTAACTGCCATCAACTCAGAGCTTATTAACCCTGTTTTCTGAAAAGGGGGCATGAGTAATAGTTTGTTGTTTTATTTTTTATCTTTTGTTAGTGAGTCATGACTCACACCAGTGATTTAGGCATTAATTTACCTGACTGTTAAAACCTGCATCTGGGGTTTAATTGTAGTGCCTGGAAGTTGTTCACTTGGTCATTATTTTTATCTGTGCAGTTCCTGCTCCAGAGTGACCTTCACATGCTTAGGTTTACTGAATTAGGAGCTACTGACTGCTGTCACCTCTCAGCTCTGCCACATTCTGTCACAAATCCCCTTTTTTCTCTAGTACTGTAATCTAACGTGGACACGAAAACTAAATATTTTATACAATGCACCAGGCATGAGTTCACTTCCTAGGGTCAAATCTATTTTTTTCCAGCAAAAGTGAGGATGATGGTCTGCAGAGGGATGACAGATTTCTGAAATCAGTACAGAACACCAGTACATATTGAGAAACACGTTTTCATGTAAATATGTAGACGTTAAAAAATACACATACCAAGGCATACACACAGTAACTGCATTTAATCATATTTCCAAACTGACTGATATTCTGACGTTGATGTTCTCGTGGGACAAACAATTGAGAAAAGAGCAACAACAACATTTCTGATCAATCTGTCAGTTTTGTTTTTATTTACCCTCAGTAACTAAAATTTATTATGAAAATGATCAAATAAATATGATGACAAATGTTCACACTTACTTGTCAGTTGCTCTATAATAAAAAGCGGAACAAAAGATAATATTCTCACATGTAAAGAAATATTTTACTAGCTTTAGTGGGTTTTATTCCATATTTTCCTTTATTCTTTCACCACTGTGTACATATGTTAAGATAATCTCTGAAAACCACTTTATTTTACACAGACTCTAAATTTAGATTAGTATAAATTCAGACTGCACTCGTTACCAAAGAAGAATTGAATTCTTGACTTTTTTTTAACTACACTATCTTTAATAAAAAAAACATGTTGGTGAATCATTTTAATGAGTGCACAAAACCGCTGATTTTAAACTCATTGACTGACAGTTTAATTAAATTAAGGTTTTGTTAAATCCAATATATCAATTTGTTACATGATAATAAAAAAAAACTTTGGTCTTCTTCTGTTTTTATCTCTAAGCAACTATGTGATTCTGTGTTTGTTATGATGTAAAGCACTTTGAAATGCCTTGCTGCTGAAATGTGCTATACAAATAAAATTTGATTGATTGATTGATTTTGATTGATAAATTAAACAAATCCTTCAAGGTTTGAATACTGGCAAAAAGTGAGCATTAATGTTTTCAGGACAATTATTTTTATCCATTTATTAACTACCATTAGGTTAATATTAGTAAGAGACAATAAAACCTTAACTCTAAGCCAAGCAAATATCTAATCTAATATTAACCACTGGGTTAATATTAGTAAGAGACAATAAAACCTTAACTCTAAGCCAAGCAAAGGTGTTGGATTTTAAATTTGTGACTAAACCAGGGCATTTAATGGTCAACTTTAAATGGATAAGTTGACTTTGGGTTTTCAGAAAAACACAGCA
Organism: Xiphophorus hellerii; assembly: GCF_003331165.1. Classification (NCBI taxonomy): domain Eukaryota; kingdom Metazoa; phylum Chordata; class Actinopteri; order Cyprinodontiformes; family Poeciliidae; genus Xiphophorus; species Xiphophorus hellerii. The sequence continues at coordinate 27,347,227 of NC_045690.1, forward strand.
TTTTTCTAGAACACATTCAGGTTATGGAGGACTTTTTAAAACTAATTATGCAACCAACTCTATAAATATTTTTCAACCAGTGACGGCACGGTATCATAAAAAATGCTGACGCCCCAAAAAAGAGAGACTCAAACTAGGCAGAAAACAACCTAATCCCAGTTATCATTCATCATTTGCTCTTGATAGATGCATAACACAAACACAAAATCTACCACTGCTAATTCTACAGCTACTGAGGAGCTGACGCCAACGTTACCATGGTGAGGAGGTATGCTGCTGGCCGGCCAGGTGAAGGGTCTTGGGCCGGGCGTTCGAGCAGCTGCCTGCATTAGACGGCCGCTCCCAGTAGGGGTCACTGTGAAACACACACAAAGATAAAGCGTGGAAAAGTTCTTAAACGACAGCCTTAGGACACAGAACCAGGAAAAGTAGAGAGAGTGAGGGGAAAATAAACAGGACAAAATATCAGCACCATTGTAAAAGGGGAAAAGGAGAATAGATATTAAGAATACATGTATTAATCTAATACAAAGTGAAGTACAAGTACCACTGGCAGGCACATACTATACATGAAAGTATTTTTTTAAACAGTATTAACAATTTGATGTTGTCATATCAGAAACTAATTGAAAAATGGGCATTTTTAGCTCAATGGAATAGAAAATCCAACGAATATAGACACAGTATCTATTATGAAAAATAAACTCTCCATCTAAAAAATAATGTTCTAAATTTTCTGTTCAAAGAAATGTTTCACCAAAAAAATAATACAATATCTCTGTGATAATTTATGCAAGATGTAAAACAAAAATTTTAAGAAAAAGCCTTGAGGAATCTAAGCCAACAAAAAGGCTGCACACACTCACACACCCTTATACTGTCCTACTGTAGTCTGTTCTTACTATCCTATTCCTTTTTTACTAGGTGTGTTTCTTTGTGCTGTCAATCGATTAAAATAATTTATCAGACTAATCACACTCCAGCGTTGTGGTAAATTTAAATTAATCGCTTTGCTAAATTTTGTAAGCTTGAAATGTAAAATTGCACATTTTCAAAACTATTAAAGAAAATGCTTTAATGTCTCAAACCAAACATTTCAGTTTTCTAGGTTTAAGGACGGTTTAAAAGAAGTCATTTGTTTCAAACACAATTTACAAATGAAATGTAAATTGATTGTGCTCCTTTGGTGGAACAATGATTCATCGTCACAATAAATGGATAAGATACATACTATCTTGGTTTTATCCAAACGTAGATGACTGTTATTTTTGTTGTTTTTTAACAATTTTTTGCCACTAGTGGCCTTTATTTGACACTAATCTAAAGGGGGAAGAAAAAAGGGGGAAATACATTCAGCAAGGAACCAACGGGATTCAAACTCAGAACGGCCGCATGAGGCTTAAAGCCACTGTATGTGTGGCGCAGCTCTAACCTCAGTGTTGCCGCTGAGCCCACCAGTCTAACTCCTCGTTCATCTTTTCTCTCACATTTGTGACTCTGCAATTATGAATTTTGTACAAAACTGTGGTTAACCGTGTAAAGCGCTGCTGTGGACTAGGTAACCCTTAGCAGGAGAGAGGCTTTTATGTGAAAATGAGTAAATCTGCATTATGTAATATTAAGGCATTAAAACGTTTTAGATTAATTGCATTGACAGCCCTAGTTTGTTTAATATTGTAGCTTGTTGTTTTGTGACTGTTCTTTGATTGACAGTGATGAAAACCAGAGTGAAATTCCTTGTTTATTCCTGCAAACTTGGCAAATAAAGTTGATTGTGATTCAGATAAATCGGCACAAAATTTCAACCTAACTTGGCTTGTTAGGAACCAACAGCGTCTCAACATCATGTTAAACGTTCAGTGATTAAATGTCACCTAGCAGTAAAAAAAAAAACAGCAAGAAAAAGACATCTTTTTCTTTATCCACTGGTCGACTAAACAGCTCAAGGTTTGTGAAATATTCAGGAATAAACAGATACAACTGCAGTTTAACTGCTTTATTTCTCCGTTTATATATTTATAGCAATGCTAAATGGTGCTGGCTGGGATTTGACAGGAAGGCAAAGCGACGCAGTCAAATACAAAACACAAAGCCGCCCCAGAGTCTATGCACAGAGAATTATTCAAATTTTACACACCCACCAAAGACAGGCTGTCAAAACCCATGTTGATGTGGATTTTTCATACTGAAAAAAAAGAGCACAGGAGAAGTCAGAAAAATAAAAGAGAGAAGAGAAGAAAAACTACGAAACGGAGGCAGAGCAAGAGAGGCTAGAGAGGGAGAGGAAAGAAAAAAGAGAAACAGTGAAGCAGTGTCAGCTTCCAGGAGAACATTAGCTGAACTGTGTAGCGCACCATGAAACCATTGATAATGTCGTTCTTGTTTTGTGGACATGTATTACTGTAAAACAGTTTTCTGAGGCGAGCTGCCCACTATTGTTCCTGTCAGAGGTTGAAGTGAGGGCAGCGCCGGCATAACCTGTTTCAGTTTACAGCAACAGCAGAACACAAAGAGCTGCTTTCCAGATTAAATGACCCAGATAAAGTCTAGAAATTGGATTGCTTTTTGATTTGATGCATGTTTAGGGAACATATCTGTTAAAAATGTTTTTAAAAGCAGTAAAACTAAGACTGTGGCTATTTGGAAAAAGGATTCTGGATCATGACAATGGTTAATCCATGGAGCAGCAGCAGGAATTATTTAAATAATAGTAAATGACAGACAGATTCCATTGCTTACTTTCCTAAGTACATTAAAACTGAAATTTTTTATTCTTTACACATAAATGTATCAATTTAAATCAAACAGAGCCACAGGGAACTTAACTATTCACAGTTCAGAATTCCCACATTAAACTATTTGCAGGTTTCTCTCTGGAATGTAACTCAAATTATTGGTTAGTAATTTTACTACTTGCAGATTTTTTTTGTTGAGCTCATCTAAAGAATTATGCAGAAAATGCAGCTTGAGAAGCTGAAACAGCAAGGCACAATGCTACTTGACATGCTATTGGTTAGCATTTGCAAAGCAGCCAATCCAGAAGCCACATTCATTTTCCTTGGCACTGATTGGCTGTCCCACCAAGAGCGGAGATAAGAAACCGCAGATGTTAACTTCTGTGGTAGAACCAACAATGTTTCCAATGTGTGTTTTAATGCATATTAAGGTATATTTTGTATCTGAACTATATAATAGGTAGTTATAAGCATTTTTAGAAAAGGTTTTAAGTATTCATAAACTTCAGTTGTTTGTGGATGGTCGTGGCTGCTAACCCCTTCAAATACAAGGGATCCACTCTAATAAACAATAAACGAATGTCATGTTGTGGCTTAAATCATCTTAGTGAAGACTGGTGACTTAACAGCTGTCCTGCATACAGATTGAAAAATGTATGTTGGACATTACATTTTGTTTTACTTCTTTTTTAACCCTGCCTTGGTCTTAAGAGATGGGGTCATTTGGACCACACAAGTTTTTTACTCTGTGAGCGGTCCGGCGGGGTCGCACCTGACCCTGTGTGTGCTTTTACCAGGTGTTTTTTATGCTTTCAGGATCTAAAGGTCCAACCCCACGCCCCCGCTGTCTGACTTTGACATTTGCTGTGCTCATGCTCAGCGTGAGCCAAGCCAATAGAGAGTTAAAGAATGTAAGCCAGAGAAAGTCATCGCTAAAGCAGCTGGCTGTTCGCACAGTGCTGTTTCTAAGTAGATCATTTAGAAAGTTGAGGATAAGGGAAAAACATCATTTACTTCAAGCCTTGAACGGATTATGAAGCAAAGCCGATTCAAGAGACAATCAGGATCATCTAATTTGGGCAAATGAGGTCAATAGATCAACATATTCAGTGCAGCCATATACCAGAAAATTTTACAGCACTGCATTTTTCCTGTGTAGAAAAGCTTTGTGGAGATGGTGGTTTCCTTATCAAGCAAGACTTGGTTCCTGCCCTCAGTCTGAAGCACCAACACATGCTTTACCTCTCCAGTTACAGAGGTAAAGCATGACCTCAGACCTCTCTGAGTTGTGTGGCTTATTTTACATTTATTCCAGGAAAAATACATCACAGCGAAACATGAAAATGATGGTTTCAAAGCACAAAACCTTGCCTTTCCATCCACCCGATTTTTGCTCTATCTTTACTGCTGTCAATCAGTAATCCAAGAGTGGCATTGTTTTATCCTGGGGTTGAAAAACAACAAAACATCATTGAGACGATCACCTCACTGAAGGTCAGGGGTCATGATTCAGATACAAAAAACAGACTGAGATCCATGGGCATCCGAGGCTAAAACCACTGCTGACCAAACACCCGTCAAACACCTTTGACCCGTCTCACTTTTGAACATGGTGACAATCCTCAAGGTTTCTGGCAAAATATTCTGTGGACTAAGAAAACAAAAGTGGAACAGTTTGTGAACTATTTCTAACACCGCTTTTCATCAAAGGAGAATCATTCCGACAAACATGGTGATAGTCTGAAGGTCTTTGCTACTTTGATTACATCTTACAATCGATGGAACCATGAATTGTGGAAAATGTCACCTCCACATCACCTAACTATACCCTAGCTATGGGCAATTGTTCCCAACGCTGCACTACTATGGGAATAGTTGTACAGTTTTATATGATCATTTTTACAATGATCATATACAGCTATGGAAAATATTAAGGGACCACTGCACTGAACCCCATTGAAAACCTCATGGCTATTCCTCCAAATATTGATTTCTGAACACTTCCTGAGTTAAAACATTAGTATTGTTGTTTCTAAATGAATATGAGTTTGTTTTCTTTACATTATTTGAGGTAATCTTTTTAATCATTTTGACCATTTTCTGCAAATAACTACTAAATTTTTACATGGAATTTCAGAGACATGTTGTCAGTAGTTCATAGAATAAAAGAACAATGTTCATTTTACTCAAACATGTATCTATAAAAAGTAAAATCAGAGAAACTGATCATTTTAAGTGGTCTCTTAATTTTTTCCAGAGCTGAATATACTATATTATTTATTATAGACTCACCAATATTTTCCTTTTCATGTAAATGAATTGACTGTAGGTCAGATTCCTTTTATTTCAAAGAACAGAAAGAAATGGTCCTGTTTTTTCTTTATTAAATGAAGTTTCCGTCACACAAACCCACACTCACAGCTGACCTCTCCACCCTGCTGTGTCTGCTATTAACAGAAGTGAGACCTTTGGTAAAACAATCAATCTCCAGAGAAAGAATGAGGTTCATAAGGTCACTCATCACGTCACTTATTTCTTTCAGCAACATCACACTCCTACTCCATTTCTCTGGCTCTCTCTTTTTTCTTTCTACAGTGACTTTTTTTCTTTCCATGATCTCTTCCTCTCTTGTCCCCATTCCCCATTATTTTTTTCTCTTTCCTTTTTCCCCACTCTGTTCTTCCCTCCTTTTCTAACATTTCTTGCATCACTTACATTGCCTATTGCCTCTGTATCTCCATCTCTGCAGCAAATTATTTCCTCTTTCGTCTTCCTCTGTCACTCTACCTAACTTTTAGAAACTCATTTTTCGGTTCTGTTAACCATAATCTGTGTTCTCATTAATCCTTATTGCCATCATTTGTTTTCGTGTACACGTATACATAGATTTAAAAAAATATATATATTTTTCATTCTGATTTTGTCTTTTTTCCCCCTTTCTTATTCAATCATCCCTTTTGCTACTTCCTCAACTTTTTCTTGGTTTTCATTTGGATTGTGCACCTTTCTCTAATTTTGACAGACCTGTTGCTGTGCCACATTAACTACTATATTCACAGGATAAAGACTTGGGCAAACAATTTCAATGCGATACCACACACACACAAACACAGTCACATAATGACACAGGCAAAGATACACAAGCAGAAATTCAATAACCTGTGAATAAACAATGTCACTGGTTTGTGCACATCGACACACATCCAAAGACTGACTTATAGGTAAAAGCACACTGAAATGCACACGCAGACACACTAGATCTAAACACACACTCCATCAAGCCAAAATGGCAGTGGTGGGAGGCAGCACAATGGGTATTGCCGGGTGCAGGCAGAGCTAAATTGCAGACAGCGAAGGGGAGATCTGGGCCATTTTTCAAGGCTGACTATATATTACAAATTGGCTACCAGGGCATTGTCTGGGAATACATACACATACGGTTTTACACGCACAGGCACGCACACACACATTCGCACAAAGTAAAAAATAAAAAAAACCTAATCCTGGCTTGTCCTATTGTAGCCCATAGAGCTGCAGAAATCTGGTCTTTTTTCTCATTCTCAACAATTTCCACAGAATAAACCGTGTGATTGAAAATGTGTCAGTTTAGTGGGGAGCGACACTGCCACACATACACACACACGCACACACCCATATACCAATAAAATACAAGAATACACATCAGTGTTTATTTGGTGTAACCACGTTGTTTGTTATGAGACTGTTCAAGTACTTCCAGGGCAGGGTCAAACGTCCACCCTCTGCAACAGCCATACACACCACTGACAGAAACAGCTGTCCACAGTTAGTGCTCATGTTCTGGTTCAGGTTCAACCTCTCAGTTTTCCTTCAGTGCAGAATTAAATAAAATTCAATAAAATGACTTATTTCTTTATGAATTAAGCACAGAGTTTAATCACATAAAGCTGTGACGGTGTAGATCAAAATTTTAAAATGAATTCTAAAACTGATTGCTAGTCAGTGCAAAAACTTTAAAACCAGAGTTACAGTTTATCAATTCTTCTGCTGGGGAGAGTCTAAAGACATGCAGATGTCTGGAGTATCTGAAAACAAACTTATCTTTTCTAACAACAGAAACCTAAAAGCTGGTACATGGCCACAGCAGCAGTGATAGTTGAAATATCTACAAAATACAGACAACAAGTCATAAGAAGCATAGAGACAACTGATGTCCTCAGGTATTCACAGCTATCGACCAATAGAAACTGACAGCTCTCAGTGAATGCCGAGCTGCACCAATAAACTGGCTCCTAACCAGCTGAGGCCATTTCCACTGACAAAGATCTGTTACCAATATCAGCTTTATTGGGTCAACAACAATACTTTGGAGGGGTGCAGAATACATGTGAACTACAAATCAAAATATGATTGGCTAATCAAAATGTCATTCTGAATGTATGTTACTGCTCTGTAACAAACCCTGTCTGGTGACAACATTAAACTACTGTGGCACATTGCAGCATGCCTGAAAGGTTGTTCTTCTTTTACACTAGTCTATCACAGAGAAGTAGCCCTCCATTTAAAGGAGAAAATAAATTATTTAGATTTTTTTTGTTTGTTTCCACGGTCAATATTCTCATTCTAAGCTCCCTGATGGGTGATGGGGAGGTGAATTGGGTTAACTGGTACTTCCCAACAGCTTTAATAGGACACCTGTTCAATTTTTTTTTTAATGAAACATTTAGCTTTACATTTTCTGATGACATTTCATTAAATCCAGATAACAAGTAGATAGTTCCTCAATTCAACAATTATAAAAAAGTCAGATACTCATTCTGTGATTCCTTGAAATTTTTGTGGTTTTCAACAATGTACTCTATAAAGGCTTGCTCCTAAAATCATGTTCTTATGTTACTAAACACCTCTCAGTATTCACAGATTTCTGTGGAATCTAACTTAAAAATATTCACAGAAAATCTCTCAATTCCCATAGTTTTTCAAAATTATTTAAAAGAAAGTGAAGCTTGAGAAGATCGAACACCTAGACATAATGCTCATTGACACACTGTTGTCTAGAGTTTACGAAGCTAGTCCAAAAATGTCATCTATTTTCAATGGTGCTGATCGCTGTACCCCTAAAAGTGGAAGACGTGTGTATTAATGCATGCTGCGGTATGTTTGGACTGTGCAGCCCAGGGAGTAAATCACAAAGTCAAATTTATTTTAAGTCATATTTGCTATATACAGCATTTTCATAACAACTGAAGGTAATATAATTACTAGATTGTGCTATAAAATGGTTTTATGTGGCTGGAAAACACATAATACTGCCCCTTTAAAATAGACAGTTTTAAGCATTTGTAGAAGTGGCAAATATTCGCGTATTTTAGGTTTTCATTGACAGCTGTGGCCCCGGGCCCCTGAAAATACAGGGGGTCCAGGGAAGAAGTGTTATACATAGTCCTGTTTTGGGTCACATAATATAAAATAATAATAAATACCTAGAATAAAAATTGTATTTTATCTGGTATTTTAATGGTGGTATTTTAAACATTACGTAAGCATTAGACAATGCATCAGCCAGAATAAGCACCCAGAGCTTGGTTTAAAGAAAAATTCTAAATAAATAAAAACAAGGAAGTTGTTACACAAACTATAATAATCATACAAGAGCTCTTTATAAATGTATTTGTAGATTTTCTCTAAGTGTCTTACATCCACCACCCCACCTCAAGCTAAGCATGTGCATGAGAAAAAAATGTGGCTCAGTTTAGTTTGCACACATTATCTGCAAATAACTAGAATAAATCCAGTGCATGCAACACTTGCGCTGAAGAGCAGTGCATGCAGCCATAATGGATTCTGTCATTTGAAATGGATGAAGTTCCATTAGAGAGCAGCACGGTCGCCGGGCTAAGTGTGATGAAGGGCGAAGCTTTACCATCTCTCTTTTTATTTTAACAACGACAAAGAGGAAGCGGCATCCTGGCTCTGGAATAATGGAGCACAGTTGGATTGTGGCGTCTGCAGACAGAAAGGTAGACGTATGCAAAAACAGAGTAAGTCTCTGTTTTTTCTTAGAACTGGGTAAGAGAAAAAATCCCCTTTGTTTTAGAGACTAGAGACAACCTGTCCCCTTTTGAATGCAGCAGTTTGAAGCTACTTTCTGTTTCTATGTAAATCAACACAACTTACTAATACTCCATCCTACCATGTTATTCTGTCCATGTTTTTCAGATATCTTTATTCTTTATTCATCACTCACCTACTTCTGTCTTAAAGTAAATGGGGTCCATGTCAGCAGACCCAAACACACACACATGCACACACCCCCACACACACCTCTTTACACTCACAGATGCATCCACGCATAGATGACATGTTTATTAATCACCTCTTTAGCAGGCTTCCAGCCTAATTTACCGCTGATTTCTTAGCTGTCATCCCTGAGAACAACTGGCTGACATTTACAGGTAGAAGCATTCTGCAGTATGTCACACACACACACACCCACACGCCCACGCCCCACATATTTTACAGAAATATTTTATTTCTGTAAAATATTTGTACAACAGTCTATGGCCATGGATTTTTAGAAGTTTTAAATTGTGTTTTACTTATTTAATTTTTCTATATAAAGAAGGGGAGTTATTTGCCAGTTTGAGGGTCCAAAAATGATCTTTGCTTTTTTTTTGTGTTTGTTTTTTCTTCTTATGACTATGAAGTCATAAGAAGTCTTCTTATAGAAATAGTCTTCTTATGACTATTTCTTCTTATGACTTTTCTTCTTATGACTATGCAGAACACAGTCATAAGAAGGATTTGCTCAAGTTGCCCTGAACATGTACAAATGATGCGCACACACACTCAAGACAGTAAGTCTGTCACACACTAACACACCTTCACAAGATCCCATTCTGCTCTTCTGTTTCTGTTTTGTCTTTTTTTCAGATTCATCTGTTTATCTAGTAATTCAAACTGTTCAACAAGTCATGGGGACAAATCAAAATTGTCCCCATTCTAATTCTTTTTGTTCACCAGTAACCAGTAAAAAAAAACTAAAAATAGCAGGAAATGTTAAAAATGTGTTATTCTAAAAAAGAAAGAAAAAAAAGCATTGATATTTTCCCCCCAAAAAATGATTCAACATGACTAAAAGAGATCGCCCAAACAAGATCTTAGACATTAAGATTTCAAACTTTTTCAATTTTTTTCTTGTAAATGTTTTAAGACAAACATACAGATTTCCAATAACAGTTTTAACTCTTTAATTCATAGACAGAGAAACAACGTGAATGTGGATGTGAATATGGGAGTGTACCTGGTTCAGTTAGCATGCAGAATTAGTCCGTTCTCAGAGTTTGTAATCCAGTCTGACCTGGTTCTGAACAGAATTCAGTTTATTTAAATAGCACCAACTCAAATCACATGTTGTGTCAAGACACATTGCCAAAAATAAATAATTATATCTAATCCAATATTACAGACATATTCTAAATTGACTCTAGTTATCCAACAATGGAGTCAATTTAGTTCATGATTCAAATAGGTTAAAACAACCCAGCAAAGTCACTGACTGCAGAAATCTTTCACACTGAGCATGCAGAACAGAAAACTCCCCTTAAACAGGAAGAAACCCCCAGCAGGACCAGAACCTGGCTCACTGTGTTGGGCCCACGCTGTTTGCTGGCTGTGGTAGTTTGGAGGAAAACTGTTTTAAATTGATTCTCTGTCTATTAAAATCTAATAGTTTAAATAGATTTAAACTATTAAATCAACCCTCTTATTTCATTAATGTAGCCATGCATGTCCGATGAATGGCTGCATTAAAGACAAAACAAAGAGAGCTACACTGATCCCATATTGAAGCCACAGACTCTTTCCAATGGTCCCCCATCACAACCCGATAACCCCGAAAACTTTTCAGTCAAATCCTGAAACAACTGACACAAAACCACAGAAGAACTGATCCAGCAGTACTTTCTGTGTTAAAGAAAGTGAAAAATACAATCAAAGTAGTATCTCCTTTACTGGCTTCATCCAGCAGAATCAAGGTTCTCAAATAGGAAAGAGAAGGATACATCCCATCAGGGTTTCAGGATGGGATTCAAACAGAACTGGGAATTCTGTTATGGATAAATTCATAAATTGGACCGTATAAACAAAGAATGCCTGGCTCTGTTTTATTTTGGCATCCATATTCAAACTGTTGCCCAGAGCAAGAAATGATTACCATAAAAGATAAATGGACAGCATTTACACACCATTTCCCAGTAATATTGACCACACAAAGTGGTGCATGTACCATCACATTGACACGTATTCATACACTCATGTAGGGCTGTTGTAAACAAATATTTTAGTAATCCAGTGTTCTATCGATTATTCTCATGATTAATAGAGTAATTGGATAAAAAAAAATCCTGAAATAAAATATTGGTAAATGTAACGTAGTGTTACTATCAAATATCAACATCAGTCCAATTTTTCATATTTGAGTTTCCCTAACAATAACTTTTCTGTAGTTTAGAAAATTAACATGTAACAATAACTCTCTTTCTAAGTTAACCTGAAGAAAAGTTATACACAAATCTGAAATTATATTCATTTTAATAATTAAATGGCTCACAAACGCTTATAAAAATGTCTATACTCCAGCTTTTAGTTCATGTATTCATCTTCAGTCAATTTAAGAGATGAACTCTCACCTTACCCAGACATTTATAGCTTTTGTGTCAACATTAGTGACGGGATTCGACAGCTTTGTTCGTCACACACAGAAACATCTACCAGCTAAGTACCGCCACGATGCGCTCCGCTATCCATTTGTTGAGACCGGGAGGAAATTACATTAACTTTACAGTTTGTCTGTGAAGCTACACTTAAACATCAGCTACAGCGCAGCCACCTGCAATGTTCAGTCTATCCGCTCACCTGCATAAATACTCCCACCGCGATCTTCCACGGCGATCGCTCTGAACCAGCAGCTCCGGGAGAAGAAAGGCTGCCGTACTCCAGGCATCACGCCAGTCATTTTAAGGATGTTTATTGGTCCCGCGAAACAGGGCAAAAATCTGGACATTAAAAATCTGGACGTTATGCCGCTAGCACTTAGCTTTTGTCAACAACTCAGAGGCGGGAGTGAGAGCGCTGCGTATCACAAATAACGTCTTGGGTGGAACACAGTGCACTAAATAATTAAACAAAACTTTTCGAGGCATATAAATTTTCCTCTAGCAATTTTAATAATTGAGGTACTCGAATCAATCGAGGAATTGTTACAGCCCTACACTCAATATATAAATCAATGCGAAACCTTTAGTTAAGTGTTTAAGCTTAGTTTAGTAGTTCAAACTTAGAATTTGATGTATAGGTTTTATTATTTATTCCCTATATTTCAGAGCATTTTCACTCATTTTATAAGTTAAATTGTGAAATTGTTATTATATGTATCTTGTTTCTGTTTTTAATACACCTTCAGTTGTGGCAATTTAATCTCATTGTACAGATGGGATAGAGTTGGGAAGACAAAGAAGTCATTTCGTTTACTCAATGCAAGTTTTTCAGCTAATTTCTATTAAGACCTTTCACCATTCTTTCCTCTCCGACGAATTAAAGAACAGAGTTTTGGAAGGGAGCCTTGTGTTTGAGATGATGATAACCCCACTAACCTTGGTTTGAGTTTAAACATCTGTGTGAGCGGACATGTCATCAGAAAGATAAGAGAAATCATGCAGTCCTCATGTCTGAACAAAAAGGTTCTTTGGACATTTGGTTGGAGAGGAGCAGAAGAGGACAAGAAAATAGAAAATACAGACATTTAAATACAGTACTGGAACTTTAAACTGCCTTAAAATAGATTACCAAAGTCTACCACAAAATTATGATTAAATAGAATTAACCTAAAAAGAATGATTTGCTCACAGGTGTAGTCTCTAAAATTGTTAAAACCCCTCTTTAAAATGACTTTGATGTTTGAATTCATCACTGTTTAGTTTGTGTGGTGCTTTGCCTCTTTGGATTTTAGTTAGCATAGTTTGTTTTGTTTTCAAAAAGGAAAAAAAGAGAAGGATTGAAAGAAGCAGGAGGCAAGAAAAAAGAGAGTATGTCTATTTTCTCTCCTCTCTGTATGGCCAGACATCGCAGCAGGACACAGTAAACAAGAGAGTGGATGGAAGAGACAGACAGAGCATCCAGCAGCTCTCACCCCAGTCATTCACACCACATGTGTGTTACTACCAATCAAAAGCCTGCGAAGACCCAAACAACAAGGTACTTTAAAGGCAACGGTGTACTACAGGACGCTGTTGAAACATGTAACAGAAATAACCAATAGTTTGGATTCATGTAATATCTGGATATCTGAATATTTTATGCTCCTTACATATTTATGTTGGTGGTGGTTATGGAGTTGTTTAACCAATCTTAAATTATATTCATCAACTTTATTACATGTATAGGCCTGTCGCGATAAACAATAACTCAATTAATCGCATGATAAATGATAATTATCTACCTCATTTTAATTTGTCAGCTTTATTGTTTCTTCCTGCCTTTTTCTCTTCCTACTGATGACACTGGATGAAAAAAGGCTCAACTCCGGTGCTCTGACCGCTCCGGTGCTCTGACCGCTCCGGTGCTCTGACCGCTCCCGTCCTCATTTCCTTATAAGGGAGGAGTGAACTATTGAATCAGGTAGTTGGATGTGCCCATCTTCTCTATCTAAATCTAATGGTTATTAAAGGGCAATATAGTATACAGACTTCATAATCTGTTCTCTTTTGGTTGAATGTTGTTTTTTTTTTTACTTTGGTTTCATGTTGTTTAGTTTTTATTCAAGTGCATTTTTTGTTAACGGAAACTGAGAGTCGATTTTATTTTTATCTTTGGTTGTTTTGTTTATTTTGTTTACCAGTTCCAGTGTTAAGTGTTTTTTTTTTAAATAAAGTGTATTTATTTTTGCGAGGATGTGCTTGCATTATTATATCATTACCATTACATCAGTTTAAAATGATCTTCAAGCAATATTATCGTTTATTGCAATACTCTGGCTTCTTCCCACAGTCCAGAAACATGACTGTCAGGTTAATTGGTCTCTCTAAATTCCCCTAAGGTGTGTGTGCATGGTTGTTTGTCCCGTCTGTCTCTGTGTTGCCCTGCGATGGACTGGCGACCTGTTCAGGGTGACCCCTCCTCTCGCCTGAAATGTCTCGCTGGAGGCACCAACACCCCTCCTGACCCCACTAGGGACAATGATGTAAGAAAATGGAAGGATGCAGACATATTTTAAGTAGGGTTGCACCGATTGCAGTTATTTGGCCGATCTCTGATTACCAATCTTTAAAAATCCTGACCCACCAATTCAGATTTTGACTGATAAAATTTTTGTCAGAAATGTCACTCATTTTAGCAAAAAGGTTGCTGAGTTGGCAACAATGGGGTGACTGTTGTTAACTGCAAACATGCAGACATGACCTGATGTCTGTTAGTCCATGTCTGTCAGTCAAACCTCTCACTATTGAGCAGAAGAGGACAGTGGCTGATATTTAGATTTTGCTGAGGTAGATAAGATCAGCTTCACATGTAAGTATCGGGATATCACTGATCTCCCAAAATTAAGAAAATCGCCATGATAAATCAGTCCACCCTTAATTTTAAGCGGGTTAATGAGAGAATGGGGAAGAAAAGTTGAAATAGAACAAGGTTGCACTATCAGACTCAGTGCTCATTGAAATAAAATTTTAATTACCAGTACCGCACGTCTGCCTCACTCTATCCCAACCCCAGGCCAACATGGCAAAGCATCAAAACAAAATAAAAGACAATAAAAAAACTATTTTAAATAGTTTCTATCAAACTATGTTTCACTGTACAGGCACAACATCTTACTGTGGCCTGTTCTGATGAACAAATCCAATGGCCAGTTAATTGTGTTGCTCTTGGTGTATCATCTGGAGTAGACAGTTGCCCATTCTTCTCTCAAGGCGATGGAAGGAAAACCGCTTCATTGAAATAAATAGACACTGTGTCTTCTTGAAAAGAATCCATGATTAGATTGTTTCTGAACTGAAATAGCTTATTGGTGACTTATTGCTAAAGTTCATCATGAGATGATCAAACAGGAATAAGATGCCTCTGTCAAGATCATCAGGTTATGTTTTTCAGGTACGTCATTAGTGAATAAATTGGGAACATATTACATTATCTGGGAAGCTATCTGTGACTTAGGAGTCTGCAACACAGTTTCATGGCTATTCCAGTCAAATGTGCAAAGTAGTAGATGTACTGAAAGCCATGAAACATTTACACAATAGATTCTTATGAGCTCATCATAATGGTTGTGGGCGGGGTTTGAGTGGGGGGATAAAGTTTACATATATGAAAGAACAAAGTAGAAGGACAAATGCCAGCTGAGCAGAGGTGAAATGAATACTGAAAGCAGAATGAATTGCTTTTTGTTGTTTCTCCATTCTAGTAAAGCTAACAGAAATCAGACACGGATCCATCCGTTGTCTGTCAACCTCAATCTGCTCCCCTCTCAGAATTCCTTTTTTCTTTTGTCCTAGAGTTCCAAATCTCTCATAGTCTATCGTCTGTCACACCTTTTACACAGATTCTCTGGCAGCTCACTATACACTCTTACTTGAACACAAACACCAGGGAAAACTCAGTTCTCCAAAATATAGCTCCTCCTTTACATGGCCACAGGTTTTTGGTTTTCTTTTGTGATGCACATATGCATGTTTATTAAGTCCTTGACTGACAGACGGGACCTCATGCAGGTCTTTCACATTCAAACAATGCTGACATGAAAACAGATGAGTTGAGGGGCTTCAGCTAGCAACTTGAGCTCCAAAACACTACTTGCAAGCCTGTCAAGCACATACTGTCATACAGCTTCAGCACTGATGAGGATGTTGAGCAAGATCCTGCAGTCTTTATTTTCACTTTGGCTTCTGTTAGCTGTCAGAACTGCTTAATGTTTGAAGAGACCCATCTACAGTAGTTTTGTAAATGAGAATATATACATACTGTATATGTGTCATGTCATATTATCTAACTTTAGGTTTGACACATTAAACCTTTTGTAATAACCACTTGTAAAATTACTCTCAAAGACACTGTTTCACTTTACTGATACTCTTCCTGTCCAGCAATGTTTACAAAGTAAGACCTTCATCAATCTGGATTGCTCTCATCACTGCAGATTTCAGTTTCTTGCACACTGCTGGCAACCTAACCCATGTTTTATTCATCCTCTATACTGTATTTATTTATCCTTCTTAATATCCATCTTTACCTGTCTCCATTTCTCTTTCAATTTTTACCACTGTATCTTTCTCTGTAATTATCAGGTTTATTTCCTTACAAAGCTCAGAGTCAGGGGAAAGTATTTCCCCTCTGACAGCCAAACCTGGTCGAAACTTTTATTCGGTGATGACTGGATTTTAGCTGCGTGTCAGACAGGGCAGATGCACAGGAGCTATTTTGCAAACCTTAGACCTTCGCCTGTAGCAGTAGGACAGTTCCTCCCGCTGCTACTAGCTGGAGAGGCTAAAGCTAGTAGCACTTTTTAAAGTTCGCGTTGAGCGCACGAGAACATAGTCGCATGACTTTTCTGTGAGTTTCGTTGTTTTCTCGCTCTTTCTGTTAGTGATGGCCAAATGAAGCCTCATGAGGCAGTGAAGCTTCCCAGCCCTTTGCTTTGCCCAAAGGTTCATTACTCTGTGGTTCATTCATTTCTCACTAGTGACATCTGCTGTTCAAACTGTGACAGCCTTGTCACTCAGACAGACATATTTAAAAACAATTAGTAAATGCAATATTGTCACAAAGGTTTTGTCAAACTCATGTTTAGTAACAGGAGAGTCAATTAAATCCAATTTAACTAATCTTTTTTAGTTATTAAAATAATTTGTAGTCAATCCTGGTATATGTTGACTGTCAGTGGCTGTTTTCTTTTGTCACTGATTGATTTGACAATAAACATTTGTTTTAGTACTCAGAGTGCGGTGCTTGTTGGGGCAGACAGTATTCTTTGAGTTTTGATTTGCCTCCTAAAAACTAAAATTCTTCAAAAATTCTCTTTTTCTTGGATTCCTATTGGCTCTCTGATCTGATCCCTTATATTTTTACTCATCAGGCCAGAATTTTACTCTTCCAACAGCTTTAGTCTGTTTCTGCTGTGCAAGACTGATATATTTTTGCAGAACAAAGAAATAGTGGAAATTTCAAGAAGGTGAGAATTTTGGAGGTGAAGGGGTTAATTATTTTTATTTAAGAATCTTGTGAGTAATCATCTCAAGTATTCCCAGATGTCAGATTTTTTCTTCTTGCTGGCTCCATTTCAATCAAGTTCATTTGTGTAGCACATTTCAGCAACATTGAGGTTTCAAAGTGCTTCACATAATAAAAAAACACACAAATATAAAGTCACAAAATATACCATAATCAACAACTGAGAAAACCAATAACAAACATTACATTTTGATGAGTGCCATCATCAAAATCATTAATACACATGAATTACAAAAGGTTCCTTTTATTTCGGCCACTGCTGAAGACAAATTCTCCTTTGATGCGATCAAATACAATAACCATGAAGCAGCGGCTCATCACGCATTATATTTTGAAAACCGACACGCAAAATGAATCAATCAAGTGACCCACGCAATGCGAGGCCTCGTTTGTTGCCAGTCACGTGGTTTTCAACAAGACGACGCAAGCCTAGAAGCGGGGCTTCATCGGACACGCCCCCTTATTCCTCCTTACAAGCTTCGAAGCCTGGCTTCAGGGGGCCCATCACTACTTTCTGTTGCATGTTTCCAGTCACCGAAACTCGTTTGAAAGCATCACTGACTTTTAGTATCATTGAATACGACATACAAAGCAAAACACAGCTGCAACGGATGGAGGATAAATCAGACTGTGTTTGGCTGTACTCACCGCTTGGAGCTGGCTTTCAAAGCGCCATCTGGAGAACAATCGTCTCTGATGTTTGTAAACTTGTTCCGATGCTTTAAAATTGACATCCATATTTTAACAACTCCCTGCTTCTTGCTTAGCCCAGTGAACTAACACGAACTCATCAGTTTTTACCCAAAGCGCAGGATTAGTACAGTAGTGTATGGATTACTCATGGTCATCGTTGCCGCTGGCGAAGAAGATCGCGCTTCCGCATGCGCCAGGTCAGACACAGCTCTGGTGAAAAGCGGAGAGCGACGGTGGTTCTGTTCCAGGTCCAATATGAGTTTAAACAAACTCTGTTAGCTTGAATATTTTCTTCATCACCTCACTTTCGCCCTCTTCTTTTTCTTTATTTCCTGTGCTTCACTGTCAGACTTTCTGTTGTTCGCCATCGTGAGAAATTATTCCCTGATGCTCCGCCCCAATGTATAAATCAAAGTTAGACCAATAATAATCAAGCATTCATAATGGACGTTTGCCAGAACAAAATAGACAGCGAAAAAAGTTAAGGCATTCTGACATTATTCATTCACAAAAATACAAAGCATCAATGGGGGGGCAAAGCGCCGGGGCCTGGGCTGAAGCCCCTGTTAGGTTCTGCTAAAATCTGGGCCTGGTATAATATACATACATATCTGTGACTGTGATTTGTATGATTAGGGAACAATCAGAGAAATGAAGAAGTGACAGATATGAACACTCTTCATATGGTGTGAGTGTAAATCTGTGTGTTTAGCTACTTCAGAGACATGGGAGCAGAGCACCCAGAGTCTCCAATGCAAGCACAATATTTCATGTCTTATCTAATTTACAGCAAAGAGAGAAAAAGAAGGAAAGTGTCTCAGACCAAGAGGGGAAACATTTTTGTTAGAAAATACGCAAAATAGCATAAAAGAATGCAATTACAGATGCAACAATATTTTTTATGGTCAATTTTAATGCATCTTTCTCTTCTATTGAGGATGTATCAAGACGGTCCACTATACTGAGTGTTTGTCATGATTCCCCTTTAATTGACAAACACCTTGTGTATTCTGACTTCAAGTTTAAAGTTTAAACTATCATAATTATGTTGTAGAAAAATCCAGCCAGTCATTCACACAAATATCAAGACTACCATGGAGACAGTTTAGGGTCAGATCACTACAAGATGAGAGAATGGTGAGCAGTCAAAGGGGATGACACCACGAGACTGCTGAAAAGCAAATTGATCCCTGACTTTAAAGAGACTGTCTTGCTCTTATTGAAGATAGAGAGGGATACAAAATATTGAATGTCTAATGTTCAAGGTAATCTTTTCTGTTCTGTTGTGTCCAGTGCTATGATCAAACAGATTATCCTTTAAGGCATCATGTCAGCAAACCATCTCTCAAGAATGTCACACAGTTCTAATCCTATGTTGACCACAGCACATGTAGGACATAACAGGGGAGTGCCTCCAAAGGAGTAAGGCCCATAGGTTCTTCTTGAGTAGCTGTAGCTAACGATTAAAGCTTAAACAAAAGCAAGACATGCAAAATGTCCTGGATAAATGACTGGAGACTAGAAGCATCTGATGTTGATTGGTGTAATCAGAAAAAATTAGAGGTGTGATTATTAACTGACCTCATGAATGGGAGATGTTGAAGACATACAGTACAGACCAAAAGTTTGGACACATTTTCTCATTGAATTCAATGAGAAAGTGTGTCCAAACTTTTGGTCTGTACTGTAGTTTAGATAAAAAGTTCTGTGTGAATCCCATTGAGTTCCGATGACTCCTGTGGTTACCAAGAAGCAGTTCATAGTGGCAAGACAGAACTGTTGTAAAAGAGGCCATTAGTTGGACACCATCTTGAAAACGTTTCACAAAGAATCACAAATGGCCAGAATCAGCCATGTCACCTTTCAAAATGTTAGATAAATGAGTTCAGAGGCTTCCTAATGAATGTGTCCAGCCAAAAAAGTGAGTGACACTAATTTTGCCTTGCAGTTCAATTCATTTATTCATTCATTCGTTTAGTTCATCATTTAATGGAGATCTGTCTGTTAGGAACAGGCTGCCTCTCACTGCCTGTTCAGGGGATAACTCTGGATGTTTTAAGCAGAGATGAGTTAAAAAATACTTTCTCAGTGAGAGATCTCTGCTGATGTCTGTGTGTGTGTGTGGGTGTGTAATGGGGATCGTTGTGTTTTACCATATATCACTTATCTGTTGTCCTTTTTTGATTTTCTGCTTTTCCTTTCCCCTTTCCTTATATTTCTATTCCTATCTCACTTTTTCCTACCATGTCAGCCCTCTGACCTCATGTCTTCTCCTTTTCTGGTCATCCTCTTTTCCATTTTATTCTTTTCCATTTATATCTTGCCTCTTCACTTTTTATTTGAGTTTGTCTCCTCTCATCATTCTTCTATTTGGTTGCTCCACTCTTGTGATCATTGTTTTTTCACCTCTCTCCTTCCCTTTTTTCTCCACTCTCTCCCCCTGTGTTTTTCTGTAATCCTTTGTTGTGGTTGTTGTTGTTTTCCCTTCTTTGAAAAAATCTCCTGCAACTTTCTCCTCGTCTCCTGGTTTTTCCACTGATCATCTCCTCGCACCCTTTCACTTCCATGGTAACAGACAGTCAATGAAAAACTCATTCAATAACCAAGGCAACTTAACACATTCTCACTTTGTGTGTATAAGTGTGTACTTGTGAGTTTATGTTCAGCTACCATGGCAAATGTGAATGGCTGGCAAGAGGCACCACAGTGTAAATGGATCCCATGAATGAAAGAAAACAGAACAAAGTCTCCTGTGAACACTAAATCCCTCTCAAGCAAATCCCCAGCAAACAGAACACAACTACATTTTCAATTCTTTTTATTTACATTATCATTATTAGAATTCAATATTTTTTTCAGATCCAGGGTCTTGCCTTGAGCATTTCTGGATCACGCAAAAAAAAGTAGGAAAATGCAAATCAGAAACAAATATGTTATGTAGTGTATTTCTTGCTTTTACTGTAAACAATTTCAGAACCGTGTTCTACGGATAAAAATGACAAAACCTGGAGCTGCTAAACTTCAAAGACAGACAGGAAGAAGGAAGGGAAAGTCTTAAAATAGAGAGCTGTACACTGAGAAAAAAATACAGATTAAGGAATACAGGGTGCATATTGCCACTGTGTCAACACAATATATATGCTAATCATGCCTTTTGTATATGAGCGATTTCTTTTTTTACATGTGTAGGGCTAAGACAATTGTTGAAAAGAAAAAAAAACAAGGAGAGGTTTGGAAACCACTGGCTGTGAAGGTCATTCCCAATAGAATTTGAGTCAGAACTGCGTCGCCATTAACAGGCACAACATAAAGTAACTACATATAAAACAAGGTAAATGAACAATTCTGTGTTTGGATGGGTAGATAGAGGAACTAAACAATATCAGATGAGATGACTTTTGCAGTGCTCACATCCAAAGCAGTATTCTGACTTTTCAAAATTCAATATTTTGCTGATTCTGTTTAAATTGTTACAGAGAGCAGTGAGCCACTTGGCAACAGTCCATAAGTTATCCATGATTACAACATGATTCCCTGTCCGATTGGGGTTTTAGCCATTTCCATTTTTTTAAAATATGCTTCCAATAAAAATGTTTCTTGACCTTTAGACTAGATGTAGATTGTTGTCCTTAGGAATGAAAGAATAAACAGCTTACTCTGCAGGCTGCAGCCCCCACAATATATGCATTTCTATCAAAACACCCAAAGCTAGTTTGGTTTCTCACTCAACCCAAAAGTGATTTTCTTTTTCATGCTTAGCTGAATGTGGAGCCTAGGCCTTTAATTGTAAAGCAACAAAGTAAACTGGGGCATAGTTTTATAGGGAATAAATGCCAATATATTTAATCAAAAATACATGTCAGTTTGAACACCTGGACATGAAAGAGTTGAACTAAGTTAATGACTACTTGTCCTCTTTAACCTGTTATTTTTTCTCTGTAAGAGAAAAATGGAAAACGTCCTTTTTCACTGATTTCACATCTCATAGTAGAAACACTGATTTTACTTTCATTTGACATAAATAGATCATTCTTTTAGAAGCTCTGTACATGGTGGGAATCCTTTATTGTCTCCTTTAGCCGGGTTATCCTTCCACTCATTAACATTTATACAATAATATGCAGATCGATAGCCAACTTGAATTTAATGATTGACAACGTAAGCCCCTCCTCCTGGCTCTGATTGGTTGTTTGCAGTGCATTTCTTCAGATGGCAACACTACCATAGGGAGGAGATGGAAAAGCTTGATGTTTTTTTCACAGATTCTCTGACTCATATTATACTGTCAGAGCATAGTGACAGATTTAGAAAATATGTTTAAAACATATGTTTGTAAAAATTACATAATGTAGCTTTGATACCTTCTTAAAGGTTATTATTTTTCCAAAGGTACTTTTCATCTGACAAACCAGACTCATCAGGAGGCACATTCTAATTTATGGAATATGACTGTAATTTACCACCACTGTAATGTTTTGCACATAAAGCAGAAGTTTAAATGAGCAACTGTGGTAATTAATACAATGAGTTCCTCAATTGAAACACCAATGAAGTATGATAGAAAAAATAAACGAATGCAATGCAAGACATAGCTCACAAGTAGAGATATACCCTTTGATGTTTGGTTTTTTTTGTTTGTTTGTTTAATCTCAAACATCATTTAGATTTAAATATTAGAAGCACAATTTTTGCTGCCTCTTGCCCAGGACTGTGTTGAAAATTCTCAAAGTCTCTCATAGTACTTTTCCTGGTTAAAAGAAGGGTCAAGAAAAAAAATTCCAAAATATATAACTATTTTTTTTAGTTTACCTGTGAACAGGCAAGGAAGGTTTACTCATGTGTCTCTTGTGACTGGATTCTGAAATTCACCTAGTATTCATCTTTCATCCAGAAAATGTTTAATTCACAGCAGAGTATTGTAGGTCTCCTAAATAAGGCCCTCTGTGCAGCACACAGCCAACTGTGTTTTACAGCCAACTGCAAAACCCAACAACAAAACCCAATATCTATAACTATTCAAAAGTTTACCGAAAGTATTCAAAAAAATAATGTTTACAAATGATTTTATATTTCTTTAATGAAGTGATGTGCCTCTTTCAGCATGCAGTAGTTTTCTGATTTGGCCAGGTTCTTTTGCTCTAATGCCTTTTTTTTTTTTTTTTCAAAAAGCAGCTGTTAATTTTCAAAACTGTAGCTTATCAGTGTTTCTCGCTTGCAAAGCAGCCCATAAATATTAATGGAGATCAGCCACACTATGCACCACTGCATCGCCCTTTTCCTGCATAGTTGAATCTGCGTGTGTGGTTGTGTGCAGAGGTGTTAGCATGGTTGTGATTTTATTCTAAGGGAGCAAGTGTGGATTAGGTTGCTGTAAGTTTATGTGATTGCATATTCAAGAGCTCAACAGTTTGAACATTTGTTTAGCTATTTTCTTGTTTGTCAGCATGGTGTTCTGTCAGTGTGTGTTCATGCTGGTAAAACTGATGTGTATTCTCTGGCTGACTTCAAACAAAGAAAACAAGAGGGCACATATTACTGCTGAAAAGCTAAATGCTAACTACTGCATTTGCAACCTTCACACTCATAATGCACACTGACATACACACACAGAGGGTGTACAGGTACAAGGTTGCAAACAATGTAGCTTTAATATATTCCATACAGTTTAGGAATTTGTAATGTTGTTCATGCCATCCAAGTTTGGGAGTCAGCGCCCCCGGTGTTCAGATGACGTATGGCATCACAGCGGGCTTAGCTTTCCTCTGTAAGCTGTTAGTAAAGCTTGACTTTGTCTCTGTTGCAATTGTTTAAAAACAATAGATGTATTGCTAATCGTCTCATTAACTTTGTCAATAACCTCAGAATGTCATGCCCCAGCTTGTGGGTCTGATAAAAGTTACAATAAATCCCAGTTTTTCTCATGCTGTTGTTCTCATCCGTCACTATAATACGTCACCTTTTCCCTTTGACCTTAGGTATATTAGGTACTTTGATCGATATCAGGTGTATGTAAGACTCCATTCAACAAGCTAAATTATGAAGGTGTGCATTTATTATATTTGCAATATGATAGCCAACAAATATTGCATTTTAACCTCTCCCTGTCAATATTAATGTCATGACCAGTATTGCTGCTTGTGATTGGTTGTGCAGTTCAGTCTGGAGAGTCTGTAGGATCATAGCAGTTAGATCTCTGCCTTGACAGTTCCTCACCCCTGTGACAGATGGACGTCCAGACCCTACATGGTCCAGATGTTCCTGTACACCTCTAAAGCCGTATAGCCTTTCACTAAAAGGGTGACTGTCTTACACTCGGGCATTTTGGCTCGTCTTGGGTTCTGTGTGGTGTGTGGGTTCTGTGTCAACCTCTCTTGCCATAATGAAGCTCCTCTCCACCAGCCTTCCGTCTTACCTCCTGTAGTAATTGGTAGAACTTCTGACTCTCAGCCCCTTTCTTAAGCTACAGCTAGTACAAGACCCTTATCCCTCCAAGCGAATTTCTCATGTTCCTCCTCCTCCATAAAGGTTTTGCATGCGGTGGATTTAGCTTTAGCAGTTCATTATTGTGACCTCACAGAGGTTCTGGAGACACTATTTGCTGTTCCATCTCAAAGCTTGGATTCATCTTCAGCCTCAATCTGCCAGCCTACGGTGCTTGAGTTGGGCCAAACCATCACTTATCTTTATACCTTGAATCATGTCTTTTAGCCAGACTACTATGTCAACAAAATTTGAGATAACAGTCTAGGGATTTATACTGTCACTTTCTGGTATGTTTGTGGAAGAGCCAATTGCAGGCAGGAGGAAGAATCCAGATCAACTGCATAATATATTTACAATATTCAAAAGCAACATAGTTTTCAGTGTGGTATTTTTATGCATTTAAAAACTGAAAGGGGTTTGTGGTAACGCCAACACCAACAGAAGGTTAGTCAAAGCCTCAGATGAGGGTTAATCTCACTGATCAACCCTGAAGATCCAATTGGTTATTAACATGCATTTTACATCTAAAGATGAGAAGGTGAATTACGGAGGTCCATGTAAGAAATACTTTATTATGGCAATAAAATGTTGTAGCTTATATAACCTTCTAAGAGTTGCTATTGCTGCTGATGCAAGAAGGATCTCCTGTAGCAGTCAGTATTCTAGCGTATTTGAAGTACCCTTCCAACAGAAGACACTCTGTTTTAAAGCAGTCTCATAAAGAGGATGCTCAGTCAACATTGTCCATAACTTTATTGATTTGATAAAGAATCCTTCTACGCACCATCATCTCCTGTGGCTCCACTGTGTTTTCCAGCACACAGTCAGGCTTCTTTATCTGGTATCAAACATGCATGAAAGTATCAAAGCAACCTTTCAGGTATGTTTTTCATGAGTGAATTACATAACATTACACCCGTTTCTTCTCTCTCAGCGTTTTATCAGAAATTGTCATATTTTGACACATGCCAAAGGATGACAGGGCTTCTTTAGCCACCAAAACCTCGGTCATAAGGTAACTCCTGGTTCTCTGACAGCCTCAGTTTACAATTTGAATGCATTGCATTGACATAGTTCAAATTTAGGATTATTTTTTTTGCTTCCTGTTCCATATAAACCAGCACTGAAGTTGGTAAAGAGCATTTAAACCACTCTGCTCTCTGTCAGCAAACACTTGTAAAATTAGCTTGTTCTCTTCAATGGGTCAATCCAAATGCGTTGTCATTATGCATATGTTGTGTTCAATGATTTGATGCTGCCTCTCTTCTTCAAGGCTCTCATTGAGGAGAGAATGTAAATTCTGTTTGGTTATTTAATATTTTCTTTATATCACCCAGCCCTCAGGATAAGCCTTAAAAAGGCAAAGGACGTCAAAACAAATCTAAGCCTTACCTTATAATGAATGAAGACTAACGAAGAGCACATAAGTAAAATCGTAGTGCTACAATTGAAGCATTTCATTCTGCTAGCATTAAAAGGAACAAATCCCAACTCCAACGGTACACATTCACAACATTTCTAGGGGTGTTGCTATTAATCAGGAAAGAAATGTTTTGTGTGTACCCTTTATGGCCAATCGCCGGCAGCCGATTTACAGAGCTCACTTGTCTGTTTGTGTGGTGAACAAGTCACTCCTCTATCAGCAGCCCCCGTTGTCCAGAGAGCTGTGCTGATTTTCATTAGCGATAGTGGCTCACACAAATCAAAAAGTCGAGGCGCTCGGGTACCACGCCACACTCCTTTAATTTCCTGTTGTTGGAAGACTGAAGGATTGTGGGGCAG
Organism: Xiphophorus hellerii; assembly: GCF_003331165.1. NCBI lineage: Eukaryota > Metazoa > Chordata > Actinopteri > Cyprinodontiformes > Poeciliidae > Xiphophorus > Xiphophorus hellerii. The sequence goes on from NC_045690.1 coordinate 27,373,179, forward strand.
CAGTAAGAAACAGGAAGCACGATAAAGCTGACATGTGGCTGCCCTTGGAGGCTGAGGAGGGTGTGGGCAAGTGAGTCTTTTTGTTTGTAGCACTAAAGTGACTAGGTTTATCAAATGTGTGTGTAAAGGCTTGTAGGCGGGCGGGGGTGTGTGTGTGTGTATGTGAGAGAGAGAGATGCTGATCAGATGACAGAAGAGGTCAGCTTTGGTCGTCTATTATTTCCAAGAAATATTTTCCTCCTTCAGTACTTTATGAGAAACTCTAGATGTGTTTGCCTCAGTAGTCACTCTACCCACCAGGCCTCCAAGCTACACTGATGCCTATGTCAAGTTACCATGGAAACCAGGCAATTTCTTAGAAGCTTTGCCTATGGAAAATATCATCTGATCTTGCTGAAACTACAGATAAAATAATTAATAATGTCAATAAAATGGGCATGGCGGACAAGGAAGGAATGAAACTGTTAGCCGCAGATTTTAATTAAATCTAACAGACAACTATTTCTTCACTGAGCAATGCACAGCAAAAATACTTTGAATAACTTGTGGGAATACTAAATGTTTCTAAACACAGGGTTCAAAATTGGCTCTGATTCAAAGATTTCTGATTTTATATTATTTTATTAGTAAAAATAAACCAAGAATCAGACACAAGGGAATATTACAGACATAACCAAACTGCTGTATCTGTTTGTCCAGATAGCCCGTAATACCAATGCATGATCACAAATCTAAATGTAATGCCAGTTTCTCTCAGTTTCTATTCCTTCATTGGAATGACACACTGACCACTTTCTCGTCCTTCTCTCTCTGTCTTCTCTCAGGAAGGATTTCACGCCATCTGTCCCACAGTAAAGGGCTCTGCATGGTGGAGGCAAAATCGGTTCTTGATGCAGATGTGTGACGAAAATCGCGTCATTTTGTGCTCAGCCTCATATGACACACAGCGCCACTCTAAATATATACCAGAGAAGAAGAACGATGAGACTGCATGTAAGTACAAAGTTTTCGTTTGGTATGACTGCTCTACACCAGTTCCCTTACCCCTCATTTGCCCTTACATTTCAACGTTATTAGTTTGTGATGTTAAACAGCAGGGTAGTATCGATGAGGCGAGATGACTCCCCCGTTTTATAAATGTTTTTTCCACATTGTTTCTATTTTAACCTCCTGCGGCCTGAGAGCGAATCTCAGGAGGAGCACAGCAAATGTCACGTTCGGACAGGGGGGTTTGGGACGGATGCCCCATCAGACCATCAGTTCCCAAAACCACACACACACACACACACCCACACGCGCCCCTACACACACACACACACACACACACACAAAATAACCACTAGTAAAAGCGGGAAACATCTAAAAAAGACATTGTGAGCAACTTTCTTCACAAAATTTAAACAAAAATGGAGTGGCATCAGATTTTTGTCTTTGGCGAATTATCACGAGTCATTTCTCCCGCTAGTACTGGACATGTGTTTTGGTTGTATTTACCCAGAATGCCCTGTGCTGTAGTCCACTTACTATCTCTGGGCAGGAAAAACACACACACTAATTTACACAATTTACAGAGACCAAATAAGTTAAAAGTTATGTTTTCTGTCTTTGGGAGGAAGACAGAGAGAACCCAGCATCAATGCAGAGGAAATCCAAACTCCACGCAGAAAGACCCCAGGCCCAGATTCAAACCCAAAACCTTTTTACTGCAAGGCACCACTGTGCAGCCATTTCTGCATTAAAAAAGAATCAACATAAATCATCATAAAACACAGAAAAGCTTATAAAAGACGCAAAAATAATTTTCTTTTCGTTCTCATCGTTTTTCTCCTCCTGTTTTATCTCTTCTTCTGAAACGCCTGTGTTTTCTTCCAAGCCAATTTTTGTACTCTTCCCAAACCATTTAAGTTTACTGTGATTTTCTATTATTCAAGGTAAGTAGCAAAGACTTTATTGTATGTCTTTTTCCCCTTTTTTTCAGAAAGTCATCCTTTTTAAAACTGGTCTCCATACTTAAACCTGATTCCATCACTTTATTTCCTAACCTTTTTTCCTAACCCATTTGGCCCTCACCCCTCCTCTGCCTAAAACACTTGTCAAAACGTTCTGTCATTTCGAACAAACAAGAACAAAAACAGTACAAAAGGCAACAGGGAACTGAAAAAGTGGAGGGTGCCCAAAAGTGTTATGTGAGTGTGGGTGGCGTGTCGTGGTAAAGCAGGAGGAGGCGAGGAGGAAGAAGTTATGCTGGGAGGCAGTGTAGTAAATTGTTCCATTTTTGCAGGTAATCTAAATGCTAACTAGAGGCAACTTATCACCAGAATGGATTTCCGACCATCTGTTCAAATAACAGGGGATTTGTCCGATGGCATGCGCAAGAATGGGATGATGGTGGGAAGATTAGGCGATGGTGACGGCGATGCAGTTCACCACGTTCTTACAACTGTGGCTTCAAAGGGAAAAAAAATGAAAAAAAGAGAGACTGAAAAAATGTATTTTGTGCAAACAAGAACAGATGACGCCTGTACAATTACACCTGTCAGGAGCTCCGCAAAGCAATCGATCTCTGAGGCAGCCGAGCGGCACTCTCTCACTCTCCTACTTCATAGCTAAATTATTTTCTCTCTTTTCCCTCATTCACTCTCCCTCTATTTTTAACTTTCTCTCTGTCTTTTGCTTTTATTCTTATATGCTCTTCACATCTTTTGAAACAATTTGCAAAGAAAAAGGCCTTTTCATCTTTCATGATATTATTTAACTTCCCATGGCGTTGCAGAGCAGTACACCAAGCAGGTGACGAATAAAGATGCAAATGCAATATGAAAAGAAAGGAAGTGGGAAGGGGGTACATAATTATGGTAGCAAACAATAAGTGAGCCAGGAAGAAGAGAAGCAACAGGAAGATGGATAAAAGTGAAGGACCAGAGTTGGAGGATAAAGGCACCAGGAGGCAGGAAACAGATAAAAGAAACAGTGAGGTAAATGTAGAAGAGAGAAAAACGCAGAAAGGTTCACAGCTGTAAAATTCAAGAGAAAATAAACATTTTGAGTAAAAAGCAGGAGGAGGAAGAGTCGTTAATGGAGAGAAAAAAAACAGTGTAATGTTGAGAGGGAGAAAGGGATGACGGGAATGAATAGCAGGGTGACAGAGCATGCAGTTTACTGGCCCAGGAAGTGTTCTCAGGCTGCAGGCCAATCGGCTTGGCTCGTTCACCCCTGTGTCACTAACAGCCCATTGGCCGATGAAAGCCATCCTTTATTCGCTCTTTCAATTGAAGCCTCACACCATCAAAGAAGACCCGTTTATCTTCCTCTTCAATCGGCCACACACACTACTTCCTCCTCTTTCTCTCTGCCTCTCAGACGTTCCATCCATCCCTTCAGTTCTCTCTCTCAGACTGCACTCGGTCTGCACAGAACCCAAACAGAACTAATTGAAATCAACAGCAAAAAAACATGGAAACGAGCTGACTAATTTATTACTAGAGCAGAAAAAATTGCTGGATTCAGAGGCTAGATTTTGTTTTACTGACAGAAGAGAAGATTAATGCAAAAATAAGAACCAAATTACTTTTGACAACTCTGACTTCACCCTGTACTTGGAGGGGACGAAAGGGGAAACCTTCTATTTACCAGAGCAACAACTCCGCAGAGAGCCAGATTTAAACAGCCCACTACCAGCTGGTCTTCCTGCTCTTCTTCCTCTGGTGTTATTATTCAGAGAACTCTGACTGGAGAATGGGTGGTCTTTAGATTTATCCGTACACCCACAAGACAAAGACCTGTTGTGATTTGGAACATTCACTCATGAATCAACAAGCTGAACTCATTACTTCAGTACTCTAAGGTTTCATGTAGAGGTTGAAGTGGTACATTGCCTGCCTAATCACAGTTCAGTCCTCAGTTTCTCCTTTCCACTTTTTTTTTCTGTGAAACATAACTCCAAAGTATTTGTGGAAAATTTGCCTAATAGTGAAATCATGTACACCATCTCTAAAATATCCTATAGAAAATGTAGCTGAGGAAGCTGCAATGCCAAAACGCAATGATACGCAATTTGATGGTGTTTGCATAGCAGCCAACCCAGGAGCTCAATTCTTTGCTTCTGATTGGCTGTGCCCCCAAGAGCGAAGATCAGGAAGACTGTAGATGTTAGTTTCTGTATTCTTTCATTGTTTGAAATTTTATGGCTGCATATTTCTTTGGAACCCTTAAAAAAATATTCCACATGTAAAAAAAAAAAAATCCTTGGACAGGTTCGAATAAAAATAAATCCTTCAAAGGTCATGGAATCATAATGAATCAATCACAAACCCATGCTGATGTATGAGTTTGTGATTCGCCAGGTTGGTGATCAATTTTCTTCAGGTCTTGTTGGTAATTTATGTTTAGGACACACTTGTGTTAATGGTATTTGTTGGAGAAAAGACTTTTGTGATAATATAGCTTCTTATAAAGAGTTTAGATATAATTTAATGTTCTCTTCTATACAGACAACTTTAATAGAGGTGCAATAGTAATGATGGGATAATTTAGCTCAATGCTACACAGATAAAGGGATTGTTATGTAGGAAGTATTTACACTAGAACAGCATACAGTAAAATGTGCAGTGTAAACATTAAACTTAAGAGTCATCAAAGAGCTAGCTAAAATGGAAACCATGTCTAAAAATGTTTATAACTGCCTTTATAATAGTTCAAACACCAATTATACCTTAATATGTACTAATGCTCACAGTGGGCTCAGCAAGGCTCAGTACCAAAGTATTTCTAGAAAAATAAGAATTTATTTTGTGGTTTTATAGGCTATATGTTGAAGATGGAAAGAAATAAAGGCATACTTTTATTTTTTATTATTTTATTGTTAGCTGCTCTGCAATATCCCCTCTGCTCTCGACTCCCTTAGAGCTGTCAGCTCCCTCCCGCTTCCGTTTCAAAGTCTTCTGTAAGAGTTAGAGAGCAAAATATAATTGAAATATTGGCTACCTTCGCCAGAAAAAAAGAGCAAAATCTACGAAAGCAATGTAGCAGTTTTGCTCACTTTGATTTCCAAGTCATAACCTGGCAGTTTATCAAGATTCAGCCAAAGTAATGAAATAACAATTACTGATTTTTATTGTTAATGTGTTTCACCCTGTTGAGCAGTGAAAGTAAATAAAATGTGTAAAATGTCTTTTGCTTTAGGTATTTACTTACTGGAGGAGTTTTTGTTTGTGCTGCAGAGCCACAGTTAGCTCCTCACTTCAGTGGCTCTAACAGAACCTGCACCGTTCAGCGCTGCTGTTGCTCCTTCTACACTTTGGACTGAACCATTGTTCTAATTGTTTCAATGGTGGGGGGGACCTTGAAATTCTTTCTTATTTTTCTCTTAGATGTATGGCAGATTTATTTCGTTCTTCGTTTCTATTGCCTTTTTATATTGATATTGTTTAAATACACTGCTCAAAAAAATAAAGGGAACACTTAAACGACACAATATAACTCCAAGTAAATCAAACTTCTGTGAAATCAAACTGTCCACTTAGGAAGCAACACTGATTGACAATCAATTGCACCTGCTGTTGTGCAAATGGAATAGACAACAGGTGGAAATTATTGGCAATTAGCAAGACACACTCAATAAAGGAGTGGTTCTGCAGTTGGGACCACAGACCACTTCTCAGTACCTATGCTGTCTGGCTGATGTTTTGGTCAGTTTTGAATGTTGGTGGTGCTTTCACACTCGTGGTAGCATGAGACGGACTCCACAACCCACACAAGTGGCTCAGGTAGTGCAGCTCATCCAGGATGGCACATCAATGCGAGCTGTGGCAAGAAGGTTTGCTGTGTCTGTCAGCGTAGTGTCCAGAGGCTGGAGGCGCTACCAGGAGACAGGCCAGTGCACCAGGAGACGTGGAGGAGGCCGTAGGAGGGCAACAACCCAGCAGCAGGACCGCTACCTCCGCCTTTGTGCAAGAAGGAACAGGAGGAGCACTGCCAGAGCCCTGCAAAATGACCTCCAGCAGGCCACAAATGTGCATGTGTCTGCACAAACGGTTAGAAACCGACTCCATGAGGATGGTATGAGGGCCCGACGTCCACAGATGGGGGTTGTGCTCACAGCCCAACACCGTGCAGGACGCCACTGGCGCCTTGTGCTCTTCACAGATGAAAGCAGGTTCACACTGAGCACATGTGACAGACGTGACAGAGTCTGGAGACGCCGTGGAGAGCGGTCTGCTGCCTGCAACATCCTTCAGCATGACCGGTTTGGCAGTGGGTCAGTAATGGTGTGGGGTGGCATTTCTTTGGAGGGCCGCACAGCCCTCCATGTGCTCACCAGAGGTAGCCTGACTGCCATTAGGTACCAAGATGAGATCCTCAGACCCCTTGTGAGACCATATGCTGCTGCGGTTGGCCCTGGGTTCCTCCTAATGCAGGACAATGCTAGACCTCATGTGGCTGGAGTGTGTCAGCAGTTCCTGCAAGATGAAGGCATTGAAGCTATGGACTGGCCAGCCCGTTCCCCAGACCTGAATCCGATTGAGCACATCTGGGACATCATGTCTCGCTCCATCCACCAACGTCACGTTGCACCACAGACTGTCCAGGAGTTGGCGGATGCTTTAGTCCAGGTCTGGGAGGAGATCCCTCAGGAGACCATCCGCCACCTCATCAGGAGCATGCCCAGGCGTTGTAGGGAGGTCATACAGGCACGTGGAGGCCACACACAATACTGAGCCTCATTTTGACTTGTTTTAAGGACATTACATTAAAGTTGGATCAGTGTGTAGTGTTATTTCACTTTAATTTTGTGTGTGGCTCCAAATCCAGGCCTCCATTGGTTAATAAATTTGATTTCCATTGATGATTTTTGTGTGATTTTGTTGTCAGCACATTCAACTTTGTACAGAACAAAGTATTCAATGAGAATATTTCTTTCATTCAGATCTAGGATGTGTTATTTGAGTGTTCCCTTTTTTTTTTAGCAGTGTACATAGGTTTCTTCTATGATTTCTTTGGGGAAGACAATTCTACACTTTTCCAAGATTCCAATCTCTTCCTGATCTCCACTATTTAATGAATGTTGCTCCTGCATTCAGCAACCAGTTCTGACCCGTATTGTCACACAGTTGGTCTTCAGCTTTTACCTTTCCTAAAATATGAGCATCACTGGAATATTTTATTTTAGCATCCTGGGCAATACAGGAGATACTACATACAATCAGTGCAGATAGCAGAAATATTGCTTCATTTCAAAAGTGTAAGATGTGGTGTCACAACAGCCATAGCCAGCGCTAACCCTCTGATCTCCTTCAGTGAAACACGCTTACCTCCTATTATCTTGGCTTTGTTGTGCTGCTGGGGAGCCAATCTCTCCAAAAGGACATTCAGGGAACAGGAAATTCTTCAGAATTCCTAATCCTGAATTATGAAAGGCAAAGTATAAAGTTTGGAAAGTGAAAATGAAAATCAGGAGTAAAGCTGTTGTGTGTGTGTGTGTAGGGGTGTGTGTGCGTATGTGTCAGTTTCTTAATCTAATAGTATGCAGGGGAAATAGAGCAGAGCTGGACATCCTTGACACACAGTGACTCAATACTAAGACCTAACACTTTATCATTTGCAGTACCTGGACTTGCTGTTGTGAGCGTGTATGTGCGTGTGTTGGTGTGTGTGTGTGTGTCTCCAGGCACTGTGAGGATGGGCAGTAGTTATTAACCTGCTGCCCAATTTCTGTCATGGCTGCTTTGTGGCTGTGAGCAAAGAAGTTGAGGGTGTGTGTGCGAGTAGGGGGGTGTGCATGGGTGTGTGTGTCTACTGTGGATGTACTCTTGCTCAGTAAAGTTATTACCAGAGCCCAATGCGCACAAATTACTGACTGAATACTGGGAGAGGAAGCTGAGTTGAAGCTTCCCAGTGTGTTAACACAAAATTATGCAAAGAAACTATGTTGTAGTTAAATATATGAACCAAATACAGTCCTTCAAAACTGAACAAAATTAAATCATGAATGTGTCAGTCTTTATTGTTGGTACATACCTCTTTCTTTTTATTCTGCTGATTAATGGGATGAAAAAAAACTGACACATTCTGCAGATTTTTCATGTAACTACTTAATCCTTTTTTATGCAATATTAGAAATATATTAAAAGGTGGGAATAAACATAATTCAATTAATTTTTTAATAACTTATAAAATAATACAATGCATTTTTGAGGAACAGAAATAATCAAAATGTTGTTTGGACTGAACATTTCTGTCTTTGTCCAGTTTATTTGATGTCTTATATGGTGAAAACTGGTTGGTCTCCATGTTGATGGTCTGATTTGCTCATCATTTAAATAAAGCAAAGCTGCCAAATAATGCTACTGCAGATGATGTAGCTGCTAGGTGTAGGTGATGCAGCATCCTTTATTAAATAAATTCATGATCTTAACTAAATAAGTTATATTGAGCACAGCCAGTGGTCTGTGTGCTGCAGCTGAATGCTGTGCTTGTTCAACAACAGGTAAGTCTCGTCTGCATCTGTCCCAGACAGAGGACTGAGGACATTTTGGCACATCTGTCCATTCATAGCTGGAATTTTGTTCTGTTTTGTTTATCATACTTTTCTAAATCTCTATAGAGATAACTTTGTGACTTTGTCACAGATTCAAATTTTCTTTTTAATATGACGTTACTGCATGTTTAACTTTCTCAAAATGACAACGATGTCTATAATTGACATCGTTTCTTTACAATCTTCTAAAAGGTGTAGAATCAAAAATATTGGATAGTAAAGTTTACCCAGTGAACACAGTCAGCCAACATCAATATCAATATAAATATCAATATCAATATAAATGTAGTTCTCTAAATGATGTATTAAAGCTGGAACAACTTTTCTGCATAATTAAACTTTTCAGATATGTCATGAAGTGCGGGTGGTGAGAGTGGTGAGGCAGACGCAGCGGACCCAGGAATGATGAATTATGATGTTTTTAATGAAAATAACTTAGTCCAAACAACGAGCAGCAGGAGTAACACAAACTGAACACGAGGAGACTAAACATTGACGAGGACCCGACGAGGAACAAGGAACACAGGTGGAGTTAAATACACGGGAGGGTAATCACAGAGACGAGACACACCTGGGAACAATCAAGGGGAGGACAGGACAACGAAGAGACTAAGGACACAGAAAACTCTAAATAAACACAGAAAACACAGATCCTGACAGTACCCCCCCCCTCAAGGGCGGCTACCAGACGCCCCAAAAAAAAAAAAACCACAACAAGGGTGGGCGGAGGGGCGCCGGATGGGGGGCCAGAGTCCAGAAAAAACAAAAACACAACAAGGGTGGGCGGAGGGGCGCCGGACGGGGGGCCAGAGTCCAGAAAAACAAAAAACAACCCACCATCGTGGGCGGAAACACAAGAAGGGCCAAGAGTCCAAAAACAAACAAAAAACTACCCACAGGGTGGGCGGAGGCAAAGGAGGCAGGAACCACGGAGGTGGTCCGGCGGTCGTCCGCGGCGGCGGGAACCACGGAGGCGGTCCGGCGGCCGTCCGCGGCGCTGGAGGCGGGAACCACGGAGGCGGTCCGGCGGCCGTCCGCGGCGCTGGAGGCGGGAACCACGGAGGCGGTCCGGCGGCCGTCCGCGGCGCTGGAGGCGGGAACCACGGAGGCGGTCCGGCGGCCGTCCGCGGCGCTGGAGGCGGGAACCACGGAGGCCGTCCGGCGGCCGTCCGCGGCGCTGGAGGCGGGAACCACGGAGGCCGTCCGGCGGCCGTCCGCGGCGCTGGAGGTGGCGATGAGTCCCGGGGGCCGCCCACAGACGGCGACGACGAGCCCCCCGAGGCAGGGTCTCTGGTGGAGCACAGGGGGTCTCGGTCGGAACGCTGGGGGTCTCGGTCTCGGGTGGAACGCAGGGAGTCTCGGTCTCGGGTGGAACGCAGGGAGTCTCGGTCTCGGGTGGAACGCAGGGAGTCTCGGTCTCGGGTGGAACGCAGGGAGTCTCGGTCTCGGGTGGAACGCAGGGAGTCTCGGTCTCGGGTGGAACGCAGGAGGTCAGGGTCTCAGGAGGAACGCAGGAGGTCAGGGTCTCAGGAGGAACGCAGGAGGTCAGGGTCTCAGGAGGAACGCAGGAGGTCAGGGTCTCAGGAGGAACGCAGGAGGTCAGGGTCTCAGGAGGAACGCAGGAGGTCAGGGTCTCAGGAGGAACGCAGGAGGTCCGGGTCTCAGGAGGAACGCAGAAGGTCAGGGTCTCAGGAGGAACGCAGAAGGTCAGGGTCTCAGGAGGAACACAGGGAGTCTCAGTCGTCTCGGAAGGAACGCTGGGAGTCTGGGTCTCGGAAGGAACGCTGGGAGTCTCGGAAGGAACACTGGGAGTCTCGGACGGAACACTGGGAGTCTCGGAAGGTGCGCCGGCTGGAACGCCGGCTGATTCGGCCTCGGGTACGCCGGCTGGAACGCCGGCTGATTCGGCCTCGGGTGCGCCGGCTGGAACGCCGGCTGATTCGGCCTCAGGTGCGCCGGCTGGAACGCCGGCTGATTCGGCCTCGGGTGCGCCGGCTGGAGGTGAGCCGGAGCGGAGCCTCGGGGCCGGCTGCGGGGGCGAGCCGGAGCGGAGCCTGGGAACCGGCCGCGGGGGCGAGCCGCAGCGAAGCCTTGGAACCGGCCGCGGGGGCGAGCCGCAGCGAAGCCTTGGAACCGGCCGCGGGGGCGAGCCGCAGCAAAGCCTTGGAACCGGCCGCGGGGCGAGCCGCAGCGAAGCCTTGGAACCGGCCGCGGGGGCGAGCCGCAGCGAAGCCTTGGAAACGGCTGCGGAGGTGACAGCTCCGGAAGGCGACGAGGGGCTGGGTCCACCGGCGGCTCACGTCGCTGTCTCCGGGCTGACCGTGGAGGTGGCGGCTCCGGAAAGCGACGAGGGGCCGGGTCTGCCGGCGGCTCACGTCGCTGTCTCCGAGCGGGCAGCGGAGGTGGCGGCTCCGGAAAGCGACGAGGGGCCGGGTTCACCGGCGGCTCACGTCGCTGTCTCCGAGCTGGCAGTGGAGGTAGCGGCTCCGGAAAGCGACGAGGGGCCGGGTCTGCCGGCGGCTCACGTCGCTGTCTCCGGGCAGACAGCGGGGGAGGTGTCTCCGGAAAGCGACGAGGGGCCGGCTCCACCGGCGGCTCAGGTCGCTGGCTTCCCGGACGGAGGTATCGACGGGGGCCATATCCGGGGGGTGCCAACACCAGTCTTGTCCCCCGGAATAGCTCCCGCTGCAGGTCGGCGAGGGCTTCGGTTAGCTCCGTCTCCTCCCTGCCAGATCTCCGCCTCCCTCCGCTCTGCCTTCTTGGAGGGAACCTAACTCCAGCTGGGTCCATTTCCTTAGCAGCCTCACCGTTCGGTATGGTCGGGTCCTACTGTCATGAAGTGCGGGTGGTGAGAGTGGTGAGGCAGACGCAGCGGACCCAGGAATGATGAATTATGATGTTTTTAATGAAAATAACTTAGTCCAAACAACGAGCAGCAGGAGTAACACAAACTGAACACGAGGAGACTAAACATTGACGAGGACCCGACGAGGAACAAGGAACACAGGTGGAGTTAAATACACGGGAGGGTAATCACAGAGACGAGACACACCTGGGAACAATCAAGGGGAGGACAGGACAACGAAGAGACTAAGGACACAGAAAACTCTAAATAAACACAGAAAACACAGATCCTGACAAGATATATTGCTGTTATGTAGCAACAATGATCTTGCCTAGGGCCCCAAAACGGCTAGAACCGGCTCTGGTGCTTTAAAGTAGTTGTCAAAAAAGGTGAAGTGTCTTAATTGGATGAGACACAGCAGCAGCTGGAAGACATGGATACCAGGAAAGACAGAATTCCAACTGCAGGTGATGATATTTAGGTAATTCTTTCTTAAGTCAGTTTGTGTGTATATTAAAACCAGTTGTTAAAATTTTATATCTATTTTTTAAATAAAAAAAAGCAATTCCATTGCTGGAATATTTATTTAAGCTCACAATTGTAATAATTATGCTGTGTTTAAATTTGTATTTTGTTAAGATCCTGGGTGTTTGGGATTTGGTTTAGTTCTGTGTTTGCATTCTGTCCTTGCTTTTTATTTATGTTTTAAATGTCTTACCATATTCAGTGCATTTTTCTGTATTCTACATTGTTGGAAATATAATACATCATCATAATAAAAAATCAGCACATTGTCTGCTGATAAAATATTAAAGCAAAAACTTTTTTGTGGTGTGTTTGAAATCTGTAGTTTTTAATATCTTAAACAGGGTATATGCATTTTTCCAGGTACATAGCTCCCTTTGATTAAATAATTACCTTCAATTGATATAAAAGGCTGTATATGTCAAACATAAAACAAAATAAATGGTTTTTTTGTAAATTGTAATTTGACACCTTGAAATTGGGCCTCTGTCTCTTTAAGTTCTTACACTCTGCCTTCTGCACATCATCACAACAATGCTTCTCATTGTGCCCTTTAGGTGCGCTGCACTGAGAAGTAGTTCCCAGAATTAAAAAATGTAAATAAAGTATTGTAATGTGTGGCACAAACTCAGAATTTAATTAGGCTTTTACCTGGAACCCTTCACAGAGAACTCCAAAACATCCAGACATCACACTGAAATCATTTCAAACTCTCAGTTTTGGTATGATCACTCATCCTCCTCCACCCCCTCCCACCAAAAACAAATTAATTTTTCTTCACTTGCTGATGAAAAATGTACCTACCACATGCAGCTCCGAGGGATGTGCAACAGGAGCCCGATATGCAAATCTCACCCTTTTAAGACTTATCTACATATCAAATATTCTCCAGGCTTTACATACTCTGTGATATTGGACACTGACCGAGTGCTGAGGTGTCTGTGTGCATGCATACATCGCTTCAGATGGACTGTGTGTGTGTGTGTGTGCGTGTGTGTGTGTGGGTGTGGGTGTGCGTGTTGGTGTGTGTGTGTGTGTGTGTGTGTTTGATCAGTCAGATGGTAGCAGCAGACAGCAGTGTGTCTGAGCTCTCATGTTTATCAAAGAGAAGCAGTTATCTGAGAGTATTGGAAGGCCTTGTGCTGCAGAGCTAATCACAGTTATGTGTGTGAGTGTGTGTGTGTGTGCTTCATATAAGGAATTGCGGGCAACAAGTGTGTGACTGCTGTGTGTACTTGTGAGTGTGCCTTAAATGATTATGATTTTTTAACTTATAAGTTGGAATATTTGTTTTAAAGAATGCTCAGGAATATGAGAAAAAGAAAAAGAATCAGATGTTTGGTGGATGGGAACTGATCTTTGGGTTTCCAGAGGGACACTTTCAGGAGTCAGTTTCTGCAAATGATGGAATCTACTGACCTTTACAATTAAATATGAATACAAGTACAGTACAACCAGAAGTATTTTCTCACTAAGTAATTGTTAGAAATGACAATTTTGTCATCAGATATTTTGTAGTATGAAAGTGAAAAGAAATAACTGATACTGGATCCACAGCCCATAATTAAAAACCAAGATAGATGTGTGGCAGAGCCTGATAAAGTGATCTACAGAGAATTAATAGTCATACACCTTTAAATCTCACATCAGTAAACACAGCCAGTCGGTAAACATGACCTTTGTAAGCTTGGTCTCAAAATTAGGATTTTTAGACACATGTACTGAGAGCAAAAAGCTAAATAACTAAGATGTCTGCTTGTGGATGCTAATACACATTCACAAGCAGACACACACATGTGGAATTATTGTCATCCCTTTAACACACCTACAGCTTGTTTCTATCATTCCCACAAAAACACAAAGCAATAACCCTCCAATTTTGTTTGGTCATTCCTACAACACCAAATTCAAAACAGCACAGACACAATATACCCAAATAACAGACCACCCATTCTAAAGACTTTAAGTGTCTCCCTGCTCCGCTGTCTAATAGGAACCAATTAGTTCCCATTGTACCAACTCCCAGTAAAAGAGCATTGTGGGAATTCCCCCTACTTAACACCTTTCCTTTTCGAAACAGGCACCCAATTAGACAACTAAAAGACAAAGACAGCAATGGACAAGTAGGGGGCCTCAGGAGCTGTGGATGGTGGGACAGTAGGGTGAGGTGAGGCCTGTGAGTGGTGTTGATGAATACGTCTTTGTTCAGTCAAGATTTTACAAGCAGCAAAGAAAACACTTCTGACTAAAGACTTCTACAGATTTCACCATTCTATATAATAATAATAATAATAATAATAATAATAGCCGTATTTTTCATTATATGTCAATCAAAAGGAACTGACAGCATCAGTTTTTGTCCTATTGGAAATAGAAATTTGGGGAACATACAGAACAACAAGATATCTAAACACTATTTTTATTCCCTGAACAAAATCCATGAGGATCAAATTGTAATTAATGTTGCGCCATAACACATCTTTTAAAAACTACTAAGTTACAGGGTGACAGCTGTTTTGTGGAATAAAATGCTTCTTTTCTTATAAATATTAATCACACATGCAAACCTAAATTGTGGATACACAAATCACACATCAACTTGAATAACAAAAAATTGTCCCTCCTTTGCAGATTATGCAATTCATAATTCTTAACCCAGTCTCCTGTGTCATAAACTGTACTGGAATATGTTGGTAAAATATATTTGGTATGTTTTATTTTACAGACAATTTACAAGAGGAAAAATGTCAAAAACAAATAGAAACAGAAGGCGTGAAGAACGCAAACAAGATGAGTTTGTATTATATTTTGAGCTTTAGAAAAAAGTGCAAACACTGTAAAATAGTGTAAGACGTTTTAACAGTCTTACGCTGTTAAAATGTCAGACGTTTTAACAGTAAGACTTTTAGTCATTAAATTAGTCAAATATTAATGACTAAAGTCAATATTAATGACTTAATCATTAATATTTTTTGAGAAGAATGCAACCTTCTGATCAATAGCCTTTTCCAGTGGACACAGCAAATTTGTTAATCGTTGCTGATTTTGCTGTAAAATTCTGTTGTTGAGTTTCACTTTCTAATATAATTTATTTTAGATCACCAGTAAGTGCTTGTTTTCTTAATTTCATTAATTCAAAGGACGATAAAGTAATAGCTATTAATGTAACCAATAAGTGACAGGAAGTCATAAGGAGCCTGATTTGTAAACTGTTTCTTATTTTGCACAAAAATGTAATCTTGTGTTTCTTTTAGTTTTTCCTCACTCCTCTTTTGTCAAAATCATACCAAAGGAAGAGCAGAAAGAGAGACTCTTGCTGGGGAAATTTCTCACCAAGCAACAAGTACACACACACCGAGTATGCACACACACTCAAAAGATTGCAAGAACGCACACACCCACACACACAGCACAGTGACAGTTTTCCCATGACAGCATGGGAATTCCTCTGCTCTGGAGT
The DNA here is from genome assembly GCF_003331165.1 of Xiphophorus hellerii. NCBI lineage: Eukaryota > Metazoa > Chordata > Actinopteri > Cyprinodontiformes > Poeciliidae > Xiphophorus > Xiphophorus hellerii. The sequence continues at coordinate 27,388,545 of NC_045690.1, forward strand.
CACTCTTAAGTGTATTACAGCACGAGAGGCTGTGTGTAGGGGTGTGTGTGTGTGTGTAGGTAGGCTGGGTGAGGAGAGGGTGTGTGTCCCTGAGGTGGCCCACCCTCTGGTGACCCAGCCTGTTTCTCTGTGTAAGCTACACAGGGAAACACAGAGGGTAGATGAGATGAATGTGTTGGTATAATCACGTCTCTCTCCAGAAGAACAGACCAGAAAACTTATTTTCTTTCCTAACCTGTGAAACCAGAAGTGATAACAGAAGCTTAAAGTTTTGGTAGCGTACAAGAAAATATTTGGGAGGTTTTGTCACTTTTTTGGTAGACCAAATCATAGTTTTAACGTTTCAGCTGTTATTGGATAATTTTATTTTCTATTACTATAAAATACAAACATGCTAAATTCTTTGTTACATTCTACTGACTGGTGTTTGCGGAATGCAGTTGGGACTTGAAGATAATTTGCAAGACTAGTGCAAACAAGACAGCTGTTAACATCTGGGAATAATTTGAGCTTTTGACATTGCTTTTTTTGTACTGCATGTGGCATGTTTTTAGTAGTCACCGTGCTAAACCATGCTTCCAAACAAATGTTGATATCTCAGGAACCATAAAAGGTATGGATTTAATTCACCCACTGAGGCTGGTCCCAATTCAGAGGCCGGTCCCGACTCAGAGGCAGGTCCCGACTCGGAGGCCGGTCCCTACTCGGAGGCCGGTCCTGATTCGGAGGCAGGTCCCGACTCAGAGGCCGGTCCCGACTCTGAGGCAGGTCCCGACTCAGAGGCCGGTCCCGACTCAGAGGCCGGTCCCTACTCGGAGGCCGGTCCTGATTCGGAGGCAGGTCCCGACTCAGAGGCCGGTCCCAACTCAGAGGCAGGTCCCGACTCAGAGGCCGGTCACGACTCAGAGGCCGGTCCCGACTCAGAGGCCGGTCCCTACTCGGAGGCCGGCCCCAACTCAGAGGCAGGTCCCGACTCAGAGGCCGGTCCCGACTCAGAGGCCGGTCCTGACTCAGAGGCAGGTCCCGACTGTCCCGACTCAGTTTCACCTGTGGTAAAACTGTGTTTTCTATTGATTGGCAGTCAAATAAAGTAAGCTTATAAAACCTTGTTCTTAATACTCAGTCTACAGTACAGTTACATTTTTTGCTTCTTCAATTTATCCTAATTATGCATAAATTATCCAATTTAAACCAATTTTGATGATGACAGCAGTCTTGGTTATTTCATATATCTAAGGTTTGCCAGAGGAGATGTGACAAGAAGGGGTGGAGGACATGAGATTAAAATGATGTGATTTTCATCACTCAACTGCAACTTTTCAAACGGATTTTGGCAGTTTGGCTCAGCCATGAGACACAAGCCTCCATTCTGGCTTTTTCTCGCTTATTAAATAATAACATGGTTGAAACTTGTGATGCTTGGGTTTATACACCTGAGGTTAGATTTAAATAATTTTACTACCTGAAAAAAAGATGATTTCTACTATGAACATAAACATCTAGCCTGTTGTTACAGTAAGACTACCTCAGCTACATTTCCTCTTTACAGTCAGGGTGTTTAGAGATGAACCAGCTGCTCCTGCCTTTCTCCACTGTACTTCCACACCAGGAGCAATTATTCACCATTTACAATAAAAAGTAAGTGAACCTGTTGATAACAAACTGGTATAAACTGGCCTAAGCTCCTTTCTACACAGGGTGACAGAGAGAGGATGCATGTCTTAGCTTCTGCTGTGCGTCCCTGCCAGCAGTATGTACACACACACACCCCTACACACACTTCACACACAAACAGGCTGCTTTCTGAGCCAGGCCCTTTGGAGGAAATGCCAGAGGCACTAAGAGATGGAAAGTCTCGCTGTTGCTTCTGTTGAAGCACTCAGCCCATTTAAACCAGTCACTTTAAATTCAAACCCGCCGTTTTATCAACCAACTCCCAGTCCTGTTTGGGCACATCTTTAAGCACATACAATATTATGTGTTTAAGAGGATTCAGTGGAAAGATGAAAGGGAATTCAGGAAAGAGAGAGATGAGGACACCTTGGTGTGACAGCCCAGTATCCAGATGCATGAAATTCTGATTTGTTGTCACGTCGGTGTGAGGGGCGAAGCACTACTGTGATCTGACCGAGGGTGTGTGGCAGGAAAGTATTAAATTTGGTTTCAGCAATTGAGCACTCATGAAAAAGAAATGTGGGGCTGCTGTCATTGATGAGGGTTACATCCAGGAGGACTAATTTGTGGGCAAAAGGTTTCAACCTTCATCCTATTTCTGTCACAGGATCTGACAGCACAGCCTCCAGACAGAGGAACGCAGCACAAGGACAAAACGAGTTATGGTGCCAAGAAATTAGCTGCAATGGAGTTTAACACTAATAAAGTACATTTCATATGAGTGTGGTAAATATTCTTTGTGCACATACAAATTGTTGAGTAACTGAGTGTTTTATCATAAAATATTCAGCTGCTGCTGATTGGACTTGAACACCAGTAAACTCAAAGTTTTAAAAATAAATTCAGATTAAAAAGAGTGTAAGTGGAAAGATTACCAGAATCAACACACAATCACTCCATCCATCCGTCCGTCCATCCATCCATCATTCAGTCATTCACAAATGAAGAACACAGATTTCCATAACAAAAGAATAGTGGTTAGAACTCAGACTGGTCAAATATGTTGCTAGAACCTATTTTCAGTGAGTTGAAAGATGGAATGTAGTGAGAAGCGCTCTGGGCTTCTCTGGGCTTGATAAAGTTCTATAAAGGACAGGTCATTTGCCATCGTTTAGAGATTTGGTGATTCTTTTGCACTGAGAGAAGTGCTGAAATTGTGGATCAGGAGCAGGAACTTTCTCCAGAAGCATGTTTAGCTTCTTGGAGCTGTTCTTTCCCACCATGTCCTGTTCACTGCAGCAACCAGATCAAAATCAGATTATGAGGTACAAACCCAAATGTTATTTTTCTTCTGCTTCAGACTACAGCTGCTGTCACATTTCTACAAGTTAGGATGCTGGAGAACATTGGGCTGCATAACCAACTAGAACACTTTCTCCTTCCCTAATCTTTAAAAGTACGAGTACATCAACGTTTGTAGTGGGGTGACAAGTTATGCCATTTATTTGCAATGACAGAATGAATGATTATAATTTTAATGCAGAAAATGTTTTTGTTTTTACAAGGCACTTTTCTTTTTCCCTCAGAGGTGGAACTGACATGGTTTATTTAAAGTCTATTACAACGATGGGGAACATTTTCTAAGTCACACAGTTGATACTCACCTTAAGCTGTCCATTCATTTACACCACTACAGAAATATGTATTTCCTATTATAAAGCCGTCGTATTCAAACCAGTATCCATCTATTTCTACAGTTATTGCTGCAGCTAGGACTGGTTTAAACCATAGTTCATTTGTCCAGTACAACCAGTAAGTGTGATGGCAGTGGGAGACCATCATTCTATCCAGCCTGCAGCGCTGGGAGAGAGTGACTGGGAGGACAAACAAGGTAGAGCTAAACAAAGAAAAGAAAGAGGGAGAGGGAAAGACAGTGTGTGGATTAAGGCCTCCCAGGGGAATTCCCACTCATTTTCTCTACGGAGCAAAACAGAGAATGAGGGAGGGTTAGTTTTTTATCTCTTCATTTGACACTAGAAAGCCTCTCTCTTTCTGTCTTTTTGTCTGCCTTGTTTTACCACTCACGTCCCTCACTCCCACTCTTTCCCAGTAAGCTCTCTTTCTTTTCACTTCTTTTTTGAGCCTATTCATCTCTTTATCTTCTGTCCTTTTGGGTCCAGTCAGCTTTCCATCTGTCTTCTCTTTCCCCATGTAACCTAAAATACCTCTCTCTTGATTCTTTTATTTTTCATTTTTCATCATTTTTCATTTCCATCTCAATGACGTGTTTTGGTGTTTCTTATTTCAACATAGTTTTGGTCGTATGAAACATCTTCCTTACCAGCACATATTTCTATAGAACTTTCTCATGCCCTTCAGATGTTATCTTCCAACTTCTAAATTTGTTACATTTGCTGTGTTGTGTGTATCACTGAATTTTACTTCTAGAAATCCAATATTCTAAATATTTATGTAGAACCATGCAACATTTTGTTTTTTTAAAATCTCCTATACTAATTACCTATAAATGTGTTCATAAATGGTTCATTCATATTTTAGTTTTATTCACTTAATCCAAATTTCTTGATGCTTCAAAAAAAGCTCTAAATTACTATTTACATGAAATAATATTTCAATCAAACATCAGTTAAGCTCATCATCAACACTCACACAAACTGTGACACAATAGCGACAGCATATGAGTCATACAGTCTTTAAAAGATTTTATTTTATGCAAAGCCAAATTTCAGAAACACAGATGTAAATGCCAACACTTTCCTGTCCATGATAGTTTGCTGGAGTATTGATTACTGACACACAGACTCTTTAAATAAGTTATTATGAATTAAAAATTGAAAGAGAAGCTGATCAAATATCTCAGGTTCCCAACGCCGGTCCATAACACTGCAGTTCTATGGTATATATTATCATCTGTTAATCAAATGGGCCTCAAAAACAGATGAATCCACATAGACAGATGTATTTACGTCACGTTTATCCTGATGAGTGAATTCATAAACACAAAAAAGCACCATGAGAACAAATAAATTAAATGAAATGCACATATTGCCGTACGGAAGTCTTTCTCCATGGCCTCTCCAAACTCCTCCCACGCCCGGGTTTTTGCCTCAGCAACCGCCCGAGCCGCATGCCGCTTCGCCCGCCGGTACCCATCAGCTGCTTCCGGAGTCCCACAGGCCAAAAAGGCCCGATAGGACTCCTTCTTCAGCCTGACGGCATCCCTCACCGAAGGTGTCCACCAGCGGGTTCGAGGGTTGCCGCCGCGACAGGCACCGACAACCTTGCGGCCACAGCTCCGATCGGCCGCCTCGACAATGGAGGCACGGAACACGGTCCACTCAGACTCCATGTCCCCCACCTCCCCCGGGACGTGTTCG